>NC_067235.1:3022142-3335000 GCF_019924925.1 Ctenopharyngodon idella | reverse complement strand
ACACATTACATAAGGTCATGCAGGTGGAAGTACCGCGGTAGGGTGAAAAACTCCATCTCATTTTCTCCTCCAACTTCAAAATCGTCCGACATCGTTGTTTTTCCTGTTTTTTGCAAAGGCCGTTTGACTTCGCTTTGTAAACACTGGATCGGTACTTCCGCCTACATCACACGTGACCTTTCCAATGTGATTACGTAATGTGCGGAGCATCGCAGAGCAGTGCAAGACAAGCATTTGTGTTTAAAATGTATATACATTTTTATTTTTAATAGATAAGACTCTTATTCCTCGTCTGGGATCATGTAGAGCTCTTTGAAGCTGCACTGAAACTGACATTTGGACCTTCAACCCCAGTGAAGTCCACTATATAGAAAAAAATCCTGGAATATTTTCCACAAAAACCTTCATTTCTTTTCGACTGAAAAAAGACATAAACATCCTGGATGACATGGGGGTGAGTAAATTATCAGGAAATTTTAATTCTGAAGTGAACTAATCCTTTAATATTAATGTTATGCAAAAGAGTAGACCTATATAATTTAAAGCAGTGATTCCAACCTTTTTTACTCAAATGCCCAATATTGGCTAAAATATTTCTTCTGGTATTTCTAATTATGACAATGCTGCTTTTTTTGTCAGGGTTTTTTTTTTTTTTAACAAAAAATGTTGATATACAGTGCTCAGTGTAAATGAGTACACCCCCTTTGAAAAGTAACATTTTAAACAATATCTCAATGAACACAAAAACTATTTCCAAAATGTTGACAAGACTAAGCTTTATATAACATCTGTTTAACTTATAACATGAAAGTAAGGTTGATAATTTAACTTAGAGAACAAAATTTTGAGTTTTACTCAAATTAGGATGATGCAAAAATGAGTACACCCCACTGAAAGTCTCTGGAGCAAAGATAAATTTTATACAACAAATGTCTAATTTAACAAGAATTCAACCACAGGTGAGTGGAATTATTTATTACACAGGTGTCCAACAGACAGCTGACTATAAAAGGGTGTTAAAACCCCTTCCCATTTCATACTGTCAGCAATGGCACCACATGGAAGAGAAATGTCACAAGACCTGAGAAAGAAAATAATTTCTTTTCACCAGAAAGGTGAAGCTACAAGAAGATCAGCAAAGCTTTACTTATCAGTCAGAATACTGTAACAAAAGTGGTACAAAAATTTAAAAGATGGAACTGTAACCATCTCTCAGAGACATCCAGGTCGTCCACAGAAGTTAACATCTCGACAGAAGCGTCTTCTGATGAGAAGTGTTGAAGAAAATCGGCATGCAAGTTCACTGCAGTTATCTAAAGAAGTAGAAAGCCAAACTGGGGTGAATATTTCCCGTGACGCAATACGGCGTACACTGCAGAGGAATGGCATGGGTGCCGTCCACGAAAGAAGCCTCTCCTAAAGCCCAGGCACAAAAAAGGCCGCCTACAGTTTGCCAGGGTCCATGCTGACGAAGATGAAGACTACTGGGACTCTATACTCTGGAGTGATGAGACCAAGATAAATGTTTTTGGAACTGATGGCTTCAAAACTGTATGGCGTCGCAAAGGTGAGGAATACAAAGAGAAATGCATGGTGCCTACAGTGAAACATGGTGGTGTCAGTGTCCTTATGTGGGGCTGCATGAGTGCTGCTGCTGTCGGGGAGCTGCATTTCATTGATGGCATCATGAATTCACAGATGTACTGCTCTATACTGAAAGAGAAGATGCTACCATCACTCCGTGCACTTTTCCAACATGACAATGATCCTAAACACACATCTAAGGCCACTGTTGGATTTCTGAAGAAGAACAGGGTGAAAATGATTCAGTGGCTCCTGATCTGAACCCGATCGAACACCTATGGGGAATTCTGAAGAAACAAGTTGAGCATCACTCTCCATCCAGCATCCAGTCTCTAAAAGAGGTCATTCTTGAAGAACGGAAAGATATATGTTGCAAAATGTCGCCAACTTGTTCATTCCACGCCAAGAAGACTTGGTGCTGTCATTAAAAATCATGGAGGCCATACAAAGTACTAGATGTAGTAGTTTTTGTTGTGGGGTGTACTCATTTTTGCATCACCCTAATTTGAGTAAAATTGAAAAATGTGTAATCTAAGTTATATTATTAACCTTACTCATGTTATAAGGTAAACAGATGTTATATTAAACTTAGTCTTGTCAACATTTTGGAAATTGTTTTTGTTCATTGAGATATTGTTTAAAATGTTACTTTTCAGAGGGGGTGTACTAATTTACGCTGAGCACTGTATACAATTAATCAATTCTTTCTTTGATTTTTGACAATTCAGTGTACTATTGTCATGAAATGGTGTGGCTTTACAGCACACACGGCACAGGAGACTCAAAGGAACAATCTTGAGAATAAACAAGGATGCTACACATTAACATTGACAAGACCGAACGATGAAAAGAATGAACCCGGGGCTTAAATACACAGGGAGGGTAATCAACTGAACAGAAACAGGTGCGTGGAACTAATTAACAACCAAGGAAACTAACTAGGGAACACAGGCAGGCAAAACTGGGAGAGAACACAGTGAAAACAAAAACAAAACTCAACATACACATTACAACTATGAAATAAACTCTAACTTCAGAACTCAAAAGTTCCTTGCAGTCCAAAAAGACCATTTAGTGAAACTAAGCATCAAAAAACACATTCTGGAAACAGCAGTGCCCATATTTACACATTAATAACAGCTAGGCATTTTGTGATAATGCAATGAAACATGCCATATTGTGCAGACATAATTTTTGGCCAGGCTGTCATACAACAAAATTATGAACACATGCAAAAACAAGAGAGAACCAATTACATTTTAATAACTGATTATTTTGTAGCCAGTGTTTGCTTTTACCTCTTTTATATGCATTTTTTTTTTTTTTTGCATAGTAATATAAAACCTGTAGCTGTAGTTTGCCCTTTTTGCCAAATAATTTTGTCAGATAAATACCTTAACCAAGTTTAGTGTTTTGTTCTTCCTTCATATTTAAACAATCTAAAATATTTTCCTCATATTTTGATGGTTTAATTGAACTTGTAGTGTCATTAAAATCAAATATCCCCTCTGGACATCACTTTTGGCCACTAGTCAAATTATTTACTCCAATTATTTATGATATGACCCCTTTCAAAGAAATGTCCAAAAGAAGCAGATTTCGTAAGCATCTCCTCTTTAAAGGTGACCTATAATGCCCCTTTCACAAGATGTAATATAAGTCTCTGGTGTCCCCAGAATGTGTCTGAAGTTTCAGCTCAAAATACCCCACAGATCATTTATTATAGCTTGTCAAATTTGCCCCTATTTAAGTGTGAGCAAAAACATGCCATTTTTGTGTGTGTCTCTTTAAATGCAAACGAGCTGCTGCTCCAGAAGAGGGCGGAGCTTCAACAGCTCACGCTTCGGTTGCTCAACAACAACAAAGCTGGAGAATCTCACGCAGCCAAAATGAGGATTGTCAGTAACGGTGTTCAGCCTTACATTGTTCAAACCGGAGTCGACACTGATGGAGAGACTCAGGAAGAAGTTACAACTTTTAGAATGAAACTGGACGTTTCTGAACGGTTAGTGGATAAATTTATGTAGTTGCTGTGGAGTTGATTCAACTCATTGATTGTATTTGCCGTCATGTTAATCTTTTGTGCAAATCCAGCATTGAATTGACCCTCGTTTGTGAAGCAGTCCGGTGTAAAATGACGGCATGACAACAACACTCTACTACAACAACTCTTCCTCTTCTCTAAAGCAGACCAACATGGCCACACCCCCTTTGTTGTGTGTTCTCGGGGGCGGGGTTTATGTAAATTTCAGGGTTAGTGATGTCACTAACCCAGGAAGAAGCTCGTTGTAGTCCCTACCAGCCATTTGTTGTAGTCCTTAAAAAGCGATTTCTGTAAAAGAAAATATCTCCCTTTACATTGAACTTTGAGCGTCGTAACTTTGCAGATGTTGTTTATCAAACAGCAACATTACACACTAACTAAAGTTAAAAAAGTGAAATCATAATCAACCACCGACCCCATTAAATGGCCTGAACTACAAGACAAGCATGTTGCACTGCACTAGAAACATAATGCGAAGATTTGTTTTTACCTTCAGAAGTGGTGCGACTTCATCAACAGGCCTGAATGTGTGATTACGGTGTTTCTCTGAATCTCTGCACACCAAACACACAGGATGTTTATCGTCCAGACAGAAGAGTCTGAGTTTCTCTCTGTGCTCATCGCAGAGCACATTTCTCTCCTGTAAGAATGACTCGCACACGTTCCGCAATGCAAGATTAGTCGGTGGATGACATCCTGTGAATCTTTTCCTGCAAATTGGACATTCATGAAATCCTCTGGTGCCACACAGCTGTTGATAACACGCTCTACAGAGACTGTGACTACATAACAGAAGCACAGGATCAGTGAAGATGTCGTAGCACACGGGACACTGCAGATCCTCCTCTGAGATTTCACTCATTTTCTACTGCAGTTTCTCCAGTTATGCTTGAAACACTGTAAAACTATAGAAGCTTTTCATCTGCTATCCCGGATATCCTTGTTCCATTCTGAGGATCAGCCTCTTATAGCATGTTTGTTTTGTGATCATGTGATCATCATTATCACATTAGAGGTTAATGATTATTTCAGAGGACGCTTGCAAAGGCACATCAGGTGTTTATTTGAGCTCTCTGTCTGTCTGTCTGTCTATAGGTTTCCCCACTCTAAAAATAGTGGGTTAAAAACAGCCCAAGGGCTGGGTAAATATAGGGCAGAATACATGTTGGGTTCATTTAACCCAGCAAATTGGGTTGTTTATTTAACCCAGCATAATGGGTTGATTCATTTTTACTATAATACTAGCTTCTTCTTTTTTCTCTTTTCTTTTTTTACTTTATACATTAATATTTACAGATTAACTTAAATCCTCGAAACTTTCTTTTTAATACTCCACACAACCATTGGTTTGCATTATTTTCAATCATATTTTATAGTATAGCCTTTTTATATCGTTTTAATACATATTGCCTACATTTAAGCTTGTTTAACTAATATTAGAAGCAAAAAAATGAAACATTTAGAAGTAATTCGAGTGTAATCGACCAGTCTCTGTTGTGCTGTTTCCACCGTAACGGCGCTGGATCTCGTGCCGGAGATCGCTCGCGTTCGGCGGGGGAACTGCTAACTTCAGACCGCCGCCTGCATTTCGCTCGTAGCTGAAAAATGCTGTGACTGACTCCATAAATATTCAGTGTACAATTCTGAGAACATATTTTAACACCTAAGTATTTATATTCTGTATCTTTTTTGAATAAAATCATATAAAATTTTATGCAAGGCATCAGGCGTTTCCATCACGCGAAAATACACTCGTTTAGGTGACTCACATCGCGCCCCTGTATGTTGCTTTGCATAAAATTAAATGATGTACAGAACAATAACGCATTTTCAGGTAAAATAAAACGTACACAAACCTGTATTTTGCCGAAGAGATGCACCAATTTGATGGAGCTGCACTGCTCTCTCCTGAAGAGGGCGCAAAAAGCCCGTGATAAATAACTCAAACCCTGGGTTATGTCTGACCCAGGATCTGAGTAACACAAAAACTACTCAAACACTGGAAAAATAACCCCCCAAAAATGACCCAAAAGGCTCAACCCAAGACTTGGGTAGAAAAAATAACCCAAGATTTTTTAGTGTTCCATTGTGTGGAGAAAAAAATATCCAGGCCTTCAGCAAAACTTAATTGACTGTGAGGCTTCTTTGTTGCTCTCTTTTCAATTAATTTCATCGCATAAAGAATTCACTGAAAGAATTGAGAATACTTCATTCTCATACAAGTGGAACTTACGTGCATTCTGAGTTCTAGCAGTACAATACAATGCAATAAAGTGCAGTATAAAGTACATGTTTTTGAAAGAAGTCTCTTCTGCTCACCAAAGCTGCATTTATTTAATTAAAAATACTGTAAAACAGTAATATTGTGAAATATTGGTACCATTTAAAAGAACTCCTTTATGTGAATATATTGTAAACTGTAATGTATTCCTGTGATCAAAGCTGAATTTTCAGCATCATTACTCCAGTCTTCAGTGTCACATGATCCTTCACAAATCATTCTAATATTCTAATATTATTCTAAATCATTTATGATTATTCAATGTTGAAAACAGTTGTGCTGCTTCATATTTTTCAGGATTCTTTGATGAATAGAAAGTTCAACAGAACAGCATTTATTTGAAATATAATCTTTTGTAACATTATAAATGTCTTTACTGTCACTTTTGATCAATTTAATGCATCCTTGCTGAATAAAAGTATTAATTTCTTTCAACTTACTCACCCCAAACTTAACTGTAGTATATGGTGAATGAAAATGTGAAATATGAATGTTATATACAATCTGTAAAAAGTACACAGGGAGTATTTAAGTTAAAATATACTATTTAGCCAAATCATTCTTGAGTGAGTAAAAAATGTGCCACAATTAATAGTAAAGGTTTATTAGGTTTTGTAAAGCAATTTCCAATTCTTGTCTCAGTAAGATGTAAATATGTCTTTGCACTTGTAAAAAAGCATGATTTATGCCTTGGAGTACAAGTACAATTATTCTTTTTCAACAGCAATAAAGTACAAACTACAAAGTATGAAGTACAGTTACTTAATTGCTTTACACCCTTGCATGCAATATTTATGACTAAACTCATACAGAGATTTAACACTGATTTTTTGGTTGCTTTGCAGAGCAGACAGTGTGGTGCCAAAATCTGATTCTGTTACAAAGAGTGGTTTATAAATCTATTGTAAAGCATTCAGTATGGAAACGTTGAGGCTACAGATTTCATTTTAATGTTGAGCTACTACTGTATGAACTCAGTCATACCCTCAAAATAGCAGCACACTAAATTAGAATGTTGACTACATAGTAAATGACTGGCAAATGTGTCACATTTTTCTCCAACACGTGTAAACAGCTGGAGAACTTCTGTTTGAACAAGCGCTCATGTTGCTAAGAAGGCAGTCGCAGTTATCGACTGTATGTTTATTCCCTCCAGCTGACTTATCTTATCTGTCAGTTTATTGACAGCTGTGGACTGAACGTCTCATGCAGGATAACGGCACTCAGAGCAGAGTCCTGGATCTCTCACACGCATTCGGTCAATCTCACTATGGCATGTGTTTGGAAAATTATTATTCTTCTCAACATTTTCATTGTCTCTGGTATTAGTAGTAACGTGCTGACAGGTATGTCTTCTAATGTTTTAAGGAGCTGGTTTGGCTTAGATTTAACTTTAAAAACAAATGCACATATTTTAAGTAACATGTTTATTGAAGAGCAACGCTTTCGACAGTGTTTTACCATTATGAATTTATTAGAGCATGGGATTATGTGTTGTTTTTAACATGGAAGACATAAAGCAGATATTAACGCAGCGTAATGTCTAATGAACACATAAACTTAGTTATGCAACAACTGCTAGACTGTAATACTCAGTTCAGTGGTAGAATTATTACTTCCTGGGACCCAGAAATAGACTTCTGTCCTCTGTAGTGGACATTATATTTTAGTGAATTTCTCTGACAGCATACATGTCACAGTTTTAGTCTGGATGTCCTGTAAAGAGCACATTCAGGGCTTTGCAGAGATACCAAATGTTCTGAGGTTTCACCATGACAACAACAACTCATTAGTCTTTAAATATGACTGACATTAATTTAGTGATCAAATTTATGGAAATATGATAATATTTTGCAATTATCATTTAAATCAGATTAATTTTTAAATTGTTTGTTATAAATCAAAATCTCAGGAAAATGTTATGGGGTTTCTAATCAAAATATGACTTTCTGTTACAAAACAGGGCATTGATTTCATACATGACCTCTGTAGAGGACAACAGGACTTAAATCATGATTATCAGGCATTTTAGGAGACACAACAAGTGAATAGTGAAATAAATTATATATCAATATATTCCTATTAATTATTAGATATTATGAAAATGTTGCCAATTTTTACTCCCATTATTACACTTCTTTTTTCATTACATGTTGCTCCAAGAACACAGTAATATGCAAAGTAGATATAGTGTACAGATTGAATGGGAAAACCCATGTATGGCCATTTTACCCACATATTGCATAAAGTAAAATGGTATATCGATTCATTCCGTTCTATCTTTCATAACATAGCTGAGAATCATCTTTAAACAAAGTTTAGTTTAAAAAAATCCTGAAACATAAAAAAATTCCGGTGTCCACTACAGAGGACATAGCATAAAATATAATTTTTCAAAAATGTTATTTTTACATTTTTTTATGCTCTAAACAATGTAATGATACTAAATTCAAAAACTTTTTTCTGAGTCCCAGGAGGTTAAAACAATTAAAAATCAATAAAAAATGGCAGAATGCCTCCCGTTAGCATATGTAGACATTATGTGGTCAACAAATATTGTGTTTTATTTTTATTTATTATATTCTAACAATTTTATTTAAGGAAATAGTATTTAATCTTTTTTTTTTTTTTTGAGCTACACTAGTAGCCAAAAGTGATGTCCGGTCTAGGAAAATTGACATCTTCACCCTTTATTCAAATATTATTAAAAATGTGTTGAAGATTGTGTAGTCATATTGCGTAGTTGTTAAAATCAGCTCTGAAAAGGGGCGGGGCTACATAAGGTCTGTACTCTTTGGTCACGGTTTGCAGTGTGTGAGTGATCTACTGTGAATGGGTTAGATGCAGAGGACAAATTCAGAGTATGTGTTACCATACTTGGCCTTCACATCTCATCACTTTCACTTTCACAGGTTATTTCTGGCACATCTCAGACCTCCATTGGGATCCTTCTTATGATGTAGCGAGTAGCTCGGCATCAAAATGTGCTTCTAGTGGAGGCCGTCCGACCCCAAACGCAGGCAAATTTGGAGATTATTCTTGTGACTCACCATGGACTCTGATAAACTCATCAGTGAATGCCATGAGAGAGATCCTGCCTGACCCTGACTTCATCATTTGGACGGGGTATGTGCCAAAAACCCATTCAAAAAACCCACTGACTTCTGGACGATGGAAGCAGAAGCGCTAAAATGCAACTCATTTCTGGCCTACAAAAACACGTCATTCCTGCAGAACTATATTCAGTTTTTAATTATTTTAAATTAGCACAATAGTCAAATGTCAAAAAAGAACTTTTCAGTCTAAAGGCTTTGAAATGCTTGACATTAGTTATGTAAGCAAATATAAAATGTGTATGCTTGTAAAATGACTAGTGAGAGAAAAGTGTCCAGTACACACAAATTGTAGTATATGATATAATCCTCATACTTCCATAATATTATAAAGGGGGAAATAGCACTAATAAAGACTGAGACATTTGACTTGTACTGTAGGTGGGCAAGCTGTCCGACTTAACTGATATATGACTGAACTCTTTTTGACAGAGATGATACGCCTCATGTGCCCAATGAGCAGCTGGGAGAAGAACCCGTCCTGAGAATAATCGGCAACCTCACCCACATCATAAAATCTGTCTTTCCTAGTATGTGTTTCATTGGGCCTACTAACTGCTTGTTTTTATTTCTGTTTGTTCATGAAATTCTTTGTATATCTGTATTTCTTTAGACACCAAGGTGTATTCTGCGATGGGAAATCATGACTACCATCCAAAGAACCAAATGCCTCCAGAAAAGAACAACATTTATGAGCAAACAGCAAACCTGTGGCATGACTGGCTCCACACGGCCTCAAAAGAAACCTTTAAAACAGGTATAAACACTATATACACTGACACAAAGACAAAAAGACGAGTTTGGTTGAAGAAGGATATATCTTATTATATTATACATTCATTTGTATTTATTAATATTTGTTAATGTTAGATGATAAAAGTACAACTGTTCATGGTTAGTTCATGTTAGCTCCGGTCAATTAAACAATATATATTAGTAAATGCTGTAATTAAAATTAATAAATGTATTTTTTCATTGTTAATGTTAACTAATAACTTATGTTAACAAATGAACCTTAATGCAAAGTGTTATCGTAAATATTGTAATTTTTGTACGAATTATATATATTATATAGCTTTAAAGAATAACTGTGCTTGTTCATTTTCTGCCGTTCACAGGTGGATATTACACAGAAAAGTTGCTGAATCAAACTGGCTTCAGAGTCGTGGTGCTCAATACGAACCTCTATTACGATCAGAACAGTCTCACAGAAAACATCAAAGACCCTGCAGACCAGTTCAGTTGGGCTGAAAATGTGCTTGAGGACGCAGCCAAAAATAATGAGAAGGTTACTATATATATACAGAGAGGGAGCTAAACTTCCTGTTTGGTCATTTATCCATGTTTTGTCTCATTGTTGCATAAAAAGATTCGGTAACACTTTACAATAAGGTTCATTAGTTAAACATTAGTTAATGTATTAACATGAACTAACCATGAACAATACATCTGTTACTGTATATACTAATCTTCGTTAAAGGTGCAGTAAGTGGTATTTGAACTACGCTGTTGGATATTGTTGATATTTGAAATCAACCCAAACAAACACACCCCTCTCTTCATTGCTCCGCCTCCAAAAACTCGCACTCCAATCCTAACCACCCTGCTCTGAGTCGGTGTCGAACCCCGGCCATATCGCTGCTGCTAAACACCTCATATCTAGAGAGTGGATGTCTGTTTATCACAGCTGACGTGCAACAAAATGCTTCACGAAAAATAAAGCGCAGTTGATGAACGAACGACAAGGAAGCACAAAAGATGAGCATACAGTACACAAGAGTAAATACAAAGTGTTCGTTGTTAGTCGCAAACAGCACAGCAGCTCCAGACAGTCAAAACCCAATGTTACTCACATGAGAAGCGGGATCAAAGCAGTTTTCAGTCCTTCCCTCTTAGCTCTCTCCAGCGCTGGAAAGCTTTTCTAATATAAACGCGGGTCCCAAAGTGCTTGCCCAGTCATAAACCTTCATTCCAGTGATATTCTTTTGAGCTGTTTTGTATTGTGTCCCATCTCTCGTTCTGCAGTTTTTTTTTTTCCTTATTATTTTCAAATCTCCCTCTGCTCTTTCTCTCTCCTCGACCGTCATACGCCCCCTAATGCTGATTGGTTAGACGTTTGTTGTTGGTGTCGGCCCGACTAACTCCCAAACAGTGGGTTTGAAATATCACTGAGTCCCCCTTTAAAGGGGGAGGTATAATGCTATTTCATGCATTCTGACTTATTTACACTATTAAAGAGTTGCATTCTCATGCTAAACATGGCCAAAGTTTCAAAACAGGAGTTGGACGTATGACAGAGTTTTTCTGTGCCAAATCCACTACTTCCGGTTTCAGTACAGGATTCAGAGAGTTTTTTTCGAGTGTGGCCTGTATGACGTCAAGAGACCGGAATTCCTTGTATAGGCACTTCTCCCTGATAAGCGTGCGCACACACATCACCCAGAACAAGAGCAAGAGCACGCCAATCAACGCGCTTCGTTCGGGATACGGAAGCCGAGAGATTTTTCAACAACGGCTGTGTCCCAATTCAGGGGCTGCACCCTTTGAAGGCTGCATACATCATCAAAGCAGTCTCATTTAAGAAAAACAACCATTAGATTGCAATGTAAGAAAGAAATTACAGTATTTTACACCTCACAATGAATATCAGTCAATTTTATTATGGTTACTTTTCTTAAATATGACATCCTTGATGAAGTATTCAGCCTTCAAACGCGACCTCTGGAGGACACAGCCTCCGAAATGAGACGCAGCTCCTGTCACTGAAGGAGTGTGTTTTTGGTTGTGAGAGAAAGATTAACTTTTTCAGCTTCCCAAAGAACCCAGCGTTAAGGGAACAGAGGATGAAGTTTGTTTTTCCGGGGCAGCAATGGAGTTGTGCACATATGTTTGTTTGTTCCCTGGATTTCGGTGATGAATGCTTTGTAAACAAGTCCCAGTTCTGCACTGGATTTGCAGATCGTGGGTTGTGAGTAAAGCTACATCAGATGTCTGTGTTTTGTTGGCAATCGGCGCGCAAGTGCATATAATGTGAACAACACGCTTTTGTTCCCTTTTTATTTATAATGATGTCGCAGCTAGCAGACGATCTCTACACCGAAGCTGCGAGCGCTCGTGACTCTTTAGCTCCGCCCACGGCACTGACGACAGACGCCTCCAGGAGCTCGACTTTTTTCGGAAAGACTCAGTTTAGCATATCTATCTTTTATAAATATGACAAAACTAAATACTTTTCAGAGATATGAAGGATGCATTGTTCATTATTAGTTCATGTTAACTAATGTAGTTAACTAATGTTAACTAATGAACCTTATTGTCAAGTGTTACCAAAGATTCTTTGTTCTGTTTTTACCAGGTTTACATTATCGGCCACGTCCCTCCAGGGATGTTTGAGAAGAAACGAGATAAGGCCTGGTTCAGAAAAGCATTTAATAAGCGCTATATCGACCTCATACAGAAGCATAGCGCTGTTATACAGGGCCAGTTCTTCGGTCATCACCACACCGACAGCTTCCGCATGTTCTACAGTTCAAACGGTACTGCACATTCTGCTACATTTTCTGCATCTTTTTGGACCCCCCCCCATTAGTTCTCAATATCACCACATAACAAAATAATAACCTCAATATATTATATAGCAAATCTCAACTGCTTGATTGATATATTGTCAAAAAACTAGGTATATTATCGCCTATATTAAAAGTTGGATATATAGTACATGCTACTTTACCTACATATATACTGTAAAGTGTACTCGTGTTAAGCAATATATACCATATAGCAAATCTCAACTGCTTGAATGCTTGTATCATCACAAAATGTAACTATATTATCACCCAGCTCTTATATAATAAATGTGACTATAAGCCATGAAGATCATCAGATGTTATAAACATTAACTTCATGACTTTCTGTAAAGCTGCTTTGAAACTATATGCACTGTACAAATACAGGGATTGGACAATGAAACTGAAACACCTGGTTTTAGGACCACAATAATAATTTATTAGTATGGTTTAGGGCCTCCTTTGCGGCCAATACAGCATTGATTCGTCTTGGGAATGACAGATACAAGCCCTTCACAGTGGCCAGAGGGATTTTGGGCCGTTCCTCTTCCAGAACAGTGTCCAGGTCACTATGTGATGTTGGTGGAGGAAAATGTTTTCTGACTCGCTCCTCCAAAACACCCCAAAGTGCCTTAAAGATATTCAGATCTGGTGACTGTGCAGATCATGGGAGATGTTCAACTTCACTTTCATGTTCATCAAACCATTCTGTCACCAGTCTTGCTGTGTGTATTGGTGCATTATCATGCTGATACACGGCCCCACCTTAAAGGATTAGTTCACTTTCAAATGAAAATTAGCCCAAGCCTTACTCACCCTCAAGCCATCCTAAGTGTATATGACTTCCTTCTTTCTGATGAACACAATCAGAGATATATTAATAAATATCCTGACGCATCCGAGCTTTATAATGGCAGTGAACGATACCAACGAGTAAGAAGCTCAAGAAAGTGCATCCATCCATCATAAATGTACTCCACACGGCTCCGGGGGGTTAATAAAGTCCTTCTGAAGTGATGCGTTTGTGTAAAAAAAAAATCCATATTTAACAAGTTATAAAGTAAAGTATCTAGCTTCCGCCAGACTGCCTTCTGTATTCAACTTAAGAAGAAAGTGTAAAACTCTCACAGTTCAAAACACTAACGCTACATCCTGTATTCAAATTGCAGAAAAAGCTTAACTGACATAACATGCAGTTTTTCTTTGACTACCTTGTGAATCAACTCCCCCAGGGCACGGTTGCCACCTTGTGGATAAACGAATTACTGCACGCGCGGTTACAAAAATCTGGCAGCTGATGACGAAATTCACGTCACGCGCACTGTATGCTGACCCTCATGTATGCATAAAAAATGAAGTATACTTTGGGCTTTAGGTACACATGGTCCTCCAGAATGGTTCGGTAGTGCTTGGCCCATCAGGCAAAATAAGGAAATGCCATGATATTGCAGCCCAAACCATCACTGATCCACCCCGTGCTTCACTCTGGGCAGCAACAGTCGGGTGTTGAGCCTCTTTGGGGTTTCTCCACACCATAACTCAGTGAAGGTAAACTCATCAGAGAACAAAACATGTTTCACATTGTCCACAGCCCGAGATTTGCACTGCTGGCACCAATAAAACCAACATTTGGCATTGGCATGGGTGATCAAAGGTTTGACTATAGCAGCCCAACGATGAATAATGACTCTGTGGAGCTCCTGATGAACAGTTTTGGTGGAAACATGAGAATCGAGGAGAATCGGCAGCTGTAGTTTTATGTTTTTTGGATACAGTACCTGGACATCCCTTTCAGATAGCTTCCTCTTGCATCGTCAATCACTCCTGTTGGATGTGGTTCATCCTTCATGGTGGTATGCCGACATTACCATTCACGGTAAAAAAGAGCCAGCCATATAGTAATTCTTAAACAATAGTTGAGTTAAACAAAGGCACATTGGGCAAACATGTAACCCAACTGCTGGGTTTGTCCATTTTCAACCCAACTTGGGTTGTTTTTAACCCATAATTTTTTAGAGTGTGGATAGCTCTCAATACACCACAAAGACGAGCCAGAAAGACGTGCACCAACAGTTTGTCCTCTTTTGAACTCTGAAATGTTTACTATTATGTTGTGTAAATTGTAATATTTCATGTTCAGCTGTGCTATTTCTCTGCTAATTCAACCGTCACACTCTGCTCCTACTGATGGACTGTAAAATCAGTGAAGATTGGCCACCAGCCGCACATATATAGGCATGAAACCTCCAACACTATATTGGCCAGTGTTTCAGTTTCATTGTCCAACCCCTGTAAATCTGACTTCAGGATACTTTACTACAAGATTACTTGTTAATATCCCTTTACACAGGATCTCCAATAAGTGCGATGTTCCTGACACCAGGAGTTACGCCCTGGATAACAACACTACCTGGTGTGGAAGATGGCGGAAATAATCCTGGAATTCGCATCTTTGAGTATGACACCAAAACACTTTTGATCAAGGTAAGATGCACCCACATGAAAATATCTGTATTTATATTACAAACTTTAAACACATTCACACATCTTTTCTTGGTGCTTTGTGCTCCTAAAGGATATAGTTACCTACTATCTGAACCTGACATATGCAAACATGGCACGGGCGCGCTGGGAGAAGGAGTACCGTCTGACGGAGGCGTTTCACGTGCCGGACGCCTCTCCTGCCTCCATGCACCGCGTGATGGAGCGGATAACCAGCGACAAGTGTTATCTGCAGAAGTATTTTGAGTTCAACTCGGTGGGTTATGACCTGACGGAGTGCCACGCTGACTGCCGTGTCGATCACGTGTGCGCGGTGAGGGAGGTTGACTTTGAGGCGTATGAGCGCTGCGTGCTGAAGGAGGGAGGATCGTCTGCTGGACCAGCGCTGTTTACTCTGCTGCTGTCACTGATGCTGAGCCTGCTGCGGCTCAACTGATCACAGAACAGCAGTCTCTGAATATTGTCAGCCAGACCGGTGTGTGAATGACATGTTCTCACCAGTATTATAGTAAACACTATGTAAGTCAATACCGTCAACTGTCTTTAAAGAGAGCGTTAAGCCCAAAATGAAAATGCTGTCATCAAAGAAGATATTTTTTGAAAAAAGTATATTTTTTTTTTTGGACCCCAACATATATTATTTTGTTTTCCACAGACATTTGGAGTGACAGGAGAGTAAATAAATGACAGAATTTAAATTTTTGGGTGAACTATCCCTTTAAAGTCAGCATGAAATGAAAGTTGTGATAGTCTTTTCTTCCCTAAATAGTGCTGCAGGGATGACGTAATTTTTGTAGGCCAAAACCCAGAAGCAAGTTGCATTTTAGCACTTCCGGTTCCATCGTCTTGAAGTCAATGGGTTTTTTAAATAGGATTTTGTTTAAAAGCCTGAAATAAGGTCTGGGTTGAACACAAGCTCAAGATATTCTCACATTTTATTCTATGAAAGTAACACCCTCTTGTGATTACAGGACTACAGAGGAATTTGGACATTAAAGGGGTAGTTCACCCAAAAATGAAATTTCTGTCATTAATTACTCACCCTCATGTCGTCTCAAACCAGTAAGACCTTCGTTAATCTTCAGAACACAAATGAAGATATTTTTGATGAAATCTGAGAGGTACCTGAACCACACATAGGCAGCAACATAATTGCACCTTTCAAGGCCCAGAATGGTAGTAAAAAAGACATCATTTTTCACACTGCGTCTACAACGTCAACTGCATAGGAGAATGACAGGAAAGAGAAGAAATTGTTAAATAAAGTTATTTTTGTTTTGTTTTTGTGCACAAAAAGTATTCTCGTCGCTTCATAACATTAAGGTTGAACCACTGCAGTCACGTTGACTGTTTTAACATGTCTTTACTACTTTTCTGGCCTTGAAGGGTGCAATGACGTTGCTGCCTATGTGTGGTTCAGAAATAATATTAATGATTATATTATTATAATCATGCTCTCGCAAACTAATATAACTCAAACTTTCAGGGACGATGTTTTTTTAATAAAGACTGAAAGAGTTGTCCGAAGCTTAGCGGTGATGTTGAAGTCATGTGACCGTGGTGTACGTCATTTATAGCCTAAGGTTAGCTTTTTATTTCTGCTGATTGCATTTAGGCTTCAAAATTCATAAAAGTTGTTCATTTTTGAAAGTTATCTTGATGGGTAAAACCATCATGTATCATAAACTTTTGTTGATCACAGAGCTTTTTTTGCGATAATTCAAAAGCCTATGGAGAAATCCTATTGGGTTTTTGTTAAGGGAACCAGTGTGATGCAAATTTAAGTGGTTGGCCTACAAAAATACTTTATCACGGCAGCGCTCTATTGTGTTGTATATCTGAGTGAAACTGCTTCTGAAACAAGAGCAAATGTAGGGCGGGGCTTGATTTTGTCTGTGAGGAACTGATTGGATGGTTGTGGTTTGCTATTGGTGGATCTGATGTGAGTGACAGATTGCCCCGCCCTCGTCATCAGAGAAGAGAAGAGATGCTGCAAGAGGGAGGAGAAGATATTCTGATTCAAGATTACGAGTCACATGAATAATAAATACTGTAATATTACATTAAAAAAATAAGAATTGTCCATTTTGATTGTATGATGACTTCATGACTGACAGTAACTTTTCACGGTTCTGTATGATTTGTCTCTGCTCACATACAAAAAATATTTAAAAAAAAAAAAAAAATGACACATGGAAAACTGTCAAAAATGTTAAGTGGTTTGATTCATCTTCTTCATAATGTGATGAAGGACAAACGCTTTCCAAAAGATAATGTTAACTTTTTTTTGCATAAAAATACATGGATGGAAACTCCAGCGATAAAATCGCTTTCAATGTGAACAGGACACTGGTGTTAAAAAAAACATAACTGCTTCCATCTGTTTAATGTCAATAAAAGCCAAAGAGAACGATCAGTTTTAGCAAACACTTTATATTCATTAACAGTCACAATGTGTTTATTACTGTTGTACTAATTAATATTATAAAAAAAATGTTGTGTCTCTATTTCATTGTCATAGTTGATCATTGTTCAGTCTATTACAGGGGTTTTATAAATAGCATGAGTGTGTATTTTTAACATTGAACCCCCATATGAGGATTTACACGTTTAAGTCCATGTGACAAAGCAACAATCACCTGACAAGATGCTCAAGATTAAATAAACAGTCTTTGTCGGCAACTACACTCATATCTTTCCGTTTATGTCTGGTTATCTGTGTGTGGTCACTGTAAAAGTAGACTGATGTCTGACATACTGGTAATTCTTACGATGCTCATAAACACTAAGTATACAATAAATGTAAATGCATTCAAAGACAAAGCCCTGTTGTGAAGCTGATAAAGCTCACTGGACTTTGATGTCACATTTATTGCATGTGTGTTTGGGGTTGAATTAATGCAGAGCTTAACGTATTGAGAAAAGTGGGATCACATGACAAAAACTTGTTTGGTGGACACATATGGCTTCATGGCATCCTCCAGGGCTTTTCGGAAGTCTTGAAGCCTCACTTCAGTGCAAGCCGGAGCTGACAGCTTCCCCGAACGGATAAGGATGCAGAGTTCATCCAGCATGTTTCGTAAGGCGTCTTCATCTATCACAAGAGGCCAAAGGTGTCGATGAGTGTTTTAGGTGAAACTCCTCACACAACAACACAAGTCTGTTCGACTTTTTCTGAGGAAACTTACCATGTTTGTTGTCTCTCTTCCACTGGGTCACCCAAAAACCTCTTATTTTCACATCTTTAAAGATCAGTGCACTCTAAAGAAAGAATAATACTTATATAACTGCAATGTCCACCACATGATAGGAACATGACTATATAAATATTCTATTAAAATGATATAAAGTCAGATATCAAGGTTCATCTCAGTCAAACTCACCACAGGAACAGTGACTGGTTGTTTGGCCATCCCACCGTAGGTCACCATACTCCCTCCACTCCTGAGGAACACAGATACCTTATCCATGCATTTATAGACTGCTTATCAAGGATCTTATTTGATCCATTATGTAGTAAAACATTTATGTCCTATGATGCTTTTTTCCATGTTCATCTTTCTGTAGTGTGTAATGTTGCTGTTTGAGCATGAAAAAGCTCTGCAAAGTTCCAGTTCTTCTCTATATCAGTGTCAGTGTTTCTGAACTCTCTGAAACACCTCCATTGTAGTTTTCTTCACAATATTCCTCATTTAAATAATTCATATGCAGAATAAAGGGGCGGGGCCTGGTTGAGTTAGTTAGTAGTGTGTTGAAACTGGCGGTTATGGTAAGGGGCGGGACATTTCTCAAACACACTCGAAGAGCTTAACCAATCACAACACACTGCTCCAGCCGACCAATCAGAGCACATTGCTCTTTTCAGAAGGAGGGGCTTCATAGAGACAGGAACTAAACAGAGCGTTACTGACAGACTGGGAAGAGAGGAGCTGCAACAATGGAGAATATGAGGAAAATAATCAACATTCAAGCAGGAAAACCTGTTCTGGTAGAGCACAAAAACAACATCAAGAAAAAGGGCATAATAGGTTTTCTTTAAAAACACACAATAGATTGGTAGGGCTTCAGAAGTAAAATCAGCAAAATTTATTTGAAGCCCTTATATATAATGCAGTATTTTAATGTATTAATTATGCCTCGTAATGCATCTTATAATGCATTGTATGATCTCATGAATAACTGTAACTGCAGTTATAATACATTATAACACTTATCTATTCATTGTTACACCTTCAGAATATATAATGCATTAAAACACGTGACAAACAACCAATTTCAGCTGTAACAAGGAATCTGCAAATATTATAATGCATTTTAACTTTGGTTATAATTATTTATGAAAAGATATAATGCATTAATGTACATTATGAATATCTTTATAATGCATTATACATAAAGGCTTCAAACCGTAAAATCTCATAAATCAGTGTGATTTAGTGTTCATGTCTTTTTTTCCTGATTTTCAGATAAGTTTTTGCTTCAAATCTAGGTCTGTAATGTAATGCTTCAGGACAGTGGTGCTCAACCTTTTTGACTCTAACATGCAACACGATATTCAAGGATCCTCCTTTATCTGGGTGAAGATATTTCCTTTAGTATTTCTGTGTAATTATGACAAAGCTGCTTGTATTAATGTTTTTAACAGTAATTGGGAGTGTTGCTATATTTAATGAATTAATCCTGATTAATTTATTTTTTGATTTGTGAAGTTTCAAGAACTGTATGTTCTTCAATTAAAACAATTATTGAGGGGGGAAATGATTTCATCTTGATTTTCAGTATTTATTAAATTTAGACTTTTTAAGCGTAATAATATAATATAATATAATATAATATAATATAATATAATATCCCATGGCCCCCTTGTAAGTTTGCTGAGGCCCTCTAGTGTTCGTTTTTTTAAATCTCTATGGAGAAAATGAATGAGAAAAACACTTCTGTATGAATGCTGCTGAAGAAGCAGGTGGACACTGTTACAGATTTTGATTTTGATTTCTGTGTTTAGATAACGTATCCACTTACTGTAAATGACGTAACAGCTCTGTGGCGCTCTTTCCTCCAACGCCATTCAGTGCTAGTTTAGGTCGAGGACACGACTGTTAAAAGCAAATGCCGAAAACTATCATGATACAGAGTCTCTTTCAAGCTACACAATGTCTTCTATAACAGAATTCAAAGCAAATACTAGAATGTTTCAGACTGACCCTGAAAAGCTCCTTCATTTCTGGACGTCTCAGCGTCTCCTCTGTAATGACGTGAGTGGCGCCCAGCGCTGTCAGTCTGTCAGAGAGCTGCTGCAGGTCCGGCCTAAAATGGCAAACAAGTGGCTTTACTCAATGACAAAATCTGCATTGTAGAGAAAGGCGAGCTGATTAAGATTAGTTTAATCACTTTAAATGCTTTAGACATGTAAAACATCTGTGTCTGTATTGAGTGCTATGCAAAACTTAATTGAAAGAAACTTATCCAAGATATTATCAATAGTTTTGACGTACATGATTGCTAAATGACACTGATAACAAGAAACACACTTATTATTGTTTTTGTTAACCCTTTACTCTAAACTTTATGTATATAACACATTATAAAAGTATTCATAATGTACATTATAATTCATTATATCTTTAAAAAATAATTGTTACCAAAGTTAAAATGCATTATAATATTTGTAGATTCCTTGTTATATCTGAAATTGTGTTTTAATGCATTATACTTTCTAAAGGTGTAACAATGAATAGATAAGTGTTATAATGTATTATAACTGCAGTTACAATTATTCATGAGATCATACAATGCATTATAAGGTGCATTATAAGGCAAAATTAATGCATTATAATGTATTCTACATAAAGGCTTTAAGTAAAATGTTGTCTTATTTTTTATTTGAATAAAATGTAAATGAGTAGTATGATCTTATACATGGCTTTATTTTTTGAATGTGTTTTTTTGGGGATGATAGCGATCATTAATGACGTAATAACGTGGTGAATCATTTTTTTATCTGGTTCATTGAAGCAAACAGCCCGAAAGAACTGCTGTTATTGCTCGAAACGTTATTACTTTAATATCAAGCAGGAATAAATGACTTTGAAATCATTACAGAAAACCAGGATTTTAGAAAGGCTACACTGACACTAGCCTAAAACAATACCTAAAGAGCTATTTATTTGGCTATTGATTAACATTTACTAGAATTCAAGCAAGCCACACGAGTCCTGAAAAGTTAAGCCAAAGCGTCTCGATCGCCCCCAGGTGGCTGGAAGCAGTATAGGTCATAAACCCCGCCCTCTCCATGTAATGTAATGGGACATGAGACAAACTAAACAATCAAATTACACTTCAAATATTTTTTTTTCCAAAGATGGTTTCTATCATTTTTATCACGCTGATGTTAGTTCAAATGTTTGTTCTTTAAATAAGTTTGGTTTTAGTTAGATGTTTGATGCTATATAAATGTGGGTTTTGATGTCATGATTGACAGCTGAGATTGACAGCTTCTCTGAGCGAAGTAGTCACTGAAGCACCAACAGACTTTTTCCTGGATCTTCAGGAGGAGATTGGAGCTTTAACTTTAATTTCTACATTTCCAGAACTGTTTATTTCACAGCGACATAATGCATTCTGCAGGAAACTGATATCGCGGCTCGACTTTGTGCTCACTACTGTGCAGACTCGAGACTCAAGAAGTCAGTGCCATATTGGCACACTGTGTGCATCATCCATCTTTTTTTACAGTCTATGCTAGAAGTCTATACTGATTCAGCGACTTCAGTCAAAAAAGAAAGTCACAAGCAAGTTTTTACATATGATGAAACATTACAATGACAAAAAATTCTGCACCGATGAATCATCCACAACAAAACCAAAGTAAAAGGCATCCATTCTGATTTCATGATCAGTTGAAGTTCATTGTTACCTGTCTCTGATGACGTTGATAGTTTGAATACCCTTAGCTGCAGCAATCTGAATAACAGCCTGTCCAACACCACTGTTAGCTGCGTTCTGGATGACTGTGTCTCCTAAAACATAGAGTTAGACTTTGGTGCATGACGAGCAGTTTGAATACAGCTGAGGTAAATGAAAATGAAAGAACCTGGTTTGAGCTCCTCGAAGTCTGTGAGCATCCTGTAAGCTGTACAGGGGTTGACTCCCAGAGTGGCTGCAGACAGTACAGGAATGTCTTTAGGTAAAGTCACTAGATCTTCAGCCTTCACAACTGCTGCTGTTCTCCATGTACCTGTGCAGATCAACGCAGGGATATTACATCCTAAGATCTACTGATGAGAAGAACACATTGACCATACCTGCCTTATGAATGCACATTAAACGCTCACCTATGCCGGCATCTCTTGGGATCACCCAGTCGCCGACCTTGAGTGTTTTCACCTGGTTCCCCACCTCCATCACCTGCCCCACACCCTCATTACCCCCCACTGCTGGAAGCTCAGGCAGGATGGCGTACGTACCTGTTTAAAGACAGTGGGTGAATATTGCAAAATCATAAATCAAAGATATTTACTCTCAAATCAAAGTTCCCAGGTTTAAAGGAAATCTCACTCAAGAGGAAGTAAAACACCATTTTAAAACAATGAGAATTATAAAAACCATAAGTAAAACATGGGGAACAAAATATTTGCGTTCCCCCAAAAAAACTTTGCGTTCGCTCTCAAAATGTTTGCGTTCCCCCAGAGAAACTTTGCGTTCGCTCTCGAAATGTTTGCGTTCCCCTGAGAAACTTTGCGTTCGCTCACAAAATATTTGCGTTCCCCCAAAAAAACTTTGTGTTCGCTCTCGAAATGTTTGCGTTCCCCTGAGAAACTTTGCGTTCCCCCAAAAAAACTTTGCGTTCACTCTTGAAATGTTTGCGTTCCCCTGAGAAACTTTGCGTTCGCTCACAAAATATTTGCGTTCCCCCAAAAAAACTTTGTGTTCGCTCTCGAAATGTTTGCGTTCCCCTGAGAAACTTTGCGTTCCCCCAAAAAAACTTTGCGTTCACTCTTTAAATGTTTGCGTTCCCCTGAGAAACTTTGCGTTCGCTCACAAAATATTTGCGTTCCCCCAAAAAAACTTTGTGTTCGCTCTCGAAATGTTTGCGTTCCCCTGAGAAACTTTGCGTTCCCCCAAAAAAACTTTGCGTTCACTCTTGAAATGTTTGCGTTCCCCTGAGAAACTTTGCGTTCGCTCTCAAAATATTTGCGTTCCCCCAAAAAAACTTTGTGTTCGCATTACCCAGAGAAACTTTGCGTTCGCTCTCGAAATGTTTGTGTTCTTTGTGAGAAGAATGCAAAGTTTCTCGGGGGAACACAAAACATTGCCAAATAATTTTTCCTCCCATCTCATATTTTTTTCTTCACCATGTCCTTCTAGGGCATACAAAACAGCCTTCGCTTTCCTCATGCAAAATATGTCAATTTTTTTTTTTTTTTGATTTTGGGTTTTGATGTGCCCAAATATCCTGTGCTTACTGCCATTGACTTGTATTTGTCCACAGGAGTCAATGCATAGGTAATGCATTATTTATAAAAAAAATTCAATCAAATGCTCTTGCCTTGAATCATATTTAAATCAGAGGGGTTGATGGGAGCCGCCAGCATTTTCACCAGGACGCATTCAGGTCCCATATGGGGCAGGTCCAATGACTCCAACCTGTCAATCATGCAGGAAACGCTGTTAACTTTATAAAACTGTCAACGTGTTATTAATATTATCTATGGGCATAAGATGCTTACTGAACGACTTGTGAGGGCTCCCCGTGTTTTCTGTAGTAAAGTGCAGTGCTGTCTTTGACTGCAGACACAGAGAAGTTGCTTTTAGTGAGGACAGATCCATGTCTGATCGGCTCATTACATGACACGGGACCTGGACACCGGTAAACGTGATGTGCCCGTATTAAAAAAGATGCGACTCGCGATAGTTTCATTTTAAAGTTGTGATATGTCCAAAATCAAGATGTCATCGTCTTGAGGCGTTTAAATAAACAGAAGAGAGCACAAGTCCGTGTTTACTATCAAGTAAGTGGCCATGTTGTTACCGTAAAGCCGGTAGTAGAGGCACCGTTCCAATGAACACTCTATAGGTCGCGTACGAATCCTACTATCCCGAAGGCACTCTTAATAAATATTAATTAGCAATGGTCACGAGATCGCCACGTCCTGGACTGACAAATCATAACCCAAGCCTGTTTATAATATCCTAAACTTAGTTCTTTGATTGGACATCCTGACCAGCGCCCATTTACCAAAGCCTATGGCAAGCCATTTTAGCATTTAATGCCCCTGGCTCTACTAGACGTAATTTATTTTTGACTAGTCAAAATTCCAATTCCAGATATCTATTGCAATTTTGACTCGTCGTAATTGGAATTACGATATCTACAACGTGATTATGACTAGTCATAATATACATTCGAGATATCTACAATGCTATTTTTACTAGTCATATTCTTCCATTGACTTCCATTGGAAAATATTTTCTGATACAAATGAGTTTCAACTAGTAGAAATTGTAATTTAAGACATCTATAATTGATTTTGTACTAGGCATAATTCTAATTGGAGATATTTCAAATTTTTTACATTTACATGGTCCTTCATCCAGGAAGAAATGTCTGTCAGGCAGGCCGAGATACGAGGAGCAACCGTCGGATCATCTGGTTGGAATGAGAGGTAGAGTTGTGTGTCATCAGCATAGCAGCGATAGGATAAACCATGTTTCTGAATAACAGATCCTAGCGATGACATGTAGATGGAGAAGAGAAGCGGTCCAAGCACTTAGCCCTGAGGCACCCCAGTAGCTAGATGTTGCGACTTAGACACCTCACCCCTGCATGACACCCTAAAGGATCTACCTGAGAGGTAAGACTTGAACCATTGGAGCGCGGTACCCAAGATACCCTTCGTCTTGAGGATTGACAGGAGGATCTTGTGGTTAACTGTCAAAAGCAGCAGGCAGATCCAGCAAGAAGATGAGTGCTGAGCTCTGTAAGATGAGTACTGATATCTGTAACTGAATGACCACTAGTAAAAATTACAATTCGAGATATCTCTAACTGGTGTTTGACTAGTCACAATTCAAATTTAAGATATCTTTAATTCATCATTTCTAAAGATATACAAAATACATTTGTAGATATCAGAAAAATATTTTGGAAGTCAATGGAAGAATATGACTAGTCAAAATAGCATTGTAGATATCTTCAATGCATATTATGACTAGTCATAATCACATTAGATATTCTAATCATGACGAGTCAAAATTGCAGTACAGATATCTGGAATTCAAATTTTATCTAGTTAAAAATAAATTATGACTAGCACAGACAAGGGCATTAAATGCTAAAATGGCTTGCCTTAAATCACGCCTACGAATGATGAAGCAACTTAAAGGGATAGTTTACCCAAAAATGAAAATCCTGTCATTATTTACTCACCCTCAGGTTTATGAATTTCTTTTTTTCTTTTTTTTTCTGCTGAACACAAAAGAAGATATTTTGAAGAATGTCAGTAACTAAACAGTTGATCGGCCCCATTGACTTCCATAGTATGGAAGAAAAAAAATACTATGGAAGTCAGTGGGGCCCATCAAAATATCTTCTTTTGTGTTCAGATTTTTTGCAGTATTGTTTCTTCTTAGAGTGAGAATACTGCAAATTAACATATAATTGAATAAACCATAAACTAATAATGCATAACAATAGAACATGTTATACTCACATCCTACTGTTATTACATTTTTAGCGTGTCTTTTGAGTTTCTTCAAAACACTTAAAATGCTTTTTTTTTAATAATTATTCTCTTTCATTCTCTTTCTAATCTTTGTAACCCTTAGTTTGCATGTAAGCATGTGGCTCTGAGCACAAGCACTCTAGTGAGAGTCATGTGATGAGAGCCTTGTGTGTGAGATCTATTATCCTGTGAAAGTCATGAGACAGGAACCTGACTTTGCCAGAGCTTATTTCTTCCAACTAAAGAAATCCCACCAGTCACTCAATATTAAAGCACAACTTAAATAGTATTTTAAGTAAGGCCTAGTATTTATGTCTTTTTATTAGTGCAGAGGACCAATGGGAACTTACATTCACAACAAAAACAAAAAACTAGATTTTCATGGCATTAATTAGAAAAGAGGAGACATTAAGAGTGTGGCGCACATGAGTGTCTCATGTGAATTCAGCCATCATTCTAGTAGTGTTGACGTCTAACAGCGGTTTCTCTGAAACAAAACCAGATCCGTCCTCTAGAGGGCGCGTGGTGGCTCAAAACGCAGAATTCTTCATTCAACAACATTGACGTTTTTATGTCTTGTTAGAGGCATTTGTGAACGAAACGTGTAACCTTTTAGATTTATTTCTTTTCCAAATATTGGTAACTGACATATAAACGGAAATCTGTCCCAGAAAACTACAATTATTTAATGCCATGGCCTGTCCAGAAATCACAAACGACTGTGACTGGACCTCCTTGACAAGCGCTGACAAAAGTAACAAGGACCACGTGACAGCGTCGCCCTTTTTTCAGCTTCAGCAAGTTTATAGGCATTAATTTACGCCTTAATAACGCTACTGAGAACTTTAATATACATTAAACAAAGCGAATTGAAGAAATATGAGAATTATTATTTAGACTCGTCGAAACCGGCAGATAAGCCCCGCCCACTCAATGTTCGTCCATGTTTTTGCCATTCAATGCGTTTATTCTATTTCTATGAGAGAAGAGAGGCGCGTTGCCGCATCTGAGCATCACAGGTATGCGATTCATTCTCTCACGCTTTCTTTTATGAAACTGTTCGCTATGTTGACATTACTACAAGTATTGTTGCTGCATCATTTAAGATGATAAAATAACATTAAATATAGTAAATATTTTATGATGGCGAAAGGCCTGTTCAGCCCGAACCAATATGAAATGTCTTATTGCGTTGCGTACGCAGTATTTTCAGATTTTCTCAGCCTTAATGATTTACGTTTATTTATTTTTTAAAAAATCTATTAATATCAGAAAACATGTAACCTTTAATTCAATTATGCGTTATAATGCTGCGAAAATGACAACTACAATTTTATCATCAAGTGGAAATTGAAATTGTTGTTTTCAGTCATCATGTCTTACGGAATGATGGACAGCTGTCACTCACAGCCGAGAGATTTCAGCAATCTCACTCAGACATGCAGCTCAAACATCCAGAAAATCACACAAAACAGTGAGTAAATGTGTTTCACTTAAAGAGAAAAGACTGTATTTGTTATAAAAGTTTGGTTGTATTCCTCATAAACACAAATATAACTGCATATTTATGTAATCTTTCCCCATAATTCAATGTTATAATGTCTCATCTCATGTTTTCTGTGCATAGCTGGCCAAATCAAGAGCATGCTGTTCCAACTCAGTACCAGACCGGACACACCAGAACTTCAGGACAGACTGTGAGTCCAGTTTTCTCCATCCATTCTTGCTTCACAGACTATAGTGTCATTCTGTATCAAATCAACCAGAGGTCCCGGCTCAAATTTTTGATTTTGTATATTTTTTTCTGTAGAAAGACAAACATAAATAGTGATGAAAGCCAAAATATTAAATGTCACAGATGTATATTTAATGAGTAATACACTATTTTGTAGAGGGGGGTCAAAATGACCATTTTCACCTGAGATTTGGAGCCAAATTAGAGGGGTGTAAAAATGACTTTAGAAAGATGAAGCATCATTATTTTATTTTTACGCAGAGATTGGTAGGTCTGTTAGTAAAATTGGTTGACTTTAGCAATCTTTGTTTAATTATATGGCAACAGTGACAGTTCAAAAATGGGGAAAAAGCACTTCTTGTGTTTTTTGCCTCAAGTTTTCATGCCTGTAACTCAAGAAGTATTAAAGATATCTTAATATCCTTTTAGTTTCTGTTTCTTAACAAACATTTCTTTTGGTATCTTCATTTTCAAGGCCCTATATAGTTCAGTCCCATAGATATGGGGATCTCAAAGCAGCTCCATGTTCAAATTGTTGAATTTTACCCATTTTCAGTGACCGAAAACCAAACTCTCTCGGGTGAAAATGGTCATTTTGACCCCCTCTACAAAATAGTGGATTACTTATTAAATATACATCTGTGGCATTTAATATTTTGGCTTTCATCACTATTTATGTTTGTCTTTATACAGGAAAAAAATTAACAAAATCAAAAATTTGAGCTGGGGAAGTTTGATTTGACACGGAATGACCCTATAGGCTGCTCTCTCATATGTTATATGGTTGTAGGAATTTATCTCACACTCGGGGCAAAAGGCACCCAGTGTATTGATATAAAAACTTTAGCCAAAGTAATATGTTTTGCTAATAACAAAGTTAATACTTGTTCAAATTCTTCTTCAAAAGTGCTTATTTTAGCAAAAACATTTCCTGTGAACTGTTAAAAACCTGTGTATACTAATTATCTCTCACAACTTGAATGAATTTAGAGTATAGAAATCCCCAGCTACAGTATTTCAGCTCATTTTGGTCTGAAATGAAGAGAGTGTTATAAACAGTAACATTTGTTGGTGGTTTAAACCTCTGTATGTTGCACACAGCCAGCAAATGCAGCACTACACAAACCAGTTAGCAAAAGAGACCAACAGACATCTGAAAGAGCTGGGCTCTTTGCCACAGCCGCAGTCCCCTTCGGAACAGGTGAGTTGACCCCGCCGCTGACCTCCTGTCTGCCCGACGCACTGATGCTAATGCTGCTATTCTCACAGCGGCAGCAGAGGATCCAGAAAGACCGTCTGATGAATGACTTCTCGGCCGCCCTCAACAACTTCCAAGTGGTCCAGCGCCGAGCTGCGGAGAGGGAGCGCGAATCAGTGGCCAGGGCGCGAGCTGGATCCAGACTCCAGGAAAATAAGACACGTTTGCTTATTATCAACTGCTTATTTTTTTGCATGTCATTACCTTAGTAAAAAAGCCTTTTTTCCTTGCAGGTTGATGAGCTCAATCAAGATGAACAGCTTGTGACGTTTGAAAAGTAGGTTCAATATATTCATTGAGGCATGAGAGTCTTTGTTTTTGTGTTAAAATCTGTGTGAGAAGAGTTTGTTGAAGGGGTCATTCACTACAAAGTATGGAAGCTTGTTTCCGCCACTGAATAAAAGATAAAAAGGGTAATTGTGACTATTTGTGAGTCAGAATTGTGATATAAATTGTCAATTGCGAGTTGTAAAGTCATAATTCCATTATATAAATTGGCAATTTTGAGTTATAAAATCAGAATTGTGACATAAATGGGTAATTATGAGTTATAAATTCAGAATTCCATGATATAAATTGCCAATTTTGAGTTATAAAGTCAGAATTATGATATAAATTGCCAATTTTGAGTTATAAAGTCAGAATTCCATGATATAAATTGCCAATTTTGAGTTATAAAGTCAGAATTATGATATAAATTGCCAATTTTGAGTTATAAAGTCAGAATTATGATATAAATTGCCAATTTTGAGTTATAAAGTCAGAATTCCATGATATAAATTGCCAATTATAAGTTATAAAGTCAGAATTGCAAGAAATTAAGTCAGAATTTTTGGATATAAACTTGAAATTGTGAGTTATAAAGTCAGAATTGCGGGATATAAACAATATTCCACAATTGTGAGATAAAAGTCACAATTATCTTTTAAATTGTTTTATTCCGTGGTGGAAACAAGCTTCCATTAAAAAAACTGAACATTTTGTCACCCTCATGTCATTCATCTTTGGCACACAAATTAAGACCATTTTAATATTCTTCTCATCATTTTTGTCCACCAAAAATTTCACGCCTTATAAAGTTCAGAAAGAGATTGTAAAAGTAATGCTTATGAATCAAGCGGTTTAATCCGAGTCTTCTGAAGAGACACGATCACTTTATCTGATGGACAGATTGAATTTAGGCTTTTATTCACATATAAACATTGATCAGCGCGACACATCAGATGTGATAAACAGAAGCTCGTGTAATACATGATGTTTGCTAAAAGCCCTGTGACAAAACCTGAAAGTGTTTAGAAAATAATTATGTGAACGGGCCTTTACTAAGGTGTTGGGCAATATTTGATTTGTGCCAAAATTAGTTCTTTGTGGCTTAGATTTTGGCAGCAACTATTAATCAGCACATATAGGCTTATGCAAGAAACAATGAGGTTTGTTTTCACTCTTTAGATTGACGTGAAGGTGAGTAAATGATGATTAATTTTCATTTTTGGGTGAACTAACAGTTTAATGTCTAAAATCTAAACCTTTACCCAGCTGTGTTCATAATTCCATTGACCCTAACTAAACTCAAGGATCAAATATTGCCTTCATGTACCCTGATCTTCATAATAATGCACATCACAAACATACTGCAAGATGATTTACTGCGTATCAATGATATATGAATCAAATCTGAACATTGTGTCTGGTGAGAGATCTGACAGCAGAAATGATTATAGCTGTTTTTATTTGAAAAGAAATGAAGGGTGGCGAATGCAGACAGAAGAGGAGCCTGTGACCGAAGAAGACCTGGAGCTTATTAAAGAGAGAGAGACCAATATCCGTCAGCTGGAGGTGAGCACTTCCTGTATGACATCAGTGTATCAAAATGATAATTTCTTCAAGACCCATCAGCATTCAAGCTAATCTGGTAGAAAATCAAATAGAGTGCATTAGTGCCCGCCCACTTTTTCAGTGGCTTTGGTTCCGGAAGTATTTTTTCCATTAATTTCTCCCATAGCAATTAAAAAAAAAAAGAGCTAGCTAAGAGGTGAATCACAACATTACAAACTTTGATTTGAAGCAAAAAAGTATTAGAAAATCAGACAAAAATACAAAGGTACAAGACTGTGAAAAAAGAACTACAATCCCATGAAGCATTGCGAATGACATGGTCAAATTGAAAACGATGGAGAAATATAAAACTACTCATTTACAAATGTTGATTACACAAACAAATAATATATTTTAAGTAAAATAAGCATATATATTCAGGGCTCAATAAGGACTGCCCGATGGCCCGGGGCCAGTGTGAACGACGCTCGGGACAGTAGACGCAGCGGTAACTTGCCCGATCGGGCCAGTGCTATAGGGTGTGCGATATATATCGTCTATGATATCGTAATTGTTGATTAAACGATCTGAAATTATCGAGTATGTCCCTCACTTTACAAAAACCACACAAAAACACACTCATTGAGTGCACGCATGCACTGTGTGACGTAGTCTAGTAGGTTAGACTAGTGCGCGTGCATATTTAGAGAGTACGCTTTCACTGCGTGATTTAGTCTACTAAAATGCCTTTAGAATGCCCCTGTATATCTTTTATATTTATATAATTTAATATAGTTAACCAATATTACACAAAGAGTGCCGTTTTTCTACAAATATCAGCATGATTACAAATGTGATATTGATTTTATACAGCGTACAGTTTAATGAACAAGAACTTAATATCAAGTGACTTACATTTTAGACACCAAATCGCCTGTTTTGCTCTATTTCGCCAACGAAAATAGTTCTAAACAAAAAAAGTCCACAGCATTGTTTTGCATCTCTTGAGCAACACTTCCTGAATGAATCAGCTGTTTGAATGAATCGGTTGGTTGAATCTCAATGACATTCGCTGCCACCTACTGTCTGGTTTAATTTCACTTTTAAAGTGTCTTTTCATTTTTTAAATAATTTCAAATAACAGTATTTAATGTTTTATATTTTCAACATTTCAAACATTATTTATGCATCTGTAACTGCTCTTGACTGTAATAAAGTTTAATCTATAGCTAAATAGTAATACATTAGATTACAATTCCTGTACCTGAAAATCTCCTGTTTAAACCTTCATGAAAATCTTGAAAAGCACTGTTTATTTCATTTATATGTTTGTTCTGTTGTATTTATTTGTGCTATTACTCGTAATCTGATTATTTGTTACTATTTTATTACTTACTGTTTATTTGTCTAACAATATTTAAAATTTAAGAGAGTTAATCTAGTAGCTTTTGGTGTCATAACCCTATTTATTAAGGTTACATGTATCAAAAACAACGAAAACAATAACTAGGCTTATTTTATAGGCCCATTTTCTTGGGGCAAGTGAAAATTTGAACCACTGGCCCGACTGGGCCAGTAGAAAAAATCTTTAGCGTTGAGCCCTGATATTCAAATATGTAAGTATTTTGAGAGTCTAGGAAGATGCTTCATGGGAGTGGGCGGAGCTAAAGAGCTCTTTTGGTGCTTTTTCCTTGTTTTAACTTTCTGATTGGTGGAATATTCTGCACAGTATCATGGGTAATGTAGTTTTCACCATGAATTCTGCTGTTAAAAATTATTATTTTAAAAAATAAGTAAGAAGCAAATACTATTGATTATTTTTTTTCCTGCCAGCGTTTTTGGAAAAAGTTGACAGCAAAGTGCCCGCATTTTTTGATAATTTTCACAAAAGTTTCATGGACCCCAGAATATTTTGTTGTATGAACATCTGAACATGCAATATATTAAAAGAAAGAAAAGACCCTCTGCTTTTAAACAAATAAAAATTTTTTTTTTTTTTTAATCAACATTTGAATGTGGGTAAGTTTAATTAAAAAAACAAGGAACAAAAAAAGGGAGAAAATCACATTTTTGTTAAAGACTACGTCTGGATCGGATTCACAAAGATGATCAAAACATTGATGGAGTAGATCGAGTCCATCAACACCCCCCAAAGCTTCACAGTCCTATACCTCGTTCTGAGTCAACATTTCATTCAGTAATGTTAATTTGATTTATATGCTGTTTAATATTTGATGATCGTGTTATAAGCAATGCTTCTATCGCTTGTTTCTGCTTCTTCTTTACCTGTGTTTTGATCCGGAGATTCAGTACTCTTTCAGAAGATGCGTAATAGCGCCCCCCTACCGTATAACAGTGAATACAAAATGGCGTGGAAAGAGTTAACAACCTCATAGCTCACAGTAAGGATGTCTTTAAAGGTTTATAAGTTATCAAAATTAATTTCCATCAAGCTTTTTATTTCTGGAACCAACTGTTGCTCTCGACTGCACTTTCAGCAGTTAGAGTGTTGAGAAAAAATACATAGCAGAGGAGGACCGCCTCCCTTGGTATATGAACCACCAACTTAGCAACTTTTCAAACCCCTTTAGTTTAAAGCAACTAGTGTCAAATCTAGCAACTTTTTGAACTGCTGGTTAAAGGATTAGTTCACTTTCAAATGAAAATTAGCCCAAGCTTTACTCACCCTCAAGCCATCCTAGGTGACTTTCTTCTTTCTGATGAACATAATCGGAGATATATTAATAAATATCCTGATGCATCCGAGCTTTATAATGGCAGTGAACAGGGTTCACGAGTATGAGCTGAAGAAAGTATTTCCATCCACATCCATCCATCATAAACATACTCCACATGGCTCCGGGGGGTTAATAAAGGCCTTCTGAAGCGAAGCGATGCGTTTGTGTAAAAAAAAAATCCACATTTAACAAGTAAAATATCTAGCTTCTGCCAGACCGCCTTCCGTATTCAAGTTACGAAGAAAGTGTAAAACTCTCAGTTCAAAAAGCTTACGCCACGTCCTACACCTTCCCTATTCAACACTTACGAAACAAGTGCGTCAGTTACACTTTCTTTGTAAGTTGAATACAGAAGGCGGTCTGGCGGAAACTAGATATTTTACTTCATAACTTGTTAAATATGGATATTTTTTTTACACAAACGCATCGCTTCACTTCAGCCGTGTGGAGTACATGTTTATGATGGATGGATGTGGATGGATGCACTTTCTTCAGCTCATACTCGTGAACCCTGTTCACTGCCATTATAAAGCTCGGATGCGTCAGGATATTTATTAATATTTCTTCGATTATGTTCATCAGAAACAAGGAAGTCATACACACCTAGGATGGCTTGAGGGTGAGTAAAGCTTGGGCTAATATTCATTTGAAAGTGAACTAATCCTTTAACATGTAGCGAGTCACTATATCATACTTGTTCTGTTGTCCGACAGAAAATATGTAAATGAGAACAGCTTTTTTGTACATTTGGCTATATATAAAGTTTAGTTCACCCAAAAATAAAATTTTTGTCATTAATTACTCACCCTCATGTCGTTCCACACCCGTAAGACCTTCGTTCATCTTCAGAACACAAATTAAGATATTTTTGATGAAATCCGAGGTTTTTTATCTCCCATAGAAAGCAACAAAATTACCACATTCAAGGTCCAGAAAGGTACTAAAGACATCGTTAGAACAGTCATGTGACTACAGTGGTTCAACCTTAATGTTATGAAGCGATGAGAATACTTTTTGTGCGCAAAAACAAAAATAATGATTTTATTCAACAATCTCTTCTCTTCTGTGTCATTCTCATACGCTGTTTACGTCCAGCGCTTCCAGGTTCTACGTACGAACGCTGACTCATTATTGGCCGACTCCTGTGTCAGCGTCACACGCATACGTCATGCTGATCACATGATCAGGTTGAACCACTATTTTAACAATGTCTTTACTGCTTCTCTGGACCTTAAATGTGGTAATTTTGTTGCTTTCTATGGGAGATAAAAAAAAAAACTCTTGGATTTCATCAAAAATATCTTATTTTGCGTTCTGAAGATGAACAAAGGTCTTACGGGTGTAGAAGGACATGAGGGTGAGTGATTAATGACAGAAATTTTATTTTTGGGTGAACTAACCTTTTAACATAAAGTATGTGAGCACAGATTAGAAGAGAAAACAGACAGTTGCTGCACTGCATCTTCTAGAGACATTAACTGACTTTTTGAGCAGCTTGAAAATATTTGGCAACAGTGAGCAACCAATCAGCATTAATTATGGAGGGTAGATATATTTGAATATTCAGTCACCATTAAATGTACCAAGCAGTAGCTACAAATTAAAAATGAATGAAGTTGGACATAACCTAGTGTTCTTTTAATGCACACTTTTAAATAGAAGAAGTCTTTAATACAGTGTCATCACTTATTGATAACAGTACTTACATGTTAATTGATGGGTTATAGTTCAATATCTTAACTGCCTTCTGGTCTTGATTCAGTCAGACATCATGGATGTGAATCAGATCTTCAAGGATCTCGCAGTCATGATCCATGACCAAGGTGACATGATAGGTGGGTTAGTCTAGTTCTCTCTCTTCATGTTTCTGCACAGGTTCAGTCGTTCACACATGTTAAAGCCTGCTTTCCTCATGTCACCCCACACAGATAGCATTGAAGCCAACGTGGAGAGTGCAGAGGTGCATGTGGAGCGAGGGGCCGAGCAGATCCAGCAGGCGGCCTATTATCAGGTATGACCGTGATGGACACGGTCTTTCACTCTTTACACATTTGTAACAGATGCTGTGCTAATGTCTCAGGCTGTTCATGATTCTGTTTTTTCCCTTTAAAGAGAAAATCCCGCAAGAGGATGTGTATCCTGGCTCTTGTCATGTCGCTAGTGGCAACCATCTTTGCTATAATCATTTGGCAAGCAGTCAGATAAGATGAGAGCTGAACCTGACTGAAGTGCTGGATCCTGCTCCAGTGCTGAGTGTGTGTGTGTGTGTGTGTGTGTGTGTGTGTTTGGGTCAGAGGTGGCCTTTACCATTGTGTTTATTATATTAACTCCTTATGTTACTCTTAATAGTCTATTTAAAATGCATTCTATCCACACATTAAAATCACGACCGGGAACAAAATCAACATTCAATCTTCATCACTCCCTCAGCCCCTCAGCGTTAATGACCAAGGCCATGAGAGCAAAAAAATAAAAATTAAATAATAGGGATTAGATAAGTGATTTAATACAATATGAATAAGAATAGGCTACATCAAGAGGAAATGTTTTACACTTAGGTTGATCTGATTTTGACATTTAGAGCTTGTCTTTCTGATAATGAAGTGCTGCAAAAGCAAAAGTTTATCTTTATACAGCGATCTCATAACGTCGTGTTCAGTTGACATCTGAGCAAGTGTGGACAGTCTTTCTTGCAGCATGTTGGACCGCAGGAATGATTTTATCAGCCGCAGACGCCAGATATAAATATAGAAAATAAACATGGAAAAAATGTACTGAAACTAAAACTAGGTGGCAGCAAATCATTCTCTTACAGTTTTTTACAATCGCTAGGACACATTTCTCAGGTGTTTATTGTGTTTGAACTTGTTTTGAGGATGGCATTGCTTGGCACTCTTGGCATTGCTCGAGGATCTTGCTGTGCGTGCCATATGTACCTAATCTTGAGACTAAGTCTGCAAAAATACAAGCACATTATCTGCTTTACACTTAGTTTGCAATTGTAAAACAAACTTTTAACACAGTTCTCTACATTAGACACATAACTAAAAAAATAGCAGCTATTGTGTTTCATTTAAGAAATTTAATACCACAATCATTTCCCGATTACCTACACCCAGTGATCATGTGAAAACACTTATTGATAAATTGATCAAAACTCGTTTTGATCATTTTTTTAACCTCCTGCATTCCTGTTTATAGTGTAAATATACCTAATTTGATCACTTAGAAATCAAAACTCAATGATTTGAGAAACAAATACATTTTTCACTCTTGCATTTCTGTTTATTTTGTAAATACTGATTGTAGGGACGCAGATGGGGTTTAGAAGTCTGTTTCTGACGCGTGCTTTGCCTTGAATAAATGAAGTTATTGTCCATACCTTTGGAATAAAGTCGGATATGCCAATCCATTTATTGTCCATTTAGCATTGCAAATAACAAAAATAAAATTAAAATAAAACTTCAAACTTAACTTCGATTTTCTACTCAAAAAACAAAAATACCATTCAAAACAAACTGTTAACGGGCACGAGCACAGTCCTGCACTATACGCTGCATGCTCGACATGGCACGGTCAAAAAGTTTGTTTGAACTTCCATTGCGCCACCTGTATCTCATTAGCACTTGGGTTAAATATACTCACATGCCCTCTAGTGTCACAAACAAAAATTACAATTCAATATAATGGCTCCAACACTGATTATGCATACAAGTCAAGTCACCTTTATTTCTATAGTGCTTTATACAATACATACTGTTTCGAAGCAGCTTCACAGGAGTAACAAGTTCAAATTCTGCTGTAAAGCAGCTCTAACAAGTCAATAGTGTCATTATTCATCTCACGTCAGTTCAGTGTTGATTCAGTTCAGTTCAATAACATTAATCAATTGTGAATACATACTGTATATATACAGTGTATTTGTGCTGTATTTACTGTAGAAATGTAGCAAATTGCTGTCTTATAAAAGAGTATGTAAATGTGGAAATTGGCCTGTAGGTTCACAGAGTTTTTATGGTAGTTGTGTCTAATTGAGAATTGTATTCATGTAAATCAAAAGATGTAGTCATTGAATGCATTGTGTGCCAAAGCAGTGATAAATGATCCACAGTTTAGCTCACATAGACTGATAATGTGATCACTGTGAAGAGATTTGAGAAATGTGTCCTAGTGATTGTGAAAACTGTAACGAGTGAGTCATTCAATCATTCAGTCAAATGATTCCTTCAGTTGTTCGGTTTTAAGTCACCTAACATGAACTTCTTGTTTATGATATAAATATTAAAAACAAGAATTCATACAGGGATATTTTTGCCACATATATCTTGATTTTTGGGGAGCATTTTTATTAATTTTGTTGCCATTTTTGCCCCAAGCCCCTTTGATTTCTGTGATGGTGGGTAGGACTCTTTGTGTGTGTGTGTGTGTGTGTGTGTGTGTGTGTGTGTGTGTGTGTGTGTGTGTCAGTGTGTGTGTTTGTGTGTGTCTGTGTATTTATTTTATGCATGCGCTGGCATGTATTTAGGAAAAAATAACTTCAATTTCTGTAGGAATGGCTCATAAAAATTGTCTCAAATATTTGTAATCATATACACCCTTATAAGACATAAATCAAGCATCTCATCACCTCAGATCAAACTTAATTGGCACTTTAAATGGTATATTTTGTTCATTAATATGGATCAGATCTCAATGTTATGAGCCATTCATGCAGAAATACAGACCATTTCAAAGTGTTTCACTAATCCTGCACTTATGTGTCAGACACTGATAGTAAGAGAGTAGTTTCCATATAATATGTTTGTCTCTGAATTATCTGGAGCATATACAGTACAGCATTGAAAACAAGACTTCAGTTTGCATGAATGTAATTCCTTTTACAAATGGTATTTTGTTGCAAGTCTTCAACAAGGTTCAAGGTTCATTTTTCTCAGCTGAAATTATGCAAAATAATAATACTTTGTTTATTCTCAAGAAATATTTATTTCTTAAAATTAATTAAAAGAAACTGTTCTAATGTTGTGTATGATTTGATGCACAGTGCTTTGATCTCACAAGTAAATGTATTTCTTGATAGTACCTAATAAAGATGAAATAAGTTTTAATACATTGTTCTTCATTTCTTCTTATCTACTTATTTTTATTTTATCAGAAAAAAAATTGATGTTGATCCTGCTTAAGACTTTATATATATATATATACACATACATACATATATAAATACAATAAAGACATTTATAATGTTGCAAAAGATTCTATTTCAAATAAATTCTTAACACTTTCCACATATTTCACAGCACAACTGTTTTCAACATTGATAATAATCAGAAATGTTTCTTGAGCAGCAAATCATCATATTAGAATGATTTCTGAAGGATCATGTGACACTGAAGACTGGAGTAATGATGCTGAAAATTCAGCTTTGATCACAGGAATAAATTACAGCTTTACAATATATTCACATAGAAAACAGATGTTTTATATTGTAATAATATTTCATAGTTTTTACTGTATTTTTTGATCAAATAACTGCAGCCCTGATGAGCAGACTTCTTTAAAAAAAACAAACTCATTTTTGAAAAGTAGTGCATGTTATACCCGTTTTACTTGTAATGGTTTTACCGTTCTGCATTTCAAAGGCTTTACAAATCACAAAAATTATTATTTACATCAGAAAAATGAATGTCAAACACAAAAATTGTAGAGATGTACTTTCTCAGTGTATTGTTCCTATATTCTGAGGAATATACTGATTTAAGTAGGACAGCCAAGTACCATATTAATGTTCACCGTTTCTGTTTCACCCACAAGGTGGCGCACAATAAACATCAATAATCCGCTCCTCATTGGTCATCAAAGGTCACTGATGCTTGTTGTGAGAAGACAGAGCATTAAATGTTGTGTCATTTTGCTCAGGACAGACTCTGTTTCAGCATCACAAATTATAATTATAATTCGTCAAGTTAATGCTGAGTATAAAGTGCCTGTTGAAGTTATATTCAAGTGGTCCTTGGTTGGTCTTGTGCGTCATTTATGATGCATAATCAGCAGGCCGAACACCCCCACTGTCCTCCACTGATTAACACGACTGACCCTCCTGACGGTTCAACACACACGTCTTATATTCCACTCGGCATTCTGGGAAAGTCTTGATTATGATTGCAGCGGCTGAAGGATTCACTACATGGAGAAGTGTTTGTAGAGGGAGTGTGTAGGAGGCAGAGACTTTGCTTTGTTTCTTAGTGCCTTGGTTTGATACATCACAGTTGTTTTCATTTGACCATTGACCATTATTTTGCCAAGATCATGTACAAATCAGAACATGTACAAATTATGCATTACTAGTACTAGTCTGCATTTGATGTTTGTTTGTGAGGTAGATAAAGATAGGTGTCTGACATTCAGCTGTCCCTTTCTCTTCTGTGTCTCATTTTGTAGAGTTAATTAATAAAATAACATTAGTGTACAAAGACAGTCGTAAGAGAGAGAAAAGGTAAAATCACCTCTCACCCTTGGCTGCTATTTTGTATGTGGTGTGAAAGGAGGGACGTTGTTTGTCATATTCCTTTTCATCTGAGACTACTCTTCCCCTTCAGTCTTTTTCATTTCCTGCTCCAGAGCTTATTCTGTGTAGAAACATGAGGACAAAGGAAATGAGAGTTGGTGGTCCTGTAATTTCTCTCTCTGTGTGTGTGTGTGTGGTTTAGTCAGGTTTTTCTAAAAACTATTTAATCCCACTGGTTGCATTTGTAACTGAATTTTAGTTTAGTTTAGTTTAAAGTGTTAGTTCACCCAAAAATGAAATTTCTGTCATTAATTACTCACTCTTGTCGTTCCAAACCTGTAAGACCTTCATTCATCTTCAGAACGCAAATTAAGATATTTTTGATGAAATCCGAGTTGTTGTTTTTTTTTTTTATCCTTTATTGAAAGCAACGAAATGACCACATTCAAGGTCCAGAGAAGTAGTGAAGACATCGTTAAAATAGTCAACGTGACTGCAGTGGTTCAACCTTAATATATAAAGTGATGAGAATACATTTTGTGCGCAAAAACAAAACAAAAATAAGGACAATGCAGAGCTTCTGTGTTTATGTCTGAATGCCGGCCAATACTGAGCCAGCGTTCTGGCATAAACACAGAAGCTCTGCAACGTAAATAGCTTAGCAGAATGACAGGGGAGAGATGAATTTGTTAAATAAAATATCTTCATTTGTGTTCTGAAGATGAACGAAGGTCTTGGGACGACATGAGGGTAATTAATGATAGATATTTCATTTTTGGGTGAACTAACCCTTTAAAGTCTGCATGAAAGGCAACTTATGCTTGTCTCTTTTTCCCTATTGTGATGAATTTTTGAATGAAACTGCTTCTGGAACAAGAACAAATGTAGGGCGGGGCTTGATTTTGTCTGTGGGGAATTGATTGGTTGTGGTTTGCTATTGGTGGATCTCATGTGAGTGACAGGTTGCCCCGCCCTCGTCATCAGAGAAGAGATGTTGCTGCAAGAGGGAGGAGAAGTTATTCTGATTCAAGATTACCAGGAACATGAATTTAAAACAATGATGATGTGCACCAATAAATCATTTAGAATAAATACTGCAATAGTCCATCAAATAAGAATTGTCCGTTTTTATTTCATGGTGACTTTAAAGGGTCTAAGGTTTTGTCAACAATAAATGAAAGTGGAGACTGTCCTAATTTCATGTGAACATTTTTAAATCAGTGGTGTAAACAGTTCCAGTCACATAAGTCGTTTTATTCCAGTTTGTCCCACTGGAAGATGTTATCTGTGTCAAAACTCCATAACAGGAAGCAAGCAAAACCTGTCGAAATACAGATGTTTAAAGGGTCTATTATTGATTTATAAAAAAATAAAAACTAACATGCATTTATTCTAGGTTTATTGTACGATTTCCTCCCTCAATTGCATGCTAGTAAAATCATAAATTTGTTACTATATTGTTAGCCATTTTATAATGTGGATCACTGTATCAATACACAGTATACATTGCCTTCTTTTTAGTAATGGGCGTCTCAAGTGGATTTCTCAATGGAAATTCTCACTGGCCAAAACATCGACTTCATATGTCTCATGAAGACCAGTCTGGCGCAGTAGCTTGGCATTCACACAGCCCTCCATCACCCCAAACAGATGGTGTTGTGGTGTATTTTAATCACACACTCAAGTCCATACTCAACACATTTGTCTCAGGCGCTGACACGAAATTTCACTGTGCAAGAGAAAATGAGACAGAGCAAACATTCCAATATTGTGTACAAGGTTTGTGCAAATGTACAAAGCTCATGCATATGCCAAAGAAAAAAAATTAAAAAGGGACAAATTCCACTATTATATTTATCCAATGTCTATGGTTATCTATCTAGATGCGATTTAAGAAACCTGCCCAGACAATGAGGACTGCGCACCTTTCATGGTGGTGTTCTATTTTTCTGTAACACCTCTCAGCGAAGGTGTCCTCGGTCCCAAAACTCAGAGCTGTTCTTTTAGATTAATGGCCGAGCAGGTATAGTTCATCTGTCAGTGAACACACACACAGTCTGATACAATAAAGCTGTTGTAGTATGTCATTATCATGGACGTTCTGCATACATTTTGCAGACCTCACACCCCAGTTGCTGTGCTCTAATTCCCTGTCTCTCCCTCTCTCTCTCTCTCTCTCTTGAAACACACACATAGCCACTGACAGATACAGGGTCTGGGGTTTGGATCTATATATAGATGTGCTGGGTGTCTGATAGCCAGTACAAAGGCAGAGCTGTTCATGGCTGACCCTCCAACACATGTCAGCTCTCTTAACAACATGCACTGCTATGTTCTCCATGTTTATAGAAAGGAAAATCACAGTGATGTACTGAAGATATGATGTTCTTTAGCACTTTGATACTGATCCCTGAGTCTATAGAGACGGTTTGTCCTCAATTTCTTCCTCAGGTGAAGTTTGCTTTCATACCCCATGAAAGGCACCTTCAGCTGCCAGACTGCGGGGTGGGGGTGGGTTGGGGTGTTAACCATGAGTTATTTTCAACCAGAACAAAACTGCCACGGGTGAAACACCCTGATATGTGTCCCAAGGAGAAAAGTACCGTCCCAGTGTCATGCACAGTATCTCATGCCTCATTATATTGTGATGTTTTCACCCAAAAACACTGCCTGCCCTTGACATTCTCCTTTATACCTGAAACAAAGTCTTATTGTATTGTATTGCACACGCAACCTTTATTAACATAACAAATGTGTTTTGTATGTCATTTTGGGTGTATAAAGCACTCGAGTAACCTCATTAACTATTCTCAAGTAGCCTATTTGGGGAATTGGGAATATTGACTCTGTCACAGTCTGCCTGGTTTGTTTTCGTTTTAATGGACTTTTAGTCTGTTTCTCTCAGTTACCTGTTTTCCTTTAATTTACCCGCTCTTCATTTGTTACCATGACTTTGATTAATTAGTTGTCACCTGTTCGTCATTGAGTTCATTCACCCTGTGTATTTAAGTTCCTCATTTCATTCAGTTCTTTGTCTGGTATTGTTCATGTGTTTGGTTCTACATGACGTTTTGTTTATGTTTCTTGCTATTGGATTACCTGAGTTTAATTTGTTTAATAAAGGGACTTATAATTGATCTTCTTCGCCTCTGTTCATCATCATCTGGACTAAAATGTGACGGACTCATTAGGCAACGAACCTAAATATACTCATAGTCTCGTGCCAGCCGAGTACGCAAATCTCACGGTCAGTGTCTCAACTTGTCAGTATTGGTCATTTGACAGAGGTAATTGACTAATACTTACACTTGCTTATTTCTAAAAGTACTTTATTTAGTCCCCATAGATCTGTATACACTTGAATAAAGCAACACTATCTTTATTCAGAGGTCATGACCACTACTACAGATATAAGCCGAACAAATATTACATTCTCTGATAGTAGTTTTGGTTTGGTCGTGCCATGGTTTCCCAGGTACACTTAGAGTTGAGTACATTGCTAGAGTAAACAGAGGTAAGGCTTACCCTGTTTAGGTTGGTCGAGCAACATTCTGTTGTCCTAAACGGAAATTCCCTTTTAGCCTTTGCAGTCTAAGTACTCCTGAACCAAGTGTACTCCTGCCAAGTGTTAGCTGGAACTCGAAAATAGTTTGCGTGCCCTATAAACATATAAACATGGAATCCCATGAGCAGTAGAGAGCAAGGCCCTTCAGCTCTCTCAACTGCCTGCTTGGAAGGTAAACCTTCGGCCCAGTCTGAGGTCCTGAGCACTCTGGAGAAGGTTTTCGTCCAGGATATCCCTGTACTTGGCCACATTCATCTTTCCCTCGATTGCAACCAGTCGTCCTGTCCCTGCAGCTGAAAAACACCCCCACAGCATGATGCTGCCACCACCATGCTTCACTGTTGGGACTGTATTGGACAGGTGATGAGCAGTGCCTGGTTTTCTCCACACATACCGCTTAGAATTAAGGCCAAAAAGTTCTATCTTGGTCTCATCAGACCAGAGAATCTTATTTCTCACCATCTTGGAGTCCTTCAGGTGTTTTTTCATGTGTCTTGCACTGAGGAGAGACTTCCGTCGGGCCACTCTGCCATAAAGCCCCGACTGGTGGAGGGCTGCAGTGATGGTTGACTTTCTACAACTTTCTCCTATCTCCCGACTGCATCTCTGGAGCTCAGCCACAGTGATCTTTGGGTTCTTCTTTACCTCTCTCACCAAGGCTCTTCTCCCCCGATAGCTCAGTTTGGCCGGACGGCCAGCTCTAGGAAGGGTTCTGGTCGTCCCAAACATCTTCCATTTAAGGATTATGGAGGCCACTGTGCTCTTAGGAACCTTAAGTGCAGCAGAAATTTTTTTGTAACCTGGGCCAGATCTGTGCCTTGCCACAATTCTGTCTCTGAGCTCTTCAGGCAGTTCCTTTGACCTCATGATTCTCATTTGCTCTGACATACACTGTGAGCTGTAAGGTCTTATATAGACAGGTGTGTGGCTTTCCTAATCAAGTCCAATCAGTATAATCAAACACAGCTGGACTCAAATGAAGGTGTAGAACCATCTCAAGGATGATCAGAAGAAATGGACAGCACCTGAGTTAAATATATGAGTGTCACAGCAAAGGGTCTGAATACTTAGGACCATGTGATATTTCAGTTTTTCTTTTTTAATAAATCTGCAAAAATGTCAACAATTCTGTGTTTTTCTGTCAATATGGGGTGCTGTGTGTACATTAATGAGGAAAAAAATGAACTTAAATGATTTTAGCAAATGGCTGCAATATAACAAAGAGTGAAAAATTTAAGGGGGTCTGAATACTTTCAGTACCCACTGTATATCATCTGCATGCTCGCCTCCGAGCTAGACCAGCTGGAGGGGGACAACCAGGCGAGCAGCGAACTTTATCCTTCACCCTTCCCCAGGCATCATCTTAAAGGCTCATACCGCCGACCTCCAAGGGACCACTACAACTCTCATCCACTGGCCCCAGCCATGAGCAAACAGTGGAAGGTGCCAACATGGTCATTACATTCAGTGTTAGCAGGGCAGTTCGCAGGATGCTCTAAGCATACATCTACAGTCACCGCCCTACCTCTACACTGGTACTTCAAGATAGCTTGGAGGGGCAGAGGGCAGGATGCCCAAGGGCATATAGGCGTCAGCACCGCCCAACATCGACACTGCCTTTAGGGAAGTAAGCCAACATAAACTGTATAGGCTACTACTTCCAAAAGAAGACTGGAGGGAGCAACTGAGAAAGTGGGTGGCTAACACGGCCTGCTACCTTTCCGTTAGTCACACTGATTGGCTAAAGGTTGCAGAGTTCTAGCAAGGAGACACAGAGCGACCCCAGCCAATACTGGGGAAGGGTGACATAGCTGGGCCCTCATTTATCAACAGTGCATAGAAAAGTTTCTATATTTTGTCCTACGATTGAAATTTAGAATGTGCCTAAGTACAAGAAAATCTGTATTTATCAAACGTGCGCACGCAGTTCTTACGCAAATGAGTAAGCAATCATTGTTGATAAATTCCATGTGTGTAAGTACCATGCTCGTTCACGTTCACGGTCATTAGCATTCGGAAACGCCTCCAATGAACCATAAATGGTGACAACACTTCCCTTTAAAAAACACGTGATTGTTTTTCCTGACCGCAATAATGGCAAAGAGAGCAAAGAAGAGGAACTTCCCAAACACAGAATTGGAGGTACTTGTAGATGAAGTTGAATCCAACCAACAAATATTGTTTAGTTCATTCACTGCAGGAGGAATTACAAACAAAAGAAAAAATGCTGCATGGGAGAATGTCACCAATGCAGTTAATTCCGTTGGGATTGTGGAGAAAACTGTCCCAGAAATTTAAAAAAAAAAATGGTTTGACATTAAAGTATTGGCTAAAAAACACGTCACAGCACACAGACGAGAAATGTCGCAACTGGAGGAGGACAGACAACAACAGAACTTTCCCCCTTGGACAGCCGCATAGCCTGCATCATCGGCGACACAGCTCTGTCCGGGATTATTAAGGGCGGTGACACTGATGCTCTCGCAACACAACAAGCCGGGCCATCTAACACCCAAAGTGAAGGTAAAACAAACCAACTGGAATAGGATATTGTGTTTGCATACATTTTATTTCAATTTGTGAAAAGTTTTAATGAAATCATTTATAGGATAAACTATTTAAATTAATGTGAACATGTGTGTCCTTAATAGCGACACCCGTTGTGGCCGAGGAGCTTGAGGAGCCGGGCCCATCCATTGCTCCTTCCATGCACCGTGTGCCAAGAGTGCTGAGCGAGGCAGTGCTACAAAATCAAGAGGAAACAACAAAAACCATTAATGACCTAAAGGGTCAACTGAGCAACATAACGAATGTATTGATTCAAATCAACAAGTCTCTGAAACAGATTGCCTCTTGTGCAAATACAATTGCTAATAAACCATAAACCGCTGACTAATGTGATTTCAGTTATTTGTTCCCACCAAACTGCAAAACACAAAATGAAATAAATCTCTATAATGTTTCTGAGCTCAGCTAATGGCCAGACTTACCTAAAATATCTGTATGATCCTCTGTCTTGTCTGAATGGCAGCGGCATTAGGAAGTGGCAGGGGCACTGCATCGGGCATAGGGCCGTCTGGTCTGGGGGGTTCCTGCAGAGGGACACCCTGTCTGATGGCCAAGTTGTGTAGCACACTGCAAGCCATGATGATTTTGCACACTTTTCTGGCTGATACTGCAGTGTCTCTCCCGTGCTTGACAGACACAGCCATCGTCCTTTCAGCAGGCCTATTGCTCATCTGTGCTCCTTGAGCGCGCATGGGCACGGTTGTAGGCCTATTCCCGTTTGGTCCTCGGGTTGGTTAGTGGGGTCATTAGCCATGGCTTTAGCGGGTAACCTTGATCACCTAATGATGAGATAGTTTTAAGTAATTGTACATAGCCCTGCAATATCATTTTAAACATGTTGTAGCCTTAAACTCACCAACGAGCCAGCCATCCTCAACAGCGCCTTCTTGGAGACGCACACCCACAGAGCTATTCTGCAGAATGAATGAGTTGTGTGTTCCTCCAGGCCACCGCGCAACAACGTTTAACAACAACAAATTTGCATCACAAATGATTTGCACGTTAACAGAATGAGACCGTTTTCTATTTACATAATTAAATTTGTTGGTTGATGGTGCTTTTATGGCGATGTAGGTGCAGTCTATGGCTCCAATTATGTTTGGGAATCTGGCGATAGCATGAAAGCCCCGTTTTATTTCAGCTTGTTGAGGATTTCAGTAAGGGAACTGGATGTAGGTTGGGGCCAAGGAAATAATTGCATCCAACACCGCCGGCATGATCCTACTCACTGATGGCTGGGACATACCACATGTGTCTCCAACCTCACGCTGAAATGTGCCGGTAGCTAAAAATTCAAGGGTGGACAGGAGTTGGATATGCACAGGAATGGCTTTTGTGCGATTTGTTTCTCTCTCCAACATTGGTCCTAAATCACGACACAAATCCAGCAGTACATTTTTTGGAAAGCGGTACCTACTTAGAAGCCACTCTATGCTCTCGCCAAGCAGATCAGCATGATCTTGGAAAACGCGCTCTCTGCGGAGCGCATTGTTTGCCAAGTCTTCCAATAACGCAAGATAAGCCATTGCACTGAGACAAACATTTTTCACAGCTGTCTTTTATAGGGTTTGACACCAATTACGCATCGTGTTTAAAACTAGACAAATGATAAATTGAGTGTTTTAGAATTAAAGGAAACACAGGACATATGTGGTTTGCTTAACTGTGACACTCTTAAATGCTTTTTATGTGTAGTGTCGCTATTCTACCGCTAGATTCTCTGCGTAAGCATGCTCAGAGGTGTGCTTATATTTACACACATTTCTACGTATAAGTACAAGTTGGTGAATCCCACACTTTGCGTGAAACTGAACTTACGCACTCATTACAAATCTGTCCGTACGCACCGTTGATAAATGAGGGTCCAGGATCTGTCCTCTCAGTACCTTGCGAACTCTGAGGAAGGGGATATAGATGGATGCTTCTACATTCATACTTTAATCTTCAACTTTAATGCTGAAGGATGCAACAAATGAAGTGGGAACTTAGTCAACTGCAACTATGAACACATCTGCCAACAACTTCCAGTGGAAGAGGGCAGGTTACTATAACACTACCATCCCAGGCTAAACAGAGTGCAACGCCTCAAAATCTACCACCATCATACTCACAGGAAAGCATACATACTTATACTTTCACCTCACAGTGCTGAAGGGGGAAGCAGACCCAGATAGCAGACCAACCTTGAATCAACATTGAATCAATGTTAATGCATTAACCAAATTATCATTGAATCAATGTTGAAATTTAAGTTAATTTTTCATCAGGTTTGCACCCTAAAATAATGTTATTTCAATGATGGAAAATAGATCAAGATGGTTGCAAAAATACATTATTGGCGTTCATCTTGAGACAAAACAATAGCACAGACAAATTGTAAGATGTCAGTGCAATTTACTTTTAGTTAAAACAGCTCAAACATGCATTTTAGTCATTGGAAAAAGAGCCTGGAAAACCATGACAACATAAATGCAACCTGCATCTGTAAAATGGAAGTAAATACACATGGAAACTCACCAACGAAGACTTGAAGCTTTTCAAGGATTGAAGCTACTCCTCTAATGCAAAAAGTATGTCCTTATTCATTAAATTGATACTCTGACGAACTCAGGGATTTCCACCACGAGCAAGGCCCAAAGCTGATCAGGAGCATAACAGAGCCAGTTTTGCAGAAACAGCAAATACAAACTTTGAGGCCTCCTTTTTTTCAGCCCTCACTTGTTGTAAGACATCGAAAGAAAACAAAAACAAACAGGAAGTTAGAACTGCACAATGCTCTTAAACATTTGATCGGCAGTAGTGTATGACTGACAGAAGGTGGGTCATAAATATTTGGAAATGTGACTGTTACAATGTACTACAAAATTAAGTGCAACTTGAAATATGATTTTAAAAAAAAGGTTTAAGTTAAAACACACTGAATTCAAATTTATGACTATTTAATATAAACCATTATAGGTTGATGTATATCATACCCAGAAGCAGGGCACAAGCTGATGTGACTGAAGTGAGTTGATTCAAAACTTTATCTCCCTCGATCACAATGTCAATGTCAGCAGGTGGTCCGTGAAGTTCTCCCCCTCCTTCAGAATAATGAACACCACCATGAAGAGCTGCTCAAGGTCACCCTCACAATCATCTGTATGGTTATCCTAAAGTTGTGTACATAAAACAAACCAGTTTCATTGCCTTTTGCTAGAATAACTACAAAATAAATTTATAATTTTTCTGAAAAAAAAATCAGAATATGCTGACGTTCAACTCACAAGGTACTCGTTGAGGAGGTCTTCAGGACTTTCTCTCAGGAAAAAAGGGCCTACAGGACACACTCTTCTCAGGTGAATGTTTTCAGTCTGTGATAAAGCAACTGTGATTATTTTTCTCATTTAAAAAAATAATAAAAATAAATAAAATAAATAATCAGAATAATCTGTAATATGGAATCAGATTATGTGCAGATATGTGATAGCAAAGGATAGGACAATTTTTTTTACAAAACTAAAATAATTTGTATTAATGACTAGCCAGATTTGCAATTAAGAAACGCATCTGAATCAGTCACTGGTTGCATTTATAATTTAGTCTGAAAATAAAACATGCATCAACAAAGCATAAATTATCTTTACATTGTAATATATTTAATCGTTCTTGATTTAAGGGATTGCTCACACAAAAAAGAAAATTTGCTGTTAACTCACCTTCAGGCCATCCAGATGTTTCTTTTTTTCCTTCAGTAGAAATGTAAAGAAGATATTTAACTGATACCTTGATTCACACACAGTAATGCAAACCATCACTTTGAGAGAGAGAGGGGAAAAACACAGGCAAAACAAAATTATTACAAAACAGATATTTTTCAGAAAAACAACACAAAAATCACATGAATTTGGGATGGCATAAAGGGGAGTTCATGAACATCTGGTTTGGATAATTCCAAGTAAAGTTTGTTAAAGAGGACAACATGCAAGTCAATAAACAACATGGATTTTACTCAAACATATCCAACATTAGTAATTCATTATCTATTAACAACTATATCAGTTTTTATAGAAATTACTTACCATGTATTGTAAAGTGTCCTCAGTCATCAAACATCATTGAAAAGCTTTAGGTCCTAAGGGGAGAAACATTTTTACAGCATTTATTAGTGGTCTAAAGTTGTTTGCCAGGTCAATTAATTAGTTGTGCAAATACTACTATTATAATCTACTATTTCTACTACAAAAAAAAAAAAAAAAAAAAATCAATATTCATGATTTATACTAAAAAAATCCTAACATTTTTCCCTGGACGAGGCAAAACACCAAGTTAGGCAAATGTAACGTTAGTTCACAAAGTCTTTACTTACAGATTTGGATCATCATTTTGGGCAAACATATACATGAAATCAGAGCTAACATGTCAAAGACAAATAAAAGAACAGACAAATATTAATTTAAAAACTTAACTTTGAATTAAGAGTTAAAATTGAGACAGGCCATGGAGTTTGGACAAGATAGGAATATTTCATATAGATTAATAAGAAATATTATAATGAAGTCTAAAATATGTAATTTCAGATTTAAGACAGTAACAGTAGACAACGTTATAAAATTATTACAGGCAAGTAAAGATAAACCCTCGGGTTTTGATAACCTTGAGGTCAAGTTGTTAAAGTTGGTGGCAGATTTAATTGTTTTGCATGTTACTCATATAATCAATTTAAGTTTATTGAAATGTGTATTTCCATCACAGTGGAAGATAGCAAAAATTATACCTTTAATAAAAAATAACAAAGAACCATTTTCAGGTCAAAATAGCCGACCAATTAGTTTGTTACCTGCAATAAGTAAAATTATGGAAAAAGTAGTATATGATCAAATACAGGAGTATTTTGCAGTAAATGGGTTAAATACAATTTATCAGCATGCATATAAAATGGGTCACTCCACGACTACAGCATTGACTCAGATTACTGATCATTGGTTGCAGGAAATTGATAACAAAAATTTGGTTGGTACAGTTTTGTTGATTTAAGTGCGGCGTTTGATGTTTTAGATCATAGTATATTACTTAAAATGGATTTGAACCAGCTGCTATTAAATGGATAGAGAGTTATCTCAGTAACCTAGAGTACACTGTATTTTAATGGCAGTTATTCTGAGGTTGAAGAGATGAGTTGTGGAGTGCCCCAAGGTAGTTGCTTAGGGCCCCTTTTATTTTCTATCTTTATTAATGATTTTCCCCTGGTGATGGAACATGCCACCATGGCAATATGTGCAGATGACATTACACTATATGCATCTGCAAGAACAGTAGATCAACTTAATAACATCTTAAATAAAGAATTGACCTTAGTTACACAATTGATTAGTACTAATAGATTAGTCATCAATAATAAAAAGACAAAATGTATGGCAGTTGGGTCAAAATATTTTCTAAAAATGACACCCACATTACATTTGTTATCTGGAGATACTTTGATTGAACAAGTAGAAGAAACTAAATTATTAGGTGTAATTGTTGATAGTAAGCTGTCTTGGAACAGTCAAATAAACCAAATTTTACAAAAAAATGGGTAGAAGTATGGCCATTATTAGACACTGTAGGAAGTTCATTCCTTGTTGGACAACAAAACAACTGGTTCAGTCGTTAGTGCTTTCTCATTTGGCTTATGCCTCAGTTGTTTGATCAAATACAAGTGAAAACAATTTACACAGACTTCAGGTTGCTCAAAATAAAGCAGCCCGAATTGTTTTGGGCTGACCATATAGAACCAGTGTGACTGCTATGCATGATAGTTTGGCTTGGTTAACTGTAAAATTTAGACTTAAGTATTTCTTAGTAACATTTATGAGAAATATTATCGTATCAAAAACTCCAGAAATAATTTATAGTGGGTTGTCCTTTTTTTCAGATACACATAATTATTGCACTAGACAAACAGGTGAGATGCGATGTGTGCTGCCTTTATGCAGAACTCACCAAATACAGCGGTCAGTGTTTTATCGTGCTATGGTGGCATGGAACTCATTACCAGGATTTTTGTTGCAGGAAAATAGTAAAAAATGCTTTCAAAAGAAGTTAAAACTTTTCTTGTTCACACAGTGATTACTGATAATTGTGTATTTTGATTTTAGGAAGATTGATGTTGAACCTAATGATTTAGTTTTGTTTGTAATTATAGAATATGTATTGTAGTGTATAATGATACCAGAAAATGAGCTGTTTTTGAGTTTTTCTTTTCTTGGACATTGAGCTGCTATGAACTCTTGTATGTCTTGTATACTGTTATGGTGTGGACAGTGTGAATGGTGTAAAAAATATAAGTAAAACATGTAATGAATATTGAGGAGACCCCAGGAAGAATAGCTACTGTTGTTTCAGTGGCTAATGGGGATCTTAATAAACAAAACAAAACAAAACAAAACAAACTCAATATTATAATGCAGGAATCACCACAGCCTCGGGCGTTTTCTCCCGCACCACGCGCACTTCCCGCCCACAGCATTTCAAATATCTCGCGCTGCATACACGGTAAAGGAGGAATTCATTTTAAATTCGATTAATTACGATTCTGTTAGTATTCATGTTCACAAACAACGTTAATTAACTGTAAAACACATTCAAACGCTGCATTATCCAATATATAAAGTAAAACAAATTTTCAAGTTCAACCTACCTTTCAGTCCGAGAAAATCGATCGATTCGAGCAGAAAGTTCAAGACACTCGTGCGTTGTGACGTCAGAAAAACGTCTGACGCGGGATCCTTAAAGTGCAGGTGAGATGTTTGAGTAGTTGTGAATTTACTTTAAGTTGAAAGAGTGTAACGTTATTATAATAATAATGTCCATCTGGTTGATCTCACTGACTTCCAACTGGTTGGAGTTTATCTACACACTTCAGTTGGCAGGAGTTTTATTTATTTATTTATTTTATTTTTATTTTATTTATTTATTTGTGGGACTAGAGGGAAGGGTCATGAGGAGCATGAGTGCTAATGTGAATAAAGTGTTGAATGAGGGGACAGATGGATTGACATAGCTTAGTCTAAGTTCCACCAGTGGGAAAATGAAGCTGACCAAATTTCAACATTGATTCAATGTTTGTATTTTTCAACACTGAAAAGCATTGAAATGTCAACGTTGATTCAATATTATTTACCATTGAATTTTCAATCTCAACCAAAATGATGATTCTGATGGAATTTCAACATTGAATCAATGTCACCTTGCTATCTGGGGAGGACGCGATAAAGCTTGGTCGATTAAATGGGCCGCAACTACAGTCGTGTCCACCGACAACTTCTGTCTAGAAGAGGGCGGGCTACTGTACTGCTACTGCCACTAGGCTCAGCAAACTGTACATTCTAAGCTACGACCACTTCTAACTTCATCACCATACCTGTTACAGGAAAGCATGTAGTACATACTCTCACCTTCAGCTAAAACTCTAAAAGATGGAGCAACAAAGGAGATAAATGACTAGCAGAGTCAACCAGGGAGGCCACAACTACAACTGCATCCGCCAACAACTCTCAACTGAAAGAGCTACTGCACCACTACCATCTCCAGATCTCGGCTTTATAGAAATATGATTGTCTCAACTCTGTTGCCACTCCCACAGGGAGCATACCACATGGAAGCATCTACATCTACACTATCAACTCCAGCATAGTGCTGGAGGGGGCAGTCAAAAAGCAAGTGGGGATTCCTCAGTCCACATCGCTGTTTATGAATCCACCTCTTCCTGCATGGATAGCTGTATCCATGTCCACACTTTCACTATCACCAAAGAGAGGACACACAAATCATGCATGTTATCCTCCGTTAAAAACCGTGTGCATGGAGGCACGCATCTTTTAAATTGCTTGCTTGCCATTTTACACAAATTCCTAACTGTTGGAATCTACGACAAACAATAGTCAATAAACATCAAACAAAGCGGCTTCCTGAAGAAAAAGAATCTGATGACGTCTGTTCGTGTGTCTATTTATAGTCTCACTGACTTGCTTACTTGTTGTCACCTGACAACTTCAAAGGCCAATTTGTGTTGGCACACATGCTTCAGGCACCGGCTCATGCAGAGGTGTCCCCATAGAGTCAATCTGACGCAGTGTTGAGTTCCCTCAAAAGGAAACTCCATAAAGGCCCTGATATACTCACGGCAAAGTTCTTTTTCATTCTTCGCTTAGGGGTAAAAAGAAGTTTGAAATACATGAGCAGCGATATACTGTTAGTGAACCTCCTGACGCCGCCCACACTGCTGAGAGCGGAGTTTAGATGAATATGTAAATATGTGCTGCACGCTGTCCTCTCAATAACAAAATAAACACGACAAAATTGAGAAAACAGCAAGCATTTTTTTAAATAAAGCATAAGAAAAGCATCTGATCATAGCAATGTGGATATGTTTGCACAAGCTCTGCAATTCGGCACTCCAGTAAAGTCATGTGATGTTTATTTATATAGCACTTTACACAACAGATTGCTTAAAATCAAGCAGCTTTACCGTATTAAACATGAAAACAGTGTCAGTGTCTCATTTCATCAGAAGTACAACTTCATTTTCTACAATAAAGCAGCTCTCCACTGTTCATGTTTTCACTCGTAGATGTCTGACCTCAAGGGACTGAACAGGAGAAATGAACCGGAAAAGATTTCAGCATGAAAGAAGGCGGAGCCTCAGAGCACACCTACCTTTTACATTATCGCCACACAAGAATGGTAGTACAAAAATGTTTACCAACTGTAGCGAACTTTTCCGGAAAGTTGCAAGCTGTTTTGAATTCCCAAAACAAACTCCAAAAAAACTTTGTTTTGGCCTGATTTTGTTTGAAATGATGTCACTTCAGTTCGTTCTTCGATTTCGCTTGAAGTATATCAGGGCCTTAAAGGAACATCCCACTTGTTTTGAAAATAGGCTCATTTTCCAACTGCCCTAGAGTTAAACAGTTGAGTTTTACCGTTTTCGAATCCATTCAGCCGATCTGCGGGTCTGGCGGTAGCACTTTTAGCGTAGCTTAGCATAGATCATTGAATCTGATTAGACCGTTAGCATCTCGCTAATGGTCGGTCTTAGTACACAATGTCTTCTACAGAAGAGTCAAGTTTTAAATAGGAAAAATATCGAAACTCTTTGGTCATTTTTGAGCGAGATGCTAACGGTCTAATCAGATTCAATGATCTATGCTAAAAATGCTTCCGCCAAACCCGGATGAATGGATTCAAAAACGGTAAAACTCAACTCTTTAACTCTAGGGGAGTTGGAAAATGGGCCTATTTTCAAAAATAGTGGCGTGTTACTTTAATGCTGCACTTCTGCAATGCCGGTAAAACTTACTTTGTATAGAAGAACCACCATGGCAAAAAGTGTGGAGGTGGTAATAATATGGATGGACGGACGGACGGACGGACAGAATTGTTTTAAGTATTGGTCAAATTAAGGATTGGTCAAATGTCCTCTCAGATCTTCACTATGAGGAGCCAGAACTTTAAAAGTTCACTTTAAATTAGGTTAACCTATCTTTATTTCACAATACATCTTAGAAACACAAAACACAAACTATTGTTCATAGTATATTATTACATTTTTGTAATATATAATAGCTCTAAACACTAAATACTAGTTCCCCGAGAAAATGGAAACATCTTCATCATCCTGTCTTAGTTCACCTTGGTTTCTCTTGAGATCTGAACCCACCTTTTTTTCAGGTGAAAGCAGAGTAAATTTGTAAATTTAATGTGTCTGGCTTACGGTGTCATTAGCTTCCAGTTATTTTTAGCTGTACAAAACATTATGCTGCTTGATATTGTATACTGGTATTTCTGACCACATTATTTTTTATGTATTGTCTTAGTTATAAACACACTGGTTTGTAGCATAAACAGTTTACAGTTTACTGCACTTTGATATTCTTTTCGCTTTAGTGGCTAATAAATCAGAAGTCTTGCACATTCCCCGAAAACACCTTACTTCTGCGTTGAAAAATATAGGTGGGTATCAAACTGACTGATGCTTAGTTTAATGAGAGAACACTTGTAACACTTGGATTTGACAATTATCATTTTCTAATCAAGCTATCAAACTCAGCAAATGTTTTTCTATGGGATGAAACATGAGTACCAAAAATATGTTCTAAACCTTTTACAAATATAGCATAATATAAATTTTAGTGCTGTTAAACGATTAAAAAGATAACTAAATCACACATTTGTCTGTAATTAATTGTGATTAATCGCACCTAACATTGAAATTTGTAATATATTTTTATATTCTAATACATTATTTCACATTGAATCTCCAAAGTAATGTAGAAACACCATATAGACGTTATATTTTAAATATTTTTTAATAGCTATGAATGAAAGCCAATATCACCAACACTACTGATGTTTCTTTCCCACTGAGAATGGGCAACACATTTCTATCTGGATACTCCAGCCAATTCTCAATGGGAAAGTGCCCAAACAACATCACTTGGCAATATTGCTCAAAACATTGCCCCGTGTATCATCACCTTAAGACCAATCTGCATTAAACATGCTCAGTATGGTTTGAAATATTACCCAAACCCAACAGATATAACTTAATTCACCGCTACATAATAATAGTAGGCTAATAATGATTGAACAATGTCATATACTCGTGAAATCAGACCGTTATGTAGGCTTTTCTGTATTCCAGCTGCTTTAATTCATGCCATCATACTAAAATTAGATCTCACAAAGTAGTCACAAAAGATCTCAAGCAGGGATTTCAGGAGAAACATATCCCAGACAAAGTCATATACTTGAACTAATCACAACTAAGAAGTCCATTGGTCTCTAAAGCAATGAGCAAAACCTCTGAGCAATGAAACTTTCCTCTGGGCGGCTGAAGGGTCAGGTTTCTGTGCGCGAAGAAGAGTCTGTTCACAACCTGATCATATCTCTGCAGAGGAATATATACAGCGCGCGCCGCGTATTAACGCAGCGTTTGTTGATTTATACGATTCTCGTCGTATCTGCGCGATTTTTTCTTTTTTCCATCATGGATCCTTTGACTCATTTGGCAGAGAATAACGGAACAGATTCTCTGGAATACCCAGTGTGCTCCGAATGGAAGGAAAATCCTGAAGGATCAACGTTTCACCTCGCTCATATACTGCTGGTTTTGGGATTCATGGGTGGCAGTGGCTTTTATGGATTACTCTACATGTTCTGCTTTTTAGCGCTCGGGTTTTTCTGTTATTCGATCTGGTCGTGGTCCGACCCCTGCACGACCGACTCGTTTTCATGGACTTTTGCGCTTTTCGTCTTTTGTTTGGCACAAGTTGTCCATGTGTCGTACCGACTGCGAAGAGTCACTTTTGAGAAGGAGTTCCAGGATCTCTACGATTATATGTTCAAAAAGCTGGGAGTATCCTTAACACATTTTGGGAAAATCGTCGAGTGTTGTGAGGGCGATATCCATACTATAGACAAAGACCACTGCTTCGCCATGGAGGGTAAAACCTCAATCGACAAACTGTCAGTTCTCCTCTCAGGCAGGTGAGTAGAGGGAGAATATCCAGATACTGTATGTGTGCTTACATACAAACAAGACCCTCACTTTCTCTAAAATAGGATACGGGTGACGGTGAACGGGGAGTTTTTGCACTACATCCATCCATTTCAGTTCCTGGACTCCCCAGAGTGGGATTCCCTCAGACCTTCAGAAGAAGGTTATTTTCAGGTGAATAATTTTTAAGTCGACCATATTATGCATTCACACTGTATACTTTATAATGGAACGTCTTGTTTTTGTCCCAGGTTACGCTGCGCGCAGATAACCGCTGCAGGTACGTGGCGTGGAGACGGAAGAAACTCTACCTGCTGTTCGCGCAGCACCGCTACATCGCCAAGATCTTCGCGCTGCTGGTGCGCAATGACATCGCGGAAAAACTCTTCTCTTTAAACGACAAGGCTTTCGACATCCACGGGTTCCGCTATGATCTCCGGTTACCCAGCTTCTGTCACGGGCCAGAGCCAGAAATAGAAAACACAAGTGAATCCCGGCCCGTGCTGGAAGAGAGTGAAACCAAACCTGCGGAAAGAGACTCATGAGAAACGCACGCTCCACATTTCTATAGTCTTAATCGGTGGTAATTAATGGTCATTATTTTTAGTCATGCATTTTTTTTTTTTTTTTTTTTTATCTTGAGTGCACTTGGGATGTTTTCCCCAAACAATGTTGTCCTTGTTTTAATTGTAGTGATCAGAAATCGAGGTTAGTTAATTCAGTCATTTTATCAACTAGTCATCAACTATTCTGAAGATGAAGTTGTTGCACTTGCTTAATAAACTGTCTGTGTATATAATTATATTTGTGGAAACGCTGTGTTTGGATGGATGAGAGATTCACTTTCAGCATTTAACTACTGAATACAAGCTCTCACATTAAGACTCCTCTGTATCAACTAGTGTTGGGGAAAGTTACTTTTAAAATTAATGCATTACAATATTACGTTACTCCCTAAAAAAGTAACTAACTGCGTTACTTAGTTACTTTTTATGGAAAGTAATGCGTTACATTACTTTTGCATTACTTTTTCTCACCTGGGCTTATTTTTTAACAACAACAACAACAAAAACTTATATTTTTGGTAAATGTAAAGGCTCTTTCACAGCAAAAGTGAAATGAATAAGCCTCAGGCTAAAGGAAGTGTAAAATCACACCTCAATTGGGTCATCAAAGGTCAGCAGCAAAGACACTGAGTTAATAAAGTGAGATTAAATATATAAAATATATTAGTTTAATTTAATATATTGAATGATTGCATGTTTGTGCAATATTCTGAGTTTGTATTATACTGTTTTTATTCATTTTGAGGGATACTGAATCTGTTTTTGTGCAAGTGAGATGTGTAAATGTTCACATTTAGTCTAGAACTACAGTAACCATCATGTTCACACACAACACCTCCGCACTTTATTTCTCTCAACATGGAGACATGAGAACTGTCAGTTTAAACAAAGTAACTTGCGTTACTTATTTGAAAATGTAACTTATTTTGTTGTACATTGAAAAAGTAATGTGTTACTTTACTAGTTACTTGAAAAAGTAATCTGATTACGTAACTCAGGTTACTTGTAATGCGTTACCCCAAAACTGGTATCTACATTATCAAAACATTATAATATCAACTGCAGGGGCGTACTAATCATTTCAGAAGTGAGGGAGCGATAAGACCAGTTTCCCTGGCAGATAAAGTTTAAAATTCTCTTCTCTAATCCATACGACTCCAGGGGGTTAATAAAGGCCTTCTGAGGTGAAGCGATGCGTTTTTGTAAGAAAAATATCCATATTTAAAATAATATAATATCTATAAATTCAAATAACTAGCTTCCGGCGGATGAACGTACGCATACTGTACAAGTTGATTTGCACCAAATGAGTCACCCCTGATTATATATATGACGCAGGATGTAGGAGTATCGTAAGCTTAGACGCCTCTCACGGTTCAAACAAATAGGGCTGGGCAACAAACCCAAGCTCCTCTTCTCTTATATCGAAATCCTCTGACATTTCTCTTTAAAAATTATAATTTTAGACTTCTAATCCATGGCTGGTGACTTGTTTTGCTCTATCCTCTGCGCCTCCTCATTCATCATTGCGTCATGCGTTGGGTCAGGGGTTACGCTTCCGCCCAAGTCGACTTGTGCATTCTGCGTACGATCGTCCACCGGAAGCTAGTTATTTGAATTTATAAAGTTTTAAATATGGATATTTTTCTTACAAAAACCCATAGCTTCGCTTCAGAAGGACTTTATTAACCCCCTGGAGCCGTATAGATTACTTTTTTTAATGGATGGATGCATTTAAATTTGTTTTAAAATGCAGCCCCCACATTCACAACCATTATAAACCTTGGAGGACTAAGGATATTTTTAAATGATGTTTTATTAACAGAGTTTGGGAGGAACACATTCAAATTATCTGACTAATCATCACATCACTCCAACCAGCAGTCAGAAATCAACATGTCTACCCAATCAGCATGAGTGGAGACCTATGCTGATTGCCAAAATACCGAGCTCGGAGCTCTCTCCTCGGACAGCACGCCAAATACGCATACTATTATTTACTATATGCTACTATCTGATTATTTGTAAGTGTGAACTCGTGAAATATATCTCTCATTGTGTTCGTCTGAAAGAAGATAGTCATATACACCTAGGATGGCTTGAGGGTGAGTAAATCATGGGATAATTGTAATTTTTGGGTGAACTATCCCTTTAATTCTCTTCTGTGCAGGAGAAGAAACCCATGCATTTCAGGACTGACTTGAAAATTGGGTTGTACCGATTTTGGTTTGATCATAAATGTGTGTGTGTGCGGGGGGATTAGATTAGATAAACCAATTAGATTAGTCTTTTGAGAAAAAAACAGACCACCTGTGGTCATTAATGTCGCCCTCCAGCGGTGGAGTCGCGCAGGTGCGCAGAGGAGTGGCCGCTTGGTTTGTGCCCATTTTAAGTCAACGCCTGTCATCTGACTGGAATGCGCGCCTCACACACTGCAGCTATACCAGTCTGTTATCTTCTGCCTTAACATTCCTCCAGACCGCGCACATTACAGCTTCAATCGACAACTCCGGTGAGTACACAAAATTGTAATTAATAGGCTATAATAACGCATTTTAAAATACCATGTTGTTTTAACTGAAGCTATATTCACGCGGTGTTCAGCAGATAAACCATATGTGGGTCCGTAGAAAGTTTATTGGAGGTCAGTGACTGCGTTGCTTGGTTGGCAAATCTCCCGGACAGTTCTGTGCGCATTTCGGTTTCTGACTTTGTTTTCAGATCATTACTGCGGAACGCGTCTGAGTTACAGCATTTATGTGTGCCATTCACATAAGATACTTGCGAAGTTGAATTAATTCAGATCAAGCGACGATAATCATTTGACATGAAATGTGCACTGTAATCTTATAATAAAAGCAGTAGATGCAACCTAGAATGCAACATAAAACCTGCGTGTTTTTTGCTTTATGAATGTCAGTTCTGGCCATCATCTCCCCATCAGCTTGAAAGCCTCAGAATGTCAGTGTCTCTTTCCTACACATCATCTCCACTGCTCTCCAGTGTCCCGTCACTGTCGGGTGATACAAACGCCACGTCATGCCAGGACTGGGAACAGTCTCATCACCTGCTGTTCCACCTGGCCAACCTGAGCCTCGGTGTGGGATTCCTCATCCCCACCACACTCGCGCTTCACATGATCCTCCTCAGACTGCTGCTGATGACAGGTACAGCGCGCGCTCCCGTGCGGCTCAGAACAGCGGCGCGCATACAACTCCACTGTTTTAAGTTTAAACATTGCATTTTCAAATATCACGAATTATCATTAAAATGCCATACAAATGCACTGAAACAATTGTAATAATTAGAAATAAAATATAGTAAGACGTTTAGATGGTACTATGTTTTCAGCTCACTGCAGAACTTGTGATAATGTAAGGTGAGGCAATACACTAAACTATTAACAATTTTCTTGAAATAAAATAATAAAAATAAAATAAATATCAATATTAGAAATATTGCCTTGCCAACTAAATTAAAATAAATAAATAAGTTGAAGTACTGCAATTTCAAAAACTACATCTGAAATAACAAAAGCACAACAAAACTACTTAAAATTAAATAAAACTGAAAATATAAAAATAACAGCTAATTCAAAATATAAATTGTTACGACCCTGGTCTAGGGTCAGGGAGATAACATTAATAAAATGTTTTGTTACATCTTCAAACATAACAAAATACTTCACCATATAAATAATATATAAATCTATGATTTCGAAAGGGATTGAACAATTTTGACATTCCGTTATATTTTGCATCAACTACCAAATTAATCAAAACCACTAAAATCTTAGAATGACAAAAGTTACCTTCATGAAATAATACCTTCAATTTTATTATTGTTTTAATCAGATGAAAAGTTTTAGCATGTTGTCTGTTATCAGATATAATATGAAAATCTGCTCAGAATATTTTGAAAGTCTTAACGGATGTCACAATACAAAATTCATTTGGATTATGAGAAAGAAAAAGTACCTCCCTTTAATTTTTAAAACAAATGTGTAATTCCTATGCAACCTTTGCAGTTTTAAGAACCAAAACAGCAGATTTCAGCATAAGATTTAAAGAAGATGTTGCACTGATCAGGTTTGAATGCTTGTTTCTGGATTTCAGGCTGCTCTTTGCTCATAGCGTGGGCCACGTTATACAGATGCACGCTGGATGTGATGGTGTGGAATGTGGTTTTCCTTTTGGTGAACTTCATGCACTTCTTCTTCCTGCTTTATAAACGCAGACCGGTGAGTACAGCCACAATGAGCAGGCTGAATATTATTGATAATCATGGCTGAGAGATGCTTACCTGTAGTGGAACACTTGGTGGTCTTCTTTTTGTCCTGTCACATATTTTATTATTTTAATTAATAAATTAGGTATCATTCGAGAGCTTAAACCCTCAGTATGCATCCTGTGAAAACAATTTTGACTGCGTTACCATATAAATCCTTAAAGCCCTTTAGCGGGCTCCTCCCCATGGTGGGCGGAGTCATGTTTCATATTACAAAATTTAAGTAAAAGTCTTAAAGGATATGATTTTAACAGTACTTGTACTAAATGTAAGCTCAAAGATGGACTATTCTCAACACCTAAGAGACATACAAGTGAAAAACAAGAAAGAGTTGATTTGTGAGGAGAGCAATCACATGTTTATTTTCTAAAATAAAAATAAAACCTCAATATTGCAATAAATCAAGGTCGACACAACATGCCCTATGAAGCTGCACTGAAACTGACATTTGGACCTTCAACCCGTTGAACCCCAGTGAAGTCCACTATATGGAGAAAAATCCTGAATGTTTTCCTCAAAAACTTTAATTTCTTTTCGACTGAAGAAAGAAAGACATGAACATCTTGGATGACATGAGGATGAGTAAATTAGTAAATTAAAGTGAACTAATCCTTTAAGTAAAATTAAATAGTCAGAGCCTTCTTGCACTAGATGTGCTGGTTTTGGTCTCATCCCCAGATGTAGACATGTCATCATCTCATATATGAAACACCTACGATTCTGCAACTACCCGCTAATGCACTTGAATTCATGTAAAGTAGCTTTGTTGAAAAGTGTGGGTGAGTAAGGGCAAAATCAGATAGATATAGTACCTTCTATGCCCTGTAGATGGCGATATCACTTCTTTAGATAAAAGTTAGGTGCCATGCAAAATGTAACAAGTAAATTGCATTGCTCATCACAAATGTATTAGAGTAAAGCCCAAAGTATACTTCACTTTTTACGCGTATGCGAGGGTCAGCGTACGGTGCGCGTGACGTGAATTTCGTCATCAGAAGAGTGCACACGTACTGTACACGTACCGCCGGATTTTTGTGACCCCTTATTTACACTGCACACGTCTGCGGCACGTTACGACTTTATTTTGTATTTGAGCTACGCGGGTTATAGACTTGGCGCCTATATTTAGCGGAGCGGCGCAGCGAGCCGCTTTTGGGACGCTTCTGAAATGTGCCGCGGTGCGGCTGGTGTAACCACAAGCATTGGCTAAAGTGGCCGCGGATTGACTCCGGTGGCCGCGTCGGAGCCGTAGACACATGCAGTGTCAATAAGGGGTAACAGGTCACACATGCGCATATAATTGATTTTGCAGTAATTAGTTTATCCACAAGGTGGCAACAGTGCCTTGGGGGCGTCGATTCACAAGGTAGTCAAAGAAGAACTGCATAAACAGAACAGACCTGAATGAATGAAAGCTACAGCGACGATGGAGGCCAACATAGACAAGAGATTGTGTGAAGAGGTCAGAAAGTACCTTCATTTGGACAACTCTAGCATGAAAGAATATAAAGATATTTACATGGGTTGTAATTTGTGGCGAGAGATTGCTCAAAACTGTGCATGGGTCGAACGCCTGTGTACATGTACGAGTCAAATGAAGTATACTTTGTAAGGCTGTGCATTCGACTGTGTACGCGTAAAGTATACCCAGGGCCCAGAGTACATGTACTTATTCAAAAATGTAGAGAGTAAAAGTTGCTAATAAAATTTTTGTGATATCGACTTCAAATTTGGAACACAACTTGGTTAGACATGTGGCTTTGATTTTATAGCAATTTTAGCATCCAAATTATTTTGTTAAATATATATGCTAGTGTTTGGGAAGCTTCTGGGAGGGAATTAGACCAAATCATTCTGATGACAGACTTTGGCTCCGGCGTTTCAGAACCACCAAACCAACATTTGAGATGCTGTGATTGGTCCGCTGGTTAGTCCAGTTATCCAATCACAGCCTCTGCTGAGGCAAAGTCACGTGAGGTTTGTGTTGCGCATCAAGGGATTTATTAAGTGTGCGCATGTCTTCTTATCAGATAAAAAAAAAAAAAAAACACATCAGCTGAGTTTTTTTGATGCAATTTTTCTTGCAGATTCCATCCAGCGTTTTTTTTATGCGATATACCAAAATGCGCATAAATAGAGTTGAATGGAAACATGATGTCTCTCTTCATGAGCGGGAATTGCCGTTTCTGTACAGTGGCTAGATTGTCATGTTGCCTGTGAATTCATTTTGAATTCACTTTCACTAAATTCAATATACATGTTTGGCTATGCTGTTTAATTCCAGATTAAGATTGACAGGGAGCTGAAATCCGTGTACCATCGCATGTTCAAGCCTCTGCATGTACGCGAGGCTCTGTTTCAGAGGCTCACCGGCCAGTTCTGCACCATCCAATCCTTAAAGAAGGGCCAGGTCTACGCGGCGGAGGACAAGACGTCTGTTGACGAGCGCCTCAGCATTCTCCTCAAAGGAAAGTAGGTGCTTCGCTTCACTAAGAGTTTAGGTCTCCTATAATATGTTGCATCACTTTTGACCAAGTTTATGCATTTGACACAGGATGAGGGTATCGTACCGCGGTCATTTCTTGCATAATATTTACACCAATGCCTTCATCGACTCTCCAGAATTCAGGTCGACTCAGATGAACAGGGGTGAGAGGTTTCAGGTAACGTGTTTGAAGTGTAATATTTAAACATGATATTCACTGAAAATTTTGAATGGTGAAAAATCACATTTCACATTAACTCTTTCCCTGCAATTGAAGGAATTTTCCGGTATTTATGAGACAACGCTTCCGTGCTATTGATGGAATTGTCAGGCTTACCGTGTTTTCACTGTTATACGGTAGGGGGCGCTATTATGCATCTTCTGAAAGAGTACTGAATCTGGTTCAAAAAACAGGAGAGCAGAAACAAGTGATAAAAGCATTGCTTATGCACTTTGCAGCCTTTGATTTTCTCAGCTTTTTGTTTAAAATGTTGCTTTTTTTAATGAAACACATTCGTGTTGATAAGAAAGAATGTATGAAGCTAGAATAAAACGTTTTTTTGTTGTTTTTTTTTTGTTTAAAGGCAGAGGCTCTGTTCTTTCTTTTGATATATTGCATGTTCAGATATTCATACAACAAAATATTCTGAGGGCCATTAAATTTTTGTGAAAATTATAAAAAACGCTGGCAGTGGCTGGCAACTTTTTAAAAAAATGTTGGCGGGGAAAGAGTTAAGTGCTTCTTGTAATTACGACAGCATTTTGTTATTTCTGCACCCAGTTATATATCATATTATATAATATATATATTGCAAAAGTATTTTTTTTTACTATTTAATCTTTATATATATATATATATTTTTTATGATTAAAAAATGTTTACTTTGTCAGCTAGTCCTGCTTGCTTTGTTGCTGCTCATTTGACCAGTGTTGGGTGTAATCCATTACTAAGTAATTAATTACTGTAATTTAATTACTTTTTAATTAAGGGATTACTTTACTCTGTATTTTTCTATAATTTAATTACTTCTTATGTAATTACATTAAATGCTGTATAGACTAACAGTTCTATATAAAACAATAGTGAATTTAACATAAAACATTAATGTCTAATGTTAAAATGTATGTTTTTAATGTAACCTTTTCCCTTTAAATACTATGGTCAGTTCAAGAATACTTTACGCATTTTTATATTATTTATTTGAATGAATTAAAAGAGCAGTTTCATGTCTATCCTTGTATTGTTCATCTAGTCAAGGTTGATATGGGATTTAGAAAGCAATGCAATGCAATACATTTTAGAAAGAGTAATTAGTGCCGTAATCACACTGTTGAAGATGTAATTAGTAGCTAGTAATTAATTGCTTTTTTAGAGTAACTTATCTAACACTGCATTTGACAAATCAAACCTTAACTTTGGACTATAGGCCCAGATAATATCCTCCAGGTCATTGTATGTGGGGAACAGAAAAGAGTGCTTTGGCAGCTGATTTGGATCATTTTCTGCTATCAACAGTACGTACAAACTACGTAAGAGTACAAAGAAAAAAAAACACAACTAGAAAAAACTATGTAAGATGTGTACGAGCCTTCTCAAGAAGAACAATATCACATACCTGACAAGGTCATTTTGAGGAAGAGCAAACTAATACACATCATTTATAATGATCTGTCACATGAATATCCAGGTGACGATCACTGCTGAGGAAAACTGCAAGCTCCTGTGCTGGTCGAGAGAGCGTCTGACGTACTTCCTGGAGTCGGAGTCGTTTCTGAACGAGGTGTTCCGGTACCTCATTGGCAAAGACATCACCAACAAGCTCTACTCTCTCAATGATCCAACCCTGAGTGACAAGGTCAGAAAAGATTTATTTAATTTTCCTTGTGAGCAGCTTCTGGTCAAAAGTTTGGAATAATAAAGATTTTTTAATGTTTTTGAACGAGGTCTCTTCTGCTCTTCTTCAAAAATACAGTCAAAAAATGTTAAAATATTATTACAATCTAAAATAAGTGTTTTCTATGTGAATATTTTATAAAATGTAATTTATTCCTGTGATCAAAGCTGAATTTTCAGCATCATTACTTTAGTCTTCAGTAAATCATTCTAATATGATGATTTGCCACTAATTTCTGATTATCATCAATGTTGAAAACAGTTCATATTTTTGTGGAAACTGTGGAAAACCAGTCCAATTTTTAAAAACCTGTTAAAAACAACAGCAGTCCAATATTTATAAGCATCCCAGGATGCTCCTCATGAAGTTGGTTGAAGGAACGTCCAGATTGAGCTGGAATAAAGACAAAGAAGAATTTCAAATGCAAGATTTTAGGTAAAAAGATAAATCACATACTTCCATTTGTGTTATTTTACAATTTTAAATGTGGAAAATAGTAGCGCACTAGTGCCAAACACTGACTGGTGGTGTTCTTGTTTATTGTAAAGATGATTTAGCACTTATTTGACTTCCGAGATTATGCAATTTATTTAAAGACAAAAACAACATTTGTAATGACTTAATTATTACATGACATTATCAGATGTGGTGTGATTACCCAGCTAACAGGAAACTTTAGCTAGCATTCTGGCAAGGTTCTCTCAAAGTTAAGAACAAACGTTCTTCCAGTAACGTCAACAGAATGTTCGTTCAAAGTTATTTGGTCTTTAATAATGTTCTCAAAATGTTTGCACAAAAACATTATTTATACATTGTTCATGGAACGTTTTTTTTTTTTTCTGAAACAGTTTAGTTGGACGCACATTTTTTAAATGTTACTACTTGTTTCAGAACGTTCAGAGAACATTCAAAAGTAACGTTCCCATAATGTTTGAAGAATGCTGAAAAGGAACGTTCACATAACCAAGAAAAACATTTAGAAATGGTGTTTTCAAAGAAGTTTTCAAAGCGTACTTAGAGCATATTTTTGTTAGCTGGGATCAACTGAAATGATGATGATTGAACTGTAGGCTGTGAAGAAAATGGACCGTCAGCCGAGCCTGTGCTCTCAGCTGTCCATGATGCAGATGAGGAACAGTATGGCGAGCACCAGCGACACGGACGACGTTCTCAACCAGATCCTGAGGGGCGGCTCAACTGGATCATCACTCCGTAAGTCTATTGACTTCTCTTGAGCTACAGTATCTATCACTAACCCACAATTTACCCCATGTATCCCCTGATATTAGACCCTTCATGGCCACAAATGCTGATATAAACCAGAACACGTCTCTGTCTCTCCTAAACTGTGTTTGAAATCTCAAAAGACATGTCTAATTTGCATTCTTCATCTCCACTTTGAACTCCATCTGTTCCAGTGTGAGTTGCTAATAGATACTAAATTTGAGGAATTGCACGACATATTGGTGTGATTTCAGACTATTAATCTTGGCTGTCAGCGTATCCCTGATGTTTTCTCCTCCTGTTCCTCCTCTAGCTGTGACCTCAGATCGGGCCTGATGGGGTGTAAGATGGTTTCTTTTTTTATCTCACTGTCTTTCCCTTCCTCAACCCCAAAAAAATGACCCAATTGTTATTTTGAACATAACCAGAAAGTAGATTAACTCCCTTTTAGTGCTCAGAACAAGTGACTTCTCATAACAAGACCTGTTATGAAGTTAACCTTTAACACACCAAAAACTGCATTTGTTGAGTTTGCCCATAACATCATGCCATAAAACATGTTGTACAATTTTCACCTAAATTCATCTGATCAAGATATAATGAGCACTACACTGTATATGTTATGTACATTAGTGGCCAAAAGTGATATCAGGCCTAGGAAAATTATTCAAATTATTAAAAATGTTTTAAAGATATTATAAGCATATTGCGCAGTTGTGCTTAGAGTCGATTTTTTTTTTTTTTTTTTGTGATGATAACACAATGAAACGTGACAAATTGTGCATAGTAAAATAAAACCTGTAGCTGTAGTTTGCTTTTTTGCAAAATAATTTTGTCAGATAAATACCTTAACCAAGTTTAGTGTTTTGTTCTTCCTTCATATTTAAAATATCTTAAAAATCTAAAATATTTTGCTCATATTTTAGTAATTTAATTGAACTTGTAGGATCATTAAAAACAAATATATATCCCCTCCGGACATCGCTTTTGCCCACTACTGTATATAGTTTCATGTCTCTCGTATCTCTCTGCACTCTTTTTTCAATTCAAATTTACATTTACTTTATAAAAATCAATAAAGATTTCACAGCATAACCACGAACTGAAGGTGGATGTTTTTACAATGAAAGAGGTTCTTAAATTACTTGAATTTGACTTATTTAAACTTAAGTCCTGGAAAACCCCTGAAAACAGCCATATTTATGAAGAGGTAGGCCTACATGTGTATGTTCTGTTTTGATTTAGTTTTCATTGTGTTCTGGTTCTGTTTGCCCGTTTGACCTAGTTTCCCAGTGTGTTTGATCGATGATCACATTCACCTGTTGACTTGTTAATTAACTCATTAGCTCTTTTGTTTGCTCTGTGTATTTAAGTTTGGGTTAGTTCCCTGTCCGGTATTGTTTGTATGAAGTGTAGTTGTCATTCTTTTTCTCTTGCGTGTTCCCATTGTTGATTAAATTACTCTTAGTTTATCTCTGACTTGTGCGTGTGTGACTACACGTGACAGAATACCAGACCAAAAAAGAAGACAAGATCTGTGGCATTTGTGCCTGCTGTACAACTCCTGTATCTGGAGTAGAGGGACCGTTCACCAAAAGACCGTACGAGGGACTTTCTAAACCTGGTGTGCCTTTTGCACTACCCTGGTCTAAGGCATTTGTGGAGTGGGTGCCGGTGAACAACGAGTAGGTGTTCACCATCTTCATAGCAGAGAACAACACCACTCCCATTCCCCCAGCCTTCACCCCGCCAGATGAAGCGGACACCTCAGCCCACCACAGACACTGAACCAGAGCCTGTTGTGGACAACGAGCCAGAAGAACCTGAGCCATACCCCGCTCCGGAGCCTGAGCACAGCGATGCGTCTGACCACTTACACGAGCCTGGCAACATCGCCCGTCCCCAAGAAAGTACTCATGGAGTATGAGGGCATGGAATGGAGCCCCGCCCACACTCGTGCCACTGGCCTCTGACTGTGAATTGGAGGTATTTGAGGAGGTAATACCCCTTTTTCTCTTGCCCCTGCTGGTCCTGCCCAGCTTAAAACTTCCTGTGACCCCGCTGGTCCCATCCAGCTTATAACTTCCGGTGTCCCCAGAGTTCCCTCCAAGCATCCCTCTCCCACCTCCTCTGTCTAAGCCAGCCAGTTCTCCAGCTCTGCCCCAGCGTGAGGATCCCCCGTCTCCGCCTCCTGCCGCCAAGCCCTGGACTCTACCTCGGTCCTCTGACCCATGGTTTTCGCCTTGGCTCCATGCTCCCTCGTCTCCACCATGGCCCGTCATCCCAGCAGCTCCACAGGGCTCCCTCGTCGCTCTGTCTCCGCCTTGGTCAGGCATCACCCTGGTTCTGTCACAGGATTCCTGACTTCCGCCTCTGCCCTCCATCCCTTCGGCTCCACCGGGCTCCGCCTTCCCTCCAGCTCCACCACAGTCTTCCGGGTCCCCACCTCTGCCTCAGTCCCAAGAGCCATCAGCTACACCTTGGTCTCTAATGACCTCTGTGGTCATTAAAAATCCCATGGCACTTCTCGTAAAGAGTAGGGTTGAAACCCCGGTGTCCAGGCCAGGTTTCCTTCATTGGCCTTTACCAATCATGGCCTCCTAATAATCCCCATCCTTTGAACTGGCTCTAAGCCCTCAGTTTGAGTTAGTTCCCTGTCTGGTATTGTTTGTATTAAGTGTAGTTGTCATTCTCTTTCTCCTTTCTCATTGTATTGATGAACAAATACAATCTTTTCACACAAAATTAACACTGCAGCCCATCTGATATTGATATAGAGCCATTTTGCATGGCTATAGGTGTGATATTGCTTATATATTTCCAAAAATATGACACATCTTTCATTCTTCAGGTCAATCATATATATTCATGGAGAAAAAAAAAATCAGTTTGAATGAGGAAAGCGATATCTTTGTCATAGTATCCTTTCAATGGTTAAAGGGTTAGTTCAAATTTCTGTCATTAATTACCCTCATGTCGTTCCAAACCCATAAGACTTTTGTTCATATTCGGAAGACAAATTGAGATATTTTTGATGAAATCTGAGGGTATCTGAACCACACATAGGCAGCAACGTAATTGCACCTTTTGAGGTCCAGAAAGCTATTAAAAACATTGTTAAAATAGTCAACGTGACTACAGTGGTTCAATGTTGATGTTATGAAGCAACGAGAATAGTTTTTGTGCGCAAAAACAAAACTAAAATAATGAATTTATTCAACAAATTTGTCTCTTCCCTGTCATTCTCCTATGCTGTTTTCATTGCAATACTTCCAGGTTCTATGTCAGAACACTGGCTCTCCTGCGTCAGCATCACATGCATGCGTCGCGCTGCTCACGTGAACAGGCGTCGGCCAATACTGAGTCTGCGGTCTGACATAGAACCTGGAAGTACTGCAGTGAAAACAGCATAGGAGAATGACAGGGGAGAGACAAATTTGTTGAATGGACTGAACAGAAGAAATGAACCAGCAAAGATGTCCACGTCAAAGAAGGACACAATGGTAGCTTGAAGGCGTTTACCAGCCAGAGCAAACTTTTCCGGAAAGTTCACTTTGGAAAGGTTTCGAACTCCAGAAACTAACACAAACCGAACTTCATTTTGACCTGATTTTGTTTGAAATGACATCACACCAGTTTGTCCTTTGATTTTGCTTGAAGTATATCAGGCCCAAGTAAGTCAAGTGAGTCAGTCACTTGCCGCCGTCTACTGGCAAAACTATGTAACCTGCACTAAAGTCATTGATAAACCCCCTTCATTAACATAGACCGTTTCTCAATACTAAGTATGCCAACATTATAATATAAAATATTATTTATTGAACAATAATAGGCATTATAAACTTTGTATTTAATATATATATTAAATAAGTTGTATTTTGGATACCTTTGGAGTAAAAAACAAAAACAAAACCCTAAAAAATAAACAGTGCAAACAAGTCATTAGATTGCAATATAATTATTTTATATTTACAATGAAATGCTTTCTATTTAAAAATGAAATCCTTTGTTTTCTTACGTTATTACATTTTCTAAGAATCATATACGAAGTTTATGCCCTCTTTCTATTTGCTCTTCTTATAGCTAAAGTTGCCACAGCCATTGCATGCTTTGCATTTGCTTCAAGAAAGATTTTGTTTTATAAGTATATTTTTATTTATCTATTTACCTTTTCTATTTTTTTTTTTTAATTTTAAAGATAATAAAAATATTGTTTGATAAGAGAAATCACTGATTGTAGTCCTTGATAACCAAAAAAGTACTGCTTAAAAGTTTCATTTGACAGTATCTGTACGAACCCTGCAATTATACTAAAAGTCTATAAACTACCCAGGTGAAAAAAAAAGTACTTTCTACAATGTACTTAAAGTGCTCTATTTTCATGCACTAACTTTGTACTTAATCAATCAGACGAAAGAATGTAGTAGATTTTGTGTAACAGTTTTTTTTTTTTTTTTTTTTTTAGCAAAGTTTTGATCAGGTTTTTTGAAGTTTTTATCAACACTTTCAGTAATTAGGCAGACTATGAGGCAAACTGATTTATTTATTTTTACTCACGTTAATGTGACATTTGAGACTGCCGCTCTGAAATGATGATATCCAGACGCGGTGGAATTAGGGAAAGGGCCACTCGTAGTGTCGCACACAAACTAGCTGTTGTCAGCTTATTCCTGCTTTTTGTTTTCATTGCAGTCACTGTTGAATATCCCGACTCACAAAGATAGGTAGTGCTAAATGGTAAGAGAAACTTTGTTGCACAATCTGCGAGTTCTGGATATTCGTGTCTGGTTTGAATCCAGAAGGAGCTCCGGTCTGTCTTGCGAAAAGCAAGCTGCAGGCTGCCGTCAGATGCAAGGTCCACTAACTGTGTTTGCAAATTAATGGGGAGTACAACATCCACATCACTTGGGTCTACCGAAAAAGGATCGCGAATCCACGCATTCCCAACTCTTCGGTGATTGGGGAAAATAATCCGAAAATAATATGTCCATCACCTCATTTAAGGACACTGACATTTCTTTGGCTGTGAGGCTTTCACAGTGTAAAAAGCAGTGAACCCATGTCGCCTCAGGTGCTCTGTCCAAAATGTTCCTCACAACCCCACTATGTTTGCTAGTCATTGAGGCCGCGCCATCCGTGCAAATCCCTATGCAATTCTTCCAATCTAGCCCATTCTGTGCGAAACAGCCATCGAGGCAACAGAAACACTCATCTGCTGTCGTCCGTGTTGGGAGCTCATTACACATCAGTAGATCCTTGTGTGTTGCACCTTCCCAGTTGTATCGTACAAATGCAAGCAACAATGCCATCTTTGAAATATCTGTTGATTTGTTGATTTGAATAGCAAACAAGGGGCTTGCTCGCACTCGATCCAAAGGTTGCAAAGTAATCCACAGGTTTACCCACACATGTTGGATGTTTAGTCTGTAGGCTGACGTTCAAGTTTGGATGGCTTCATGGACTCCTTTGCTAAGCCCTCACCACACTCAACACACTGTGGTTTTTCGTCCAACGCAGTGAATCCATGTTTAATATAGAGTCTGGGTTGTACTTGCTTTGTTTACATTTTGCTGCCTTTGAAATGGAAGGAGTTTCTGATTCTTCTGCTTTTTTTCTTTTAAAAAACAGATGCATTTTGTCAAGCTAACAGGCCGTGGCTGCGTACAGTATAGTAGGTCTGGCATAGCAATGCATTGCAATCTCCTGCGCCGTTGTTACCAAGCAACAGGGTAAACAGCTGCTAGCGTGTGTAACATTACGTTAAGAGAGTAGGACCTTGTCCAATAAGAGCCGTTCAAGGCAGCGATGAATAATTGTGATAGGACAGTTTAGAAACAGTGTTACATTCATGCAACATTCGAAAATACGATTCGTTGGAGGTCACAGTTTTCAATGAGCCTTTTGTGAAGCGCACTTACTGGCTGTGCCGGTGTAACACAGAGAACACAGAGAAAGTCTCGCGACCCCCTATAGAACGACCCACTGGTTGAGAAACATTGATTTAGAGGGCCTTTTGTGTACCAAATATGAAACAGTAGGCTTCAAAGGGTTAATGTTAAACATCTTGCAGATTATGAAAGGGGTATGCAAACTAATGCACTCCAAAACATGCATGTCAGACATCATTAATCAATGTCACAATGTCACTGTTACTTATTTAATGCTGCGGTCACAACTAGACTTTAGGCATGTAACATTTCTTAAGATACTACAATGGCCTGCAGCTTAAAAGTTGACGCGCTAGGAATTTGAAGGTCAGCGTTCACCAAACTCGAACTTCAGAACGCAGCTAAATTCGCATGAGCCTGAGTTTCCGGTTCACATGCGTATGAATGGAAGTGATAGTGCGACCATCCCTTCAGGCACAAGACTTAAAAACTCATTCTCAGCCACACATTTTATTACTGCTCATTTTATATAACATGCACAGAGTGTATTTAACAGAGTTGTAATTTTATTGTTTGAGTGATCTTATTCTCATTACTGTTATGATATTGTTGAGCTGTGGAAAGTTAATACACATGAATGATACAGAGTTTTGCCTACATATGACTTCATAAAACATTATACTTAAATCTTAATATGTACTATTATGAAATCCTCAAAAAACATAACCTTTAACATTGACAATTAGTGTTGTGTTTCTCTCTCTCTCCAGAGAAAAATCCTCTGACAAAATCATCCACGGCTATGAAGCCAATTGAAGAAGGAATGGAAGATGATGTTTTCGAATCTGAATCCCCCACTACCTCCCAGAACATTGGCAGGAGTCCCAGAGAAGACATGTAAAGCGTGTTTTATCACCCCACGCTACTAGACTTTTCACTGTATTTCACTGTACATTCTATAGAAATTAATGTACAATTAATTGAAAAGGAAAAGAATTCAGGCTCATGCTCAGATTACACAGTTCTGCATAGAGAGACCCCTGATTAAATGAGATTTGTCCTAGTATTACAGAATTCTTTTAATTTACATTGGATACTATCACATTTAAAATAATATAGTCCTGCTTTAGTAGAGTTTGTTTAAAGAAAGCAAAAGAAATACCTGTCACAATTTAAAAGAGGGCCTATTATGCCCTTTTATAAAGTCTTGATGTTGTTTTTGTGCTCTACTAGAACAGGTTTTCATTCTTGAATGTTAATTATTTTCCTCATATTCTCCATTGTTGCAGCTCCTCTCTTCCCAGTCTGTCAGTAACGCTCTGTTTAGTTACTGTCTCTGTGAAGCTCCTCCTTCTGAAAAGCTCAATGTGCTCTGATTGGTCGGCTGAACCAGTGTGTTGTGATTGGTTAAGGGCTTCCAGCATGTTTGGGAAATGTCCTGTCCCTTATCATAACTGCCAGTTTCAACACACTACTAACTCAACCAGGCCCTGCCCATTTATTTTGCATATGCCTATTTAAATCTGCAGGCATAAGTTTTGCCTCTTTGTCTCCATCTCTGTTTGAAACCTGCAATTGCAGTTATTTGTGGAATTATCATCTTTACGTGGGTTGTGCACCGATACGACTCCTCAGCACAGATTAATCTAATGTTTGCTGTTAGTCACAACACTGGTGTGGATACTGTACTTCACAATCACAGATTGTAGTCTTGAAGTATGACCAAAATAAGAATTTTCACCGGAAAATGTCATCTGAACAAGCAAGTAACATGTCTGCCACTTTTGTTCTGACCAACTGAGACAAAAACAATAAATCGCGCTGCCAATGGTGATTAAATCTAATGATCGTTTAGCTCAGATCACGTCAAACCATGCAAACTATTATTATTGTTATACTTTGTTCTCAAATTGTTAATGTTAACAACATCAGCATTGTGTGACTGTGTATTTATTGTGTATTAGCGTTACCTGTAGATTTCAATTTCTGTAGCCACTCCGCAGTCCGAAGTCTTTTGCTTTTGACTACGGGTGAATCTCCAGTTTCTGGATTACAATCCGCCATCAAAATGATAAGTTTAATTATTGCAGCTGCTGTGAGAAAAGCCTATAAATGATCCGTCAGCAGCAGCATCCTCCACATGCCATATTACCCTACTAGATGGGACTCGTTCTCTATGTAAATAGACATGTCCTAATGACACAAAGATGAACGGCGGCATGCTTGAATTTCCCGCGGAAACCCACCAGTACCATCTGGATTAGGAAACATTACAAGCTAAGGAAATAGTTTTGAACACTGGCTGCTTATGTACTTGCTCAAAAATTGATTTTGGATAATTTTAACCAAAAAAAGTTACGGACTGCAGAGGAATATTGTGACGTGTTTGTTCCCGAAAGAAAACTCGACTACAAGGAAGGAGTTTCAGGGAGTTCAGATGTTCAGAAACAGTGACTCTGATATAGAGAATAACTCCCGCTGGAGGGACTTTGTGCTTTGTAAATCTGCAGAGCTTTTGATGCTCAAACAGCAACATTACACACTAAAAAAAGATGAACATGGAAAAAAAGCAGAATAGGACTCCTTTAAATTATTCAGAACAGGATTTAGGATTCTTTTTTGTTGTTGATGTTTTTATTCTTTATGGTTTTATTTTGAATTTTGCTGAGACATGCCTACAGTGAGTTAACTACAATTTGTTAATTGTGTGATTAAGTGTGGGGTAACAGAAGTACATGCTTTTCCTCAATAAATGTATCACCTTTTTTCATGAGAGCTTGTTAAGTGAAAATGAATTAGATGCAGCTTTAAATGGGTGGTTAAAGAACCAGGCATGACCTGATTAAAAAGCTGTACTAATCTACATGTAAAACTAAACAATGTTGACTCCTTCCATCAGCAAGACTGGTACCATTTCTCTGATACAGTTTTAATGTACATGTACCATGTGCATTTCCCAAGTCATGTTTTCTTGTGTGATGCGGTAACAGTCAATATTATATTAAAATTAATTGTATTAAGATACTTTAGCAAATATGTGGATTACATCTTTTCTCACACCAGTTTAAATTAGTGCATTTGATTTGATCATATAATGAACTAAATGAAGAATGGGTCACTTAGTGTTAAGCAATGGTGAAGTGTTACATTGGATTCACTGAATGTCTGGTTTTAAAGCTAAATGTTTTTTTTTCTGTGATAATTGTAATGTGACTTGTGTTTTTAAAGTCAAACAGATACTTGAAATCACTTTTTTAAATTAAAGTTTGGCACTACAGACATGTGTTTGTTTACTTCAGTATTCCATTATTGCTTTTTTCTAACACGATTATGGCTGTGCTTAACATTATGTGATTCACAATCACTCAAGGAACAGAAACAAAACACTACTGAAAGATTAAAATAATAATTCAGGTGAACACTGCTTATGATCTAATATTCAAGCTCAGAAGATGACATTGTTAATTTTTGGTATTAATTTTGGTATGAAAGATGTCGCTGCAACAGGGAGGGGAAGTTATTTTGATTCAAGATTATGAGACATGAATTCAAATCAATAATGATAATTTAACACGGATAAAAAATGTAGACTAAACACTGCAATATATTATGTTTAAAAAATAAGAATTGTCAGTTTTGATTTCATGGTGACTTTAAGATTGAGTAGTGTGCTGTATTCATACTTTTTTTTTCTTAGAGGAAAATACCTTGAAAGCTCTGCTTTGGATAAAAGTGCCTGCCAAATGTATACATGTAAATGTTTTACACTGTATTTCAAAGACAATAATGTGCAAACTACAACAATATCAGCTAAACAGCCAGGGACACTTGACTAAATGCTGCTTGAATCTCTACCACTTTTCCCTACTAAAATGTCAGGTCTTTACTTGTGATTAAATGATTTTAAAAGATGTAGGAGACGTGAGGGTAATAAAAAAAAAAGAAAAAAAGAAACTGAATTGTGAATAATAATTACTGTACTGTTTATGCATGTAGATTGTTTCTGTCCACCAGTCAAAGTAATCTATAAAGATCTGACTGAGAGAAATCCTGATTTACTCTTGTCATTTAGAATGAACCATCATCACCATATTAGCTGTTGAAGTCTTGTGTATAAAGGATACATATGGTGGAGAATGTGGGCATGAGTTGAGCCTGGCGTAGGATTCAGACTGCACTGGGCAGATGAGAAACAACAAGAAAATGGAGGAGGCCCTGACCGGCATTCTGCAGGCTCAAACCACACTGAATGCAGCAGTCACCGAACTCTGCCAAAGAAGAGAGGCACAGGGTAGAAGACCCCAAGATTATCTGTTCAAAATGGCTAAAGAAGATGATGTTGAAACCTACCTCAATCTCTTTGAAAAAACGGCCCAACAGGAGAGATGGCCCTAGGCAGACTGGGCGAACCTGATACTCCATTTTCTAACTGGAGAAGCACAGAAGGCTTGCCGTGATCTCACCATTCATGGGGCAACCAATTATGAAGTGGTCAAGAGAGCGATTCTCACCCAGTATGGGTTTAGCCTACCTGCCAAGGCCCAGCATGTCCATAGCTGGGAATACCATGCAACACTTACAGCCCAGGCTCAAGTAACCATGTTAACCCGCATTGTGAGGAGCTGGCTAGAGGAAGGAGATGGGCAACCTGCAGTAGAGAGAGTAGTGTACATGGCCTGCGTGCAGATGTCAAAAAGTATGTGGCTCAACAAGGGCCACAAACGTAGATGCCTTAATTACGCTCCTAGAAAATCACCAGGTGAACCGTGAGTTTGTTAAAGCCTGAAGTAAACAAAACCCCCTTTTGGAAACAAGAGCGAGAGCCCACTAAGTACCACCCCAAAACGGCCCAAACAAGACCCCTAAAAGCCCAAGGAAACTGGAAAGATAAGAGGCCTCTGCGAAATTCTGTTGCGTCCCGATGCTCCACATGTGGAAGATAGGGACACCTGGCCTGGGACTGCCCAGGCAGAGAGAAACTCATGTCCACAGCCAGTGCTTCAGAATTATCAAGGCTTCCATGCCATTTCCTTACCAGCTGTAAGTTATTTTGATTCAAGATTATGAGACATGTCCTGGTCGGCCGAGACTGCCAAGCATTTTCTGCCTGCTGGACAGACCGAGTTGGAGAGGGGAAGAACCAGAAGGTGTGCAGATACCAGAGGACACAGAATCCCATGAAGTATTTTCTGAATTTCCCACAGCAAAGATCCTCCCAGGAGGAAGGCTGGGACAGTTCGGCACTGCTTAACTGCAAGACCAGGGTCTATGCAGGTATATGTACACGTAAAATGATCGGTTGGGTTAGAAGCAACATAGTATGTATTTTAGTTGACAGAGCACACAGCCTCAACTGAATGCGCCGCTCCTCTCACTGAACAGTGCGACACAGAGACAGGTGCGCCTGCGGCATGACAGCAAGATCTCATGCTTGCACCCAGTTTTACTCCTCCAGGTCCTACTCCTACATCTGGCGTTACAACAATTTTGCACCGGCCGGAGGCAATTACCAAACTGGTTCCGTTTGTGTATCATACCAATGTACATATTTTGCAACAGCAAATCAAGTTATTAATTATGAAGGCTATATTCAAAATAAACTGGTTGTATTATTTTTCTTCAAAACTATCTAAAAATTTTAATGCCTTTAGGAATAAAATGTAATGATTTTTAATGCCATTTAAGGCCTTAATTTTCGCAAAATCTATTTAATGACTTTTAATGCTTTTTAATGCCCCGCGGAAACCCCAAAGACCTGGTACTGAACCAAGCATGGGGAAATGTACAGGTTGTATTTAGCCCACACTCACCTGCTCGGAGGCCACCTGGGGGCAGGAAAGACCTACAAATGCATCCCCACATGATTCTATGGGCCTGGGGTCAAGAAGGCGGTCAAAGACTATTGTCGTCACTGTTCCGAGTGTCAGATTTACAGCCCCAAGGTAACATATGCAACAGGAACACATGCAACAGGCCCAGCAACAGCAGGCCAGGGTATACAACAGAGGGGCACAGATTCGAGAATTTCACCCTGGAGAAAATGTATTAGTCGCATCCAATGAATCCAAATTCCTAGCCAGGTGGCTGAGACCCTATGAAATTGTAGAACAAATGAGCCCAGTCAACTACAGAGTGTGTCAACCCGGCCACAGGAAGGGCCAGCAAATCTACCATATAAACCTTTTGAAACTGTTGCATGAACCTATCACTCCTCCAAGCAATGTCTTCAAAGCCAGTGTCCTTCCCCCGTAACCCCCGAGGTGAAGATGGGTAGCCAACTCTCCTATAGGCAAAGGCAGGAGTTACGAGAGCTCTTGTGATGAAACCTCGATGTGTTCTCTTATCTCCCTGGACAGACCTCACTTATAACCCATGATATAGTAACAGAACCCAGGAAGACTGTCAGACTTCGACCTTACAGGATTCCAGAAGCTTAAAGATAGGTCATCCAGAAGGAGGTAAGAGAAAATGCTGGATTTAGGAGTTATAGAGGAGTCCCAAAGTGCGTGGCCCATCATCCTAGTATCCGATTCTGCAATGACTACAGAAAACTGAATGAGATTTCCCAATTTGACACTTACCCTATGCCAAGAATAGATGAGCTGATTGAGCGCTTGAGCCCAGCACGCTTCATCATAACCCTTGACCTAACCAAAGGGTATTGGCAAGTGCCTCTCACCCCTCAAGCCAAACCAAAGACAGCCTTCTCCACCCCTAAGGAAGCCTTTCAATACCGGGTTCTTCCTTTTGGGGTCCACGGGGTACCAGCAACATTTTAAAGACTCATGGATAGAGTCCTCCGACCCCACCAACAATACGCTGCAGCATAACTAGATGACATTGTTGTCCACAGCTGGAGTTAGGAGGAATATCTTCACCATATAGTGGCTTTCTTACAGGCATTATGGTCAGCGGCTCTCACGGCAAACCCAAGCAAGTCTTCACTCATCCAAAAGGATGCCAACTATCTGGGATACACTGCTGGAGAAGAAATGTGAAACCCAATCTAAGATTGATTCCATACTCACTTGGCAAACGAAGAAACAGGTGAGGACCTTCCTAGGACTAGTTGGTTACTACCGAATATTCATCCCTGTCTTTGCCACAAAAGCAGCCCCCTTAACCAAATTGACCCGCAAGTACCTCCCAAACCAAGTGAAATGGACCAAAGAAGCAGAGCAGGCCTTCACTGACCTAAAGCACTCCCTCTGTTGTGAAACCATTCTGCAAGCAACAAACTTCAACAAACCCTTTGTTTTGCAAACAGATGCCTCAGAAGTAGGGATTGGAGCTGTGCTGTCCCAGTTGCAGGATGGTATGGAGCACTCAGTCATGAGAAGAACTATGCCACAGTTGAAAAAGAATTACTTGCTGTCAAATGGACTATTGAGAAATTGAGATATTACCAGTTGGGTCGAAAACTTACCTTAGTAACTGGTCATGACCCGCTGAAATGGATGTCTCAAAACATCCATTGTATATATATATATATATATATATATATTTTTTTTTTTTCACTTTACGGGGAATAGGCATAATAAATAAATAAATAAATAAATAAACGGATGGAACGGATAAAAATGTTTTATTGTAGGCCTTTATTATTTTATGTTCTTACATAGGCCTATTATTTTATCATGGATTGATAACAACTTGATAATAACTTAATTTGAATGCTGTCTATAGGCAACATTGTGCGCAATATAATATTTTATAATATATTAATATAATAATTTCTAAATTCCACCCTTATTTTGTCATTCATTAAAAATAAATATTATTAGGCCTATTCATTTCTGATAATTCCAGGTTGCTATGGTAACACAGGTTGTTTACGCATTTAACTTGTGGCCATGAGAAATAGATGTTGTTCCCTTAACATAAAGAAGTAGTGGCCGCAAGTAAAATATGTTGTTCCCCTAACATAGGATCTCGAGGCCACGACTTATCACGTTCCCACGAGTTAATATGACATTTCCATGAATTAATATCTCGTGGCCACGACATATTATTATGTTCCCACGAGTTAATATGTTGTGGCCACAACATGCACCTGCTGTTGTGGTTTATGAACTTCAAGTAATTCCATTCATAACAGAAATTGAGATTATAAATAAAATTGCATATCTTTAAGCCTGTACACATTTTGCCACCCAAACGATCAAAATGGCTCTGTCAACTGCAGTGGTATCCTAATGAACCAAGAAATGTATCCTTTAATATGGTACGTTTTTGTACCTTTATTGCACGATTGATCCTTACTACACACTAACCCGACTAGCGGCAACGAAAGCCGACGGTGTTGTCGCCTCACGTCGGCTGCGTCGGGGAAAAAATATGTGCTTGAACACACCGAAAGAACTTCAGCCGACTGTCAACTAACACGCGCGTTCTGCGCCTGCGTATAAAGGAGATAGCTGTCTATTTAAGCAGATATATGTGTCTATATTCATCATTCAAAAAGGGAAAGCGAAACTAAGACTGCATGTATACAAACCATAAACAAAGCAGCGCTTGCTTACCGTTTTGTATATCAATCATGTTGAACATGTTCTTTATTTCACTCCACTCATGTTATTATGAAAATATTCATGCATTCGAGTGCTCAGGTAAGATGACCTAAAATTAGAACAACCTTCTGTCTGTGTTGTCACAACTTATTTGCTTGCTTTCATAACTTTTGCTTATATTCTCGTGAACTGACTGGTTTGCTATACTGAACAGCCAATCAGAGTTCTCTCTCTCGCCGACGGCCCGACGCCGATTCAACATGTCGAATCAGCCGAAAAAAGCCGACGAAGACCAACTTCAGCCGACGGTGCGGAACACACTGAAGAAACTTAGTCGGCCGACGCACAAAAACTGCCCGACTGCCAGCCGTCGGCTTGGCGTGTTCCGGGCTTTAGGGTACAAAATTGACTCTTAAGTGGTACAAAATTATAGGGTACTATTGTGTTCTTATAACTAGAAGTACCACCCCAGTGATGGCCATTTGTGCCTTAAAAGCTACAGTTTAGTGCTTCCCTGAGAGCGTCATTAAGAAGATACTTTCATGTTTTGCTCTTCAAATATGAGGGTAAGTACCTACTTAGAAAGATACAACACAAATAGAAACTATTCTTGAATGTACAGTATGTACAGAGTTTTAAAAAACTATGTTTGTCAATACAATATTCATTATTAAGGGTATATTTACACGACAACGATGTCCTAAAAACGGAAGTATTTTTACTTTGTGTTTTTCGTATACAGATGACAACGTTGTCAAAAACAATACCCGTTCACAAGGATCCATGAAAATGATTTAAAACGCTGTGTTATGGTGCCAGCCAGTAGCTGGCGATGTCACTTTGTAAAGTAACACTACGTGCCTACAGACTGAACACATAATATGCATGCGTGTGACGTCACCGTGTTCACAAATTCATGTTTTTGTAGTTTACATGGAGACGATAATGGTATCGTTTTTAAAAACGTGCACTTTGAATACGTTTTCATAAGTTTGCGTTTTCTGGCAAAACACTGTTGTCGTGCAAATGCATGGCCAAAACGCATAAAAAGTTTTCTGTTTTTAGTTGAAAACAGTGTCGTGTAAACGGCCCCTGAATCTTAAATTATAATCATTACTGTACACTTATTAAATAAAGAGGTGGATATTAATTATTTAAATTGTAATTATTTTATTGTCCTACTTAAAGATAAGATTTAAGTAAAGCTTCTGCTAATAAAAAGTTCATTATACTGTAGAAAACAATCAACCACTGCAACAATAGTACAATAAGAATAGTATATTATTAATATATTTTATTAATGTTTCATTTATAACATTAAAATTTGGATAATATTCTAAATAGCAGACTCCACCCTCTCAGTAGTGGATCTAATGCAGATCTGGTGGACAGTAATGTCCTATAAAATTAAAATCTTTACTGTGTCTTTCCTGGGAATTTTCTGTCAGTTCCTCTAAATTAGAGTTCAAGATAAATCTTTCCATTACTACTGGAGCTGCCAGTTTGCTAAGTTTCAAATGATTATTAAACAGCACAAACTATGCAAAAGCGGCAGTCCTTCCGGCTCAGTGTCTGAATTCACTCACCCCCTCAAGTGAACTATATTAGTGGACTAATGTAGGGAATAGTGAATGAGGGTATAGGAGGCGATTTCAAACACAGCTACGTTTTTTCATTTAGGTCTTGTTTGTTTCCATGGTTACTGAGTATGTTCACCACCTGTTTCATGGTTAGTTTCTTGTACAGTCCTGCCTCTTTAGTTTGTACTGTATTATTAATAATAATAATAATAATTAATAATTCATTACATTTAGATAGAGTTTTTCTCTGTACTCAAAGCGCTTTACATGGAAGGGGGGAATCTCCTCAACTACCACCAATGTGCAGCATCCACCTGGATGATGCGACGGTAGCCATATTGCACCAGAACGCCCACCACACACCAGCTTATTGGTGGAGAGGAGACAGAGTGATGAAGCCAATCAGTATATATGGGGAGGATTAGGAGGCCATGATGGACAGAACCAATGGGCAAATTTGGTCAGGATGCCGGGGTTACACCCCTACTCTTTTTGAAGAACATCCTGGGATTTTTAATGACCACAGAGAGTCAAGACCTCGGTTTAACGTCTCATCCGAAAGACGGTGCTTTTTTTGACAGTATAGCGTCCCCATCACTATACTGGGGCGTTAGGACCCACAGAGACCACAGGGTGAGCACCCCCTACTGGCCTCACTAACACACATTATTCTTTACTATAGCGTGTAAGGCTGTTATGATTTCCCCTACGCGCCATGATTTTGGTAGGGTTAGGGTTAATAATAAAAATAAACTGCTGCAATTAAGATCCACTTCTCCTCTCCTTGCCTGCCCCGCCATAATGGAATACAGGACCTAAAAAGTAATTTGGATTCAGCAGCAGTCTCCCTGAGGACCAACTTCTGTCCCTTTATCAAGGGGGTTGATAGCTGGAATGAGGGCAAGTTGAAGATGCTTTTGGAGTGGGCTGGATGACCACCTCCACAAGATGTTGCCCATGGGAGATACCATTAGCTCGATCCTCCAATATTGTGACTGGTTCTCCCCTAAGGCCAACTCCACTGTGATTGGACGGCTAAATCAAACTGCTACACTACCTGACTCCTGAGCCTCTTCTTTCCTTCAGTCCTGCTCAAACCATTCATGTTCTAATATATGCTCTAACGTTGGTTTGTTGGATTCATAATATTGCAGGCAATGCTTTATCAGATCACAGCATTCTGTACAAGTTTTCAAAGAGGAAAGAGCTGGTTAGTCATGTATGTTATTTATGACCATGTGGCACATGAATGCTGTCATGTACGAAAATAGCTTCTAAAATGCATGGTATTTAGTACTGCATTCAATTTTAAACAAACAAGGGCAATCTCCTGTCATCAATACAGTGGTTACCCATTGATCATTTTTAGGTGTTCCAACTATCCCCTTTTATATTCAGTGGTTAAACTCCCTGAGATTTTGCCAAGGCTTTGTGTGTGTTTAACGGTGTTGTTGTTGTTGTGTGCTGTGGTCTCACCATTGGATACATGCGGATCATGTTTCCCAGATTTTTGAAGAACACTTATGGGCTGGTCTCCACTCACCATGTCTAAAAGCACTCTACCCAGAGACCAGACTGTTGATTGGACCGCCAAGTCACGACCTGAGTTGAAAGGAAGAGATCATTTCATTTGCTAAAGTCACCTGTGAGCCATTAGTCTACTATTAGATTACATTTGAGAGAATCTATAAAAACTATAATGGCATCCAATCTAACACAGTAAATTCCAGTTGTATACAATAAGATTGAATCATGTACAATATCTGACATATTATGGCCAAGTCAACTCACCAATAGAGGTCTTAAAAAGTTCACTACAGCCAAAGTCTATTAATTGGAGCAGCAGCGTCTCTGTGTTGACCAGGATGTTGTCCGTCTTGATGTCATTGTGAAAGACGCCCCGGTCAATGCAGTGTTTGGCTGCAAGCACTGCTTGGCGCAATAATCCACGTGCCACAGTTTCATCAAGGAAACCTCTGTTGCGCATGATGAAACTGAGCAAGGTCTCGCACGGATACGGATACTCCATAATTATGATGTGCTGATTTGGCATATCAAACCAATCCAACATTTGTACAATGTGAGGGCTTTTCGGAGGTTTGCGCATCAGCAGATTCACAGCCACTTCTGCAAGCAGAGGTTCGGTAGACCCTGGCTAGAGAAACAGGTTTGACAAAAGATTAGCTGTGACCTTTCACTTTTATATTGAAACAGCAGAGGTTCAAGTTTTAGACAACTTGTATGTTATAATATAATATAATATATATATAATATATATAATATGTTTATTGAAAAAGATGCATGTATTAATCTTGCCAACTTACCAAATTAATACATTTGTCCCAGCTCCTCTTATGTAGAAATTTGATAGCAACCTGCAAAAAGACAAATAGTTTTAAAATCATTTTGATCTAAATAATCTGCAATTATCTATATGTTACATTTCAAAAATAAAGAAAGAAAGAAAGAAAGAGAAAAACAAAAATAAAAAAAATGAAGAGAAATTAAAGCAAGAGTGGATTACCATCTGGTTATCAAATCTACGTATCCCTTTACACACAGTCCCAAAGCCTCCACTTCCCAGCAATTCTTTCACTTCATAAAAGGAGGAAAATGATCCTGAAACAACATGTAAATAGAACAGATTATGATTCCTACATAACGTGGCTCAAAAGAACTAGATCCATCAGAATTCTAATACTGAACAGGGAATTAGACAAGTAGCATAAATACTAACTAACTAGGCACAAATGTGAATTAATGACAGATGACTCACCTGTAGCTGGCCAAAAACTAGATGGACCTGGGACAGGCTCTACATCAAGGGTATATGCACCTGGGGTGAGTTTTGGCTCAGGATCAGCCAAATCCATGCCAGGTGTCAGCTTGAGACTGGATGAACCTGGGATGGATTTTGGCTTAAAATCGGCCAGACCCATCTCAGGTGTCAGTTCAAGACTGGATGAACTGGGAACAGGCATTACCTCGTGACTGGATGGTCTCGGGACAGATGTTAACTCTGAAACAAGATAGGATGGACCTGGATCAAGCATTAACTGTGAATCGAAGCTGACTGAACCTGACTGGGAATCAGCTGGATCCTGGTTAGCCGCTGGTTCCAGACTGGATGGACCTGGGACAAGTGATGACTCAGGATCGTCTGGATAAGGATCAGATGTCCGCTCGAAATAAGATGGACCCGGATCAGTTAACACCCAAGAGAGGCCAGATATACGTGGCTGGAGATCTGCTGGATCCATTGGGTTAATTCCGCATGGATCTGAGCCCACTTTGTTGTCCTCGCAACAACAAAGAGTGGACTTTATAGTCCTCCATGCACGTTGGAAGAATGCCCTAATGTCTTTCTTAGTGCTCCTTTTTGTTTGTTTTCCTATAAAAAAAAATAAAATAAATAAAAGGTAATTGAAATCACACCATGCTAAGTTCAGACAGAACAGGGACTTCAAAGGAAAATCATGCTAAGGTAATAAAACAAAAAAATGTGATGGACTTATAATAGCTTGTGATTGTGACATGGGATACAGTAAAGAATCCCAAAATCATTTTCATATTAATGGTTGTTTCTTTTTTTGATACGACACTGTCCCAGTTTGCCACTGCTCCCTTTTATAAACATATCACTAAACTCACACAAACAAATACCTTTTAAATTGTCCCTTAAAAAATAAAATAAAAATTATACTAAAAAAACAAACAAACAATAGAACTAGATCCCTGCATGCTAAATCTTGAATACTAATAAAAGGGAACAAATACTTAACTAGACACAAATGTCAAACAGCAGAAAGTAATGACAGTAGACTAATAATGACAGTAGACTTACCAACAGCTTCCGTTATCCCAGAATCCAGAGTGGATGGACCGGAGACAGAAAATGGCTCCGGATCAGTCCAATTAGTGTTAAGTGTCAGCCAACTGAGACTGAATAAAACTGGCATGAGATCTTCTGAATCCTGTTGAGCCACTGGCTCTTCGGCAAACGAATCTGGGGCCACTTTGTTTTCCCTTTGAAAGCTGAAGACAGCACGCTTAATAGCCCTCCATGTTCGGCAGAAGAACTTACACATGCCTTTCTTCTTCCTTTTTTTTGTTTGGTTTTTAGCAAACCACAAGTCAAATACTGAGGAAAGACATCATGAAGAAATAATACAATTGTTAGGTGAGACAACTGGTAAAGTGGGATGCTTAAGCGTAATCTTCTGAAAAAGGATTAGACAAAATAGCATAAATACTAGGCACATATGTGAAATGGCACACAAGGGGAAAACAATACAACTAAATACTAGGGCTGGGACGATACAACTATCTCCCGATTCAATACTATCACGATACTGGGGTGCCGACATGATATGTATTGTGAAGGACTAAAATAAAGCAATTTAATATGAATTAATATCGATTCTAGAATTTAAAAAAAAATCGACTTTAAAATCATAAAAAATGGCGATAGGTGAATCATTTTTTTCCCCAGCCCCACTGGTTCTAGTACTGACAGTAGAATAATAAAGACCATAGACTCACCAAAAGCTGGCCCTAAACCAGATGGACCTGGGATCTCAGAATCCAGTGCAGATGGACCCGGGACAGGTGATGGCTCCAGATCAGCCTGACTTGAGTCAGGTGTCAGCTCGATACTGTAAAGGCTTGATACAGGTGTTATCTCAAGAATGGATGATCCTGAGACAAACATCAACACTGGATCTAGAGTCAGCTCTGGACCTGTAACAGATGATGGCTCCGGATCTGCCCGATCACCCTCAGGTGTCAGCTCAAGATTGGATATATCTGAGACAGACATCAACTCCAGAATGCATGGACCTGAGACAGATGATTTCTCCAGATCAGCCGGATCGCTCTCAGGTGTCAGCTCAAGACTGGATATGTCTGAGAGAGATGACAGCTCAGGATCGGCCGGATCTCCGTTAACTGGTGGCTCAATACCAGATGGACATGGTATTGATAACGCCCATTCGAGGCCAGATAAATCTGGCTGGACATCCGTGTGATCGCTGCATGGAAATGGGGTCACTATATCGTCCCCATTGCAACAGAGAATGTAAGACTTTATAGCCTTCCCTATTCTCCGTAAGAATGCACAGATGCCTTTCTTCTTCTTCTTCTTCTTCTTCCTTTTCTTTTGTTTTTCTAAAGAAAGGTGAAAACATTACCACAAGAAACTGTAAGTCAAATATTGAGGCTAGACATCATGAAGAAAGAAGAACATTAGGTGAACACAGTTAGGTGAGACAACTAGTGAGAACTACTGTTGTCAAAAATAGCGATATTTCGATATGTATCGATACTGACATATCTGAAACGATTCCAAAACTCCTTTTCTACAGTATCCATACACTAATACCAGCTGCGCGTTCTCACTTTTCTCTTCTCTCCGACGGCAAAGTGACACACACCCTCCTCCTCTCATGGTGCGTATCCACTGGCACGGAGCAGAGCGAGTGTTTTCAGTTGATTCTTATGGAAGTTGAGCTTCACGTTCACACACTCCACACCAGTGGACACGCACCATCACTCGTCTCATTCGCTGCGGTTGGATATTGCTTGCCTTGCATAATTTTACTCATTCCCACAGGTTTTGCACTCACACCAAAAGTGTGTGCGCCACTGATTTTTATAAGTAGCGCTCTCATAAAGCCGTCTCTCAAAACACCTCGCAAGTACCAAATTGACTTGGTTTTCGTGGCGTATTGCGCTCAAAGTTTTACTTGCCCTGCCAAACTTTTCACTGACCCCACCACAAAAAAAGAACTAAATAAAACAGGCCTAGTTATTGTCTTCATTGTTTTTGACCCATAACCTTAATAAATAAGGCTGTGACACCAAAAACTACTAGCCTAACTCATAAAAATTTCAAATATTGTTTAAAAAAGACAAGTAAACTGTCATTAATAAAATCAGAACAAGTAATCAAATTATGAGCAATAACACAAATACAATAGAACAAACATACAAATAAAATACAAAAACACTTTTCATGTTTTTCAGGTAAGTCTAACAGTAATTTTCAGTTAGAGGAAATGAATAATCAAATGTAAAATAGCACTGTATAGTCTTCACAGTATAAATTAAATACACATTAATCCTTATTAAAGTTACAAAAAGTTTTTCAGTCAAGAGCAGTGAGTGATTTTTTCTTCGTCCTTTGCCATTTGATTAACATTAAAACAAAGACAGAAGCAGGTTTATTAGGCTGCTGTCACTTTAAGAGCTGCACGAATCCAATATACTGTTAAGCATGCATTTTATTTCTCAACTGTTTATGTTCACTTGAGATAAAACACACTGTTTAGTAGGATACTCGCCGAGACCTGCATTTTTTGCCATAATTTTGTGTGAATATGTCCATTTAAGCGCAAGAAGACGTGAAAGAGAGCTCAATTCAGCATTCGTGCGCTGTCTGAGAAGCGGCTTTCTGAGCATACGCTTAGGATGGGTGCACTCACAAAACTTCTCACACTATCACACTATTGAGTTTCGCGTCTTCTTGCACTTGAATATTTAAATTGGCAAGGCTTAAAAACACATGCAAATGATAAACTTTCATCCTTATTGTCAAACCCTGCCCTCTGCTGAAATAAAAGATGTAACTTTCCTCTGCCTCGTCTATAAGCAAGGACTAAAATAAAGAAATTTAACATGAATTACGATCGATTCTAAAATAAAATAAAAAATTGATTTTTTCCCCATCCCAACTAGTTCTAGTACTGACAGTAGAATAATAAAGACCATATACTCACCAAAAACTGGCCCTAATCCAGATGGACCTGGGATCTCAGAATCCAGTGCAGATGGACCCTGGACAGGTGATGGTCCCGGATCAGCCTGACTCGCGTCAGGTGCCAGCTCAATACTGTAAAGGCTTGATATCTCAAGACTGGATGATGCTGAGACAAACATCAGCTCTGGATCTAGAGTCAGCTCTGAATACAGGATCTGTGGACCTGTGGCAGATGATGGCTCCAGATCAGCCATATAACCCTCAGGTGTCAGCTCAAGACTGGATATATCTGAGACAGACATCAACTCCCGAATGCATGGACCTGAGACAGATGATGGCTCTGGATCGGCCGGATCGCTCTCAGGTGTCAGCTCAAGACTGGATATGTCTGAGACAGACATCAACTCCATGATGGATGGAGCTGAGACAGAAGATTGCTGCGGATCGCTCTCAGGTGTCAGCTCAAGACTGGATATATCTGAGAGAGATGACAGCTCAGGATCGGCCGGATCGGCGTTAACTGGCAGCTCGATACCAGATGGACATGGATCGATTGATAACGCCCATTCGAGGCCGGATAAATCTGGCTGGACATCCGTGTGATCGCTGCATGGAAATGGGGTCACTATATCGTCCCCATTGCAACAGAGAATGTAAGACTTTATAGCCTTCCCTATTCTCCGTAAGAATGCACAGATGCCTTTCTTCTTCTTCTTCTTCTTCCTTTTCTTTTGTTTTTCTAAAGAAAGGTGAAAACATTACCACAAGAAACTGTAAGTCAAATACTGAGGCTAGACATCATGAAGAAAGAAGAACATTAGGTGAACACAGTTAGGTGAGACAACTAATGAGGACATTTAAAGCTGTTTCCCTAATAGACCTATTTTGTGTTTGCAAACAGCGATGACGTTCTTGTGGGCAGAGCCTATCTGGTGGCAGAAAGTGACAGTTCTGCAATAGCACTCTATGGAAGCCATGGAATAAAAGGATAAAAAATGTAATTGAGAGTTTAAATTTCTCTTTTAAATCTTTTAAATTTAATTTTAAATCATCTCTCTTTTAAACATTATCGCTGATTATGGCTAATACATTATGTCCCCTATGAACTGTGAATATTTTGTAAATCTGTTGTTTACACCAATGCTTTAACAGTGGACTAATCATTGCAGGTTTCATCAGCTCAGTTTGAGGCTTGCAACCATAAATGTCTGCATTTAGCATCAAAGGGCGTCTTTGACGGCGATATTCTCTAAAAATTAAGACTATCTTTTTTGTATTCTGCTTCTGACATCTAAAAGCATTTTTCTGTTCTTATTCCATGGATTTCGCCCGTTTTCCTGCACTTGTTACCACTGTTTTTCTGCCACTACAATGCGCGCGCAGCTGCAAGTGACGTAGCTGTGACGTCTGCTCCCAAATAATCTATTCCAGCGCCCCAATTACAACCACCCACACATAAACACAAACACCTGCTTTCCTTTTTTTCCCGTAAAATAAAAATTACAGCTATACAGTAGTGAACAAAAGTATTGTCCGGGCCTAGGAAAATTGACATCTTCACCCCTTATTTAAATATTATTAATAATATGTTAAAGATTTTGTAATCGTATTGCGTAGTTGTGCTTTGAGTCGATTGTTTTATTTGTGATAATAACACAATGAAACATGCCAAATTGTGCTGACAATTTTTTTTCCAGGCTGTCATACAAAGAAATCATGAACACATGCAAAAACAATAGAGAAACAACCAAATATTAATAACTGTTCATGTTGTAGTCATTGTATGATTTTTCCTGTCAGCTTTTTTTTTTTTTTTTTGCATAGTAAAATAAAACCTGTAGCTGTAGTTTGCCTTTTCCGACAAATAATTGGCGATAAATACCTTAACCAAGGTTAGTTTTTTGTTCTTCCCACAAATTTTAAATATTTAAAAAAAATAGTTTCCTCATATTTTGAGGAAATAACCCATCTGGACATCACTTTGGCCACTACTGTGTATGTATACAAAAGCTACACAGAATTAACAGCAAAGAAAAAGAGCAACCAGCATTTTTCCAAGTTTTTTTTTTTTTTTTTAAACTTAAAGGTAAAGGTCTTTTTAGGATTATACTGTACTAGATTAAATCCGTATACGTTATGAAAAAGATTTTCACTTTTTTATTATTACAGCTTTCTTTTATTTTTATTACAGTTATTAATTCCAAAATATTTCAGCTACATGAAAAAATACTATAGTAATTCACAGTAAATACTATAGTGTTTTTGAACCATACTATAGTGAAGTACTTTAATTTGTTTTAGTAATTCTATAGTTGCTGTGGTAATATAACAACTATAGTAATATAAACAAATTACTTTACCCAATACTGTACTAAGTTTTCTACAACTACAGGGTATATTGTACTACAATATACACTACAGTTTACTGTAGTAAAAACTAAAGTACACTACAGTATTTATTACAGTTTATCAGTTCACTATAGTTAATATGCTGTAGCATTCATTAACAAAGTGTTGTAAATACTATAATATATACAGTATATTACAATTTACTATAGTATGGCTCAAACACACTATAGTATTTTTTCATGTTGGTGTTTTCATTTATGTTTTTTTGATTGTTTTAATCTGATTCTAATGTCGTGTCGTCTCTTACCCGATGGGCTGTTCTCCACAGCGGCTGCGGCAGGAGAAGCCTCTTGTTCGGAAGCTCCTGGTGGGTCGGTGGTGTTTCCTCCAGCTGTCTGTGTAGAGTTACTCAACATCAGATGAGCATCTGCTGACACTGGACTGCTGGTTTTGATCTCCACTGACTCCATCGCAGGAGAAACGCGTGTGGATATACAGTACCGCTGTCAAACTCTCAGTATGTTTGTTCGCGAGTGTACTGTATCGCTGTCAAACTCTCAGTATGTTTGTCGACTTTATGTCTGGACAAAATACGAGTTTCTGCACAGGTGATTATCTTCGCTACTGCTCGGACTCACTGACTGAACTGAAGCGATCGTTATAGAGCGCGCGGATTTATGTGGGCTCCAGTGTGACGTCACAATCAACCTGTTTGAACGAAGAGCGACTGTTCATTTCTGCTCAGGAAGGATCTTTTATTTTATTATTATTATTTTTTTAATCTAATTTATATAAAATAGGACACCACCTTTATTACAGGGCTTCCGCACTTTGTCCATATAAGGGATTTCATAAGTTTGTTGACTTTATAGGCCTAAGTCATTTGTTTTTTCTGAGAGATGGTATTTAACATCTATATTGTTAATCAGTTGATAGATGACAATGGTCAGTTTTATTCCTTTTTTACAATTCTCCAGAAAATTTGACTTTGGGGCTCGTTAAATGAGTATAATATTGTATTCAATGCCATTCCTGGTGGTACAAAAACTGTTTTGAAAGGAGAGCAAACCTGCTGTAATCCTATTTATTTGTATAACACTTCTGTTTCAATTGAAGGGATTTTGATTACTGATGACAAATTCAATAACCTCTTTGTTCGCAATCACATCAACAGAAAATCTATTCCAGCATCTTCTTTTACAGTGTGTAACCAGGGCTGAAAATGGCTTAGATTCACTGGGGGGACTCTCGGGTAGATTTTTTTTTTTTTTTTACTTTCAATTACTTTTCAGATGTATTTAAATATAAAATATTATATAACCTATAATAACATTAAACAGGCCTATTTCATGTTTCCTCCAAACAATATTTTCTTAATTATCAAGCAGGCACATGAACGGTCAATGAACAACATTTATGAATTGTGTGTGGCACAAACATGTTCATTCAAAAGAATCTCTGCTTGGAGAAATTATTATTTTTTAAAAATCGGTTTGAATAAATGATTCAATGACTCAGTTATAAAGATGTCTCTTGTTTCATTACTAGATGAATCAACGTTTTTGAACAAATCTTTTTAATGAATGTTTCAATAACAAATACATTTTTAACAGTCACTTGTCGCCACCTACTGGTGTAACGATGTAACTGATGCAGTCTTTATTTGAAGCATCAAGTTACTTTCAAAAGGTGATTTACTCTATTTTGTTCACTTGCTTTTGGGATGGGGGACTCGTTGTCTCCTTCGGTTGCCAGGGTGTAGTTTGGGTTTGCTCCTTCGTGAGATTTATTTATTTGTTGTTTGTTGTATTTTTGCAAAAGGGTCCACACAAATAAAGTTGGTTGATAACACAACTGCAATAAAGTAAGGCTACTGGATTAATTTCCTGTCATTTCTTGGAATACAGCCAGGTTTTTCCTAATAGGCATATCTGTACTCACATTTTACACATGAGGAAAACCAATGTTTAGTCAATAATTTAAGAACGTCCATACTTTTAAGTGCTTGATTCTAACTTGTACTTGTACCATGAAAAAGCAGTTCTCGTAATTGTTTACCCAGTTAAGGATATAATTGATGGCTCCTCATTGCATGCTTAGGGCAATGTTAACTTTTTTTCTTTCTTATTTAAATCTATTCTCTTAACAGATTATATATTACAAATTCTTCAACAAGTTAGTTAAAATGTACCACAATAAACACAATAGATGTGATCAATTCTAGTAATGGTGATCATGAGAAGTTTAAAAAGCTTGCTGGATCATCATCATGTTTTCCCCTCTTTTCATCAGTCTTTTTAGTGGTTGTTTTTTTTAGACAATGTTTGACTTTCTCCATAGCGTTTTACTACATTCTCAATAGAATTCAAATGGGTTGCACAGTTTATCATAGGAACGGCTCGTGCAAATCTTATCACACGTTTGGAGCGCACTGGTGAATGCTTATACAGGTGCATCTCAATAAATTAGAATATCATGTAAAAGTTTTTTTTTTCTGTAATTTAATTCAAAAAGTAAAACTTAAATATATTCTAGATTTATTAAACAAAGTAAAATATTTCCAGACTTTTTTGTTTTCATTTTGATGATTACAGCTTGCTGCTCATCAAAATCAAAAAATCAGTATCTTAAATTATTAGAATATTTAATTTCAAGTTCTATTAAATTACCATTCTCAGGGTATAAATACTGGGTTTAGGTCAGTAATCCCAACAGCAGTCATGGGGAAGTCTGCTGACTTGACAGTTGTCCAGAAGACAATCATCAAGACCCTCTACACTGAGGGTAAGCCACAGAGAGTCACTGCTGAAAGAGCTGGCTGTTCGCAGAGTGCTGTGCCAAAGCACATTCATGGAAAGTTGACAGGAGTTGTACAAGTGAAAGGAATGACTGCAGGCTTGAGAAGATTGTCAGGCGAAGCCGATTTAAGAACTTAGGAGAGCTTCAAAAGGAGTGAACTGAAGCTGGAGTCAGTGCATCAAGAGCCACCACACACAGACGTCTTCAGGAAATGGGCTACAACTGTCACATTCCACGTACCAAGACACTTCTCAACCAAAGACAACGTCAGAAGTGTCTTACCTGGGCTAAGGAGAAAAAGAACTGGACTGTTGCTCAGTGGTCCAAAGGAAGAGTGGAGAGGCACAGAAACCATGTTGCTTGAAGTCCAGTGTAAAGTTTCCACAGTCAGTGATGATTTGGGCTGCCATGTCATCTGCTGGTGTTGGTCCACTGTGTTTTCTGAAGTCCACAGTCAACGCAGCCATCTACCAGGAAATTTTAGAGCACTTCATGCTTCCTTCTGCTGACAAGCTTTATGGAGATGCTGATTTCATTTTCCAGCAGGATTTGGCACCTGCCCACACTGCCAAAGGTACCAAAAGCTGGTTCAATGACCATGGTGTTACTGTGCTTGACTGGCCAGCAAACTCGCCTGACCTGAACCCCATTGAGAATCTATGGGGTATTGTCAAGAGGAAGATGAGAGACACCAGACCCAACAATGCAGATGACCTGAAGGCCGCTATTAAAACAACCTGGGCTTCCATTACACCTGAGCAGTGCCACAGGCTGATCGTCTCCATTGATGCAGTAATTCATGCAAAAGGAGCCCCTAAGTATTGAGTACATATACAGTAAATGAACATACTTTCCAGAAGGCCAACAATTCAATAAAAATGTTTTTTTTTATTGGTCTTATGAAGTATTCTAATTTTTTGAGATAGTGAATTGGTTTACAATTAAAAGAACCAAAGACTTAAAGTACTTAAAGTACTTCAGTCTGTGTGCATTGACTTATTTAATACCCGGGTTCCACAATTTGAGTTGAATTACTGAAATAAATTAACTTTTCCACGACATTCTAATTTATTGAGATGCACCTATATAAGCTCCGAACGTGCATTGTATTCAATAGACCTTTATCACACTTCCTATTTCCGGTAAGCGAAGCAGTGTATCGCTATTTCCGGTCCCATCGCAACGCAATCAAAACTAATGGCTGAATTCTCTCGCTGGTGTTACTGCTGGTGTTAATTCTAAACAACAACACCCTTACCTCAGTTTTCATGATTTCAGGACACAACAAGAATAGAGGAAAGCATGGCTGAGACTGATACGACAGGATGAAGATCATTCTTTTAAAATAATATGAGGCGCATACGTTCGTGTGTAGAAGACCTATGCATTTCCAAACTGAGGATGTTTACATCTCATATCTTCAACCTGCTGAAATGATCCTATAAATATATTTCCCTAACCTGTCACAGTCCAGTGCTCGTCTTTTGTGTTTTTCTCTTACTGATCATATTTCATACCTGATAATTTACATTTTTAAATGAATTTGATTTAATGAGAAAATTGTCCTGTCTCTGAAAATGTCCAGATTTTAAAATTATTCCACGGATGCTTATTTTAAGAAGCGTTTATTCAACTAGGTGTTAACATCACATTGAAAATATACATAACCGGAAGAATCGATGCACTGCTTTGACGAGCACTTCCAGTAATCAATTCCGCTGTGATAAAGGTCTATTAATTATTAGCCTGATTCTATGTTTCGGTGTGGGGGTCAGAGTACCGGCAACATGTGACCGACAAGTGTCGGTGAGTAAGGTCATGTGGGTATTTAAATCTAGATCGCGATCTTTTAATGATTAACCATGCAATTTTATTGCCCTATGATTTTGTGCTAAATTTGTATAGTTTTCATAGGCTATGGAGAGAATAAAATACAGAAATCCCTTCACTTCCCTAAAAAATAGAACCAATTTGAACTGGAATGCTGTCGCAGTGTCGCCCCTTTAAATTCACTTCCCAGACGCCGTCCCCTGCGTTATTCCCCATTTATTTCCAGCCCTGTGTATAACATCATCCATTCCACACAAATATCTATTAAAGGCACAATCTGTACATTTTCGCCGATAGAGGTCGCTTATTCAAAACAAAGGCATGGCTTGAAGACGCCTTGATTTCGCGGAATCATGGGAGGTGTTGTCTTCACATCTAAATGTGAAAATAATGTTCACTTTTAATTATATCAAATTTTGCACATATAATTACTATTAATATTATTTTTCTTTATCACAACTCAAATTCTCATATTCAATACATTGTTAATCTTTTTATTACACTTGGCAATTTTTTATTCACAAATGCAAATTTTTGGGTAAGAACCCATTACTGTCATTTTTTCTGGTAGACTATAAGCCTATGTTTTGTCTTTGATGGGCATAAAAAACAAAAAATATTTGAAAAGTAAAAGATTGCTTTCAGTGTTTAACCTTGTATAACTTTAATTTATTTATTTCCACTCTGGCTCTTGTTTAATTTGTATTTTTTTGTGATATATGTCTTGTTTTCTATTGTTCTTGTTGTACATGTGTGTACTTGTTACAATTCATCTAAGTATTTTGGAATTAAAAACAGTACTGAAAACAGTATACAACAAATGCATGCGAGAGATGAGCTATGTTGTTGTACAGGAGTTTTTCTCAATGGATGCGGCTGAGGCTTATATTTCATATTAAAGGCATCAATTCCGTTTTTTATTTTTATTTTTATATACAAATTAAGAAATTACTGTTACTATTAGATTTTTAGTCAAACATTGAAGCTTGAGACCTTTTGAATGATGTAGCCTATAGGTTGTCAAGTTAATTCTTTTACATCAAATCTAACAGAAAAAAAAAAAACATAAATCTAACAGCAACTTTGAACTAATGTAAACAAAGAAGAGCTACTCACAAGTGTCCAAGTCTATAAAATAAAAATAATAATAATAAAAAAGTTCAAGAAGCCTGATTATAGTGTTTCTGCCACAACGAACCCCTTCTACCTTCCTGTGAGCTCTTTCTTTTTCTTTCTTTCAACCTTTCAACCTTTTGTGTTGTTTTACCGGCGGGTCTCCTTCTGCACTGAGACACTATTGTTGACGAGAATTTCATAAATTTGGCGTAGACTAGGCTAATAATAATTTGCGTAACTTGTTCTGACAAGAAAATGAACGAAAGCAACACTCACATAGCCTATGTTAGCTCGATAAATCAGATTTCCCTCAGACGAGCCGCTAAAATAACCATTGAAATTTAAATGGAGATTCATTGGATTCGCAGGGATGAATTAGGAACTGTTTAATATTTATGGGCAGAGCATATGACATCACTGCGGGTGAGTAAAGACTTCAGTGAAAGTGAAACTGGAAACTTCTTCACACAACGTTTCATTTCCGAAACTCTGAAATTAACAATCAAATCTGATATTCACTCACAGGTAAGCGATGAAATGCAAGTTCTCTAGTTTAATAGCACGAAGCATAAGAATGTTGGTAAAATTAAAATCTGTGTTCATGTAAACTGTGAACTGCGTTCATGTGAACTGCAGACAAAATAAACAAAGTTTCGTGAAAACTCCGTTAAACAGAAATGACACCTGGTGTTTACAGATGTTTATTTAGTTGGTTATTTGTTCAAAAAAAGTACACTTCCACTCATTTTATGTGTTGTCTTTTATAAAAGATCTTTTCGTGATGGTATTAAAATGTTGTAAAAAAAAAAACTGTTACATTTGCTGTACTGTGGCGAGACATATCTAGTTTCTGTATTTAGTTTCTTCTGTTTTTTTTTCTACCACTCAATAGTACCCAACTGCGGTGCCACTGAGCTATCTGAAACAACAGACCAGCAGTCTCAGACCAGAAGATAAAGCGTTAGTTCACCCAAAAATGAAATTTCTGTCATTAATTACTCACCCTCATGTCCTTCCAAACCTGTAAGACCTTCGTTCATCTTCAGAACACAAATTAAGATATTTTTGATGAAATCCGAGAGGTATACAGTGGGTACGGAAAGTATTCAGACCCCCTTAAATTTTTCACTCTTTGTTATATTGCAGCCATTTGCTAAAATCATTTAAGTTCATTTTTTTCCTCATTAATGTACACACAGCACCCCATATTGACAGAAAAACACAGAATTGTTGACATTTTTGCAGATTTATTAAAAAAGAAAAACTGAAATATCACATGGTCCTAAGTATTCAGACCCTTTGCTCAGTATTTAGTAGAAGCACCCTTTTGATCTAATACAGCCATGAGTCTTTTTGGGAAAGATGCAACAAGTTTTTCACACCTGGATTTGGGGATCCTCTGCCATTCCTCCTTGCAGATCCTCTCCAGTTCTGTCAGGTTGGATGGTAAACGTTGGTGGACAGCCATTTTTAGGTCTCTCCAGAGATGCTCAATTGGGTTTAAGTCAGGGCTCTGGCTGGGCCATTCAAAAACAGTCACGGAGTTGTTGTGAAGCCACTCCTTCGTTATTTTAGCTGTGTGCTTAGGGTCATTGTCTTGTTGGAAAGTAAACCTTCGGCCCAGTCTGAGGTCCTGAGCACTCTGGAGAACGTTTTCGTCCAGGATATCCCTGTACTTGGCCGCATTCATCTTTCCCTCGATTGCAACCAGTCGTCCTGTCCCTGCAGCTGAAAAACACCCCCACAGCATGATGCTGCCACCACCATGCTTCACTGTTGACTGTATTGGACAGGTGATGAGCAGTGCCTGGTTTTCTCCACACATACCGCTTAGAATTAAGGCCAAAAAGTTCTATCTTGGTCTCATCAGACCAGAGAATCTTATTTCTTACCATCTTGGAGTCCTTCAAGTGTTTTTTCATGTGTCTTGCACTGAGGAGAGGCTTCCGTCGGGCCACTCTGCCATAAAGCCCCGACTGGTGGAGGGCTGCAGTGATGGTTGACTTTCTACAACTTTCTCCTATCTCCCGACTGCATCTCTGGAGCTCAGCCACAGTGATCTTTGGGTTCTTCTTTACCTCTCTCACCAAGGCTGTTCTCCCCCGATAGCTCAGTTTGGCTGGACGGCCAGCTCTAGGAAGGGTTCTGGTCGTCCCAAACGTCTTCCATTTAAGGATTATGGAGGCCACTGTGCTCTTAGGAACCTTAAGTGCAGCAGAAATTTTTTTGTAACCTCGGCCAGATCTGTGCCTTGCCACAATTCTGTCTCTGAGCTCTTCAGGCAGTTCCTTTGACCTCATGATTCTCATTTGCTCTGACATGCACTGTGAGCTGTAAGGTCTTATATAGACAGGTGTGTGGCTTTCCTAATCAAGTCCAAGTCCACAGCTGGACTCAAATGAAGGTGTAGAACCATCTCAAGGATGATCAGAAGAAATGGACAGCACCTGAGTTAAATATATGAGTGCCACAGCAAAGGGTCTAAATACTTAGGACCATGTGATATTTCAGTTTTTCTTTTTTAATAAATCTGCAAAAATGTCAACAATTCTGTGTTTTTCTGTCAATATGGGGTGCTGTGTGTACATTAATGAGGAAAAAAAATGAACTTAAATGATTTTAGCAAATGGCTGCAATATAACAAAGAGTGAAAAATTTAAGGGGTCTGAATACTTTCCGTACCCACTGTATATCTCGTCCATAGACAGCAATATAATCAACACTTTCAAGGTCCAGAAAGGTACTAAAGACATTGTTAAAACAGTCGATGTGACTGCAGTAGTTCAACCTTAATTTTATGAAGCGACGAGAATACTTTTTGTGCGCAAAAACAAAACAAAAATAATGACTTTATCCAACAATCACTTCTCTTCCCTGTCATTATCCATAAGCAGTTGCCCCAGTAAGCACAGTGAAGGCTTCAGTGTTTACACCTGAATGCCGGCTCAGTTTTGGCCAAAGCTGATCACGTGAGCAGCATGACACATGCGTGTGATGCTGACGCAGGAGTCGGCCAATAATGAGTCGGCGTTCTGACATAGAACCTGGAAGTGCTGGATGTAAACAACGTATGAGAATGACACAGAAGAGAAGAGATTGTTGAATAAAGTCTATATTTTTGTTTTGTTTTTGCGCACAAAAAGTATTCTTGTCTCTTCATAACATTAAGGTTGAACCACTGTAGTCACATGAACTGTTTTAACGATGTCTTTAGTACCTTTCTGGACCTTGAAAGTGTCAGTTAAATTGCTGTCTATGGACGAGTCATACACCTCTCGGATTTTATCAAAAATATCTTAATTTGTGTTCTGAAGATGAACGAAGGTCTTACGGGTGTGGAACAACATGAGGGTGAGTAATTAATGACAGAATTTTCAGTTTTGGGTGAACTAACCCTTTAAGGGCGAAGCTTATAGGCTCAGTGTGGTTAGGGTTAGTGGTGGAGGCAGGTTAGACATTCTTTGTCTTTGATATAAACAGTGGCACATCATTTATGTTAGTTATAATAGTATTTGACATGCAACATCCATTCAGTGCACTCAATTATTCAGTGCACTTAACTATCAAAATTCCTCTCTTCAGCAATGTAAATTACAGTATCTCACAGAAGTGAGTACACCCCTCACATTTTTGTAAATATTTTATTATATCTTTTCATGTGACAACACTGAAGAAATGACTCTTTGCTACAATGTAAAGTAGTGAGTGTACAGCTTGTATAACAGTGTAAATTTGCTGTCCCCTTAAAATAACTCAACACACAGCCATTAATGTCTAAACCACTGGCCACAAAAGTGAGTACACCCCTAAGTGAAAATGTTCAAATTGGGCCCAAAGTGTCAATATTTTGTGTGTCCACCATTATTTTCCAGCACTGCCTTAACCCTCTTGGCCATGGAGTTCACCAGAGCTTCACAGGTTGCCACTGGAGTCCTCTTCCACTCCTCCATGACGACACAGAGCTGGTGGATTTTAGAGACCTTGCACTCCTCCACCTTCCGTTTGAGGATGCCCCACAGATGCTCAATGAGATTTAGGTCTGGAGACATTCTTTAGCAAGGCAGTGGTCGTCTTGGAGGTGTGTTTGGGGTCGTTATCATGTTGGAATACTGCCTTGCGGCCCAGTCTCCGAAGGGAGGGGATCATGCTCTGCTTCAGTATGTCACAGTACATGTTGCCATTCATGGTTCCCTCAATGAACTGTAGCTCCCAGACCATGACACTCCCACCACCATGCTTGACTGTAGGCAAGACACACTTGTCTTTGTACTCCTCTCCTGGTTGCCGCCACACACACTTGACACCATCTGAACCAAATAAGTTTATCTTGGTCTCATCAGACCACAGGACATGGTTCCAGTAATCCATGTCCTTAGTCTGCTTGTCTTCAGCAAACTGTTTGCGGGCTTTCTTGTGCATCATCTTTAGAAGAGGCTTCCTTCTGGGACGACATGCAGACCAATTTGATGCAGTGTGCGGCGTATGGTCTGAGCACTGACAGGCTGACCCCCCACCCCTTCAACCTCTGCAGCAATGCTGGCAGCACTCATACGTCTATTTCCCAAACACAAACTCTGGATATGATGCTGAGCATGTGCAACTTCTTTGGTTGACCATGGCGAGGCCTGTTCTGAGTGGAACCTGTCCTGTTAAACCGCTGTATGGTCTTGGCCTCCATGCTGCAGCTCAGTTTCAGGGTCTTGGCAATCTTCTTATTGCCTACACCATCTTTATGTAGAGCAACAATTCTTTTTTTTAGATCCTCAGAGAGTTCTTTGCCATGAGGTGCCATGTTGAACTTCCAGCGACCAGTATGAGAGAGTGAGAGCGATAACACCAAATTTAACACACCTGCTCCCCATTCACACCTGAGACCTTGTAACACTAACGAGTCACATGACACCGGGGAGAGAAAATGGCTAATTGGGCCCAATTTGGAAATTTTCACTTAGGGGTGTACTCACTTTTGTGGCCAGCGGTTTAGACATTAATGGCTGTGTGTTGAGTTATTTTGAGGGGACAGCAAATTTACATTGTTATACAAGTTGGACACTCACTACTTTACATTGTAGCAAAGTGTCATTTCTTCAGTGTTGCCACATGAAAAGATATATTTACAAAAATGTGAGGGGTGTACTCACTTCTGTGAGATACTGTATATATTCTTGTTATTTTGACAGTCATGGCATCCTTCAGTGGTCCAGCACTCAATGAGGAGCTCCAGTGCTCCATCTGTCTGGAAGTGTTCACTGATCCAGTCACCACTCCATGTGGACACAACTTCTGCAGAACCTGCCTGAGCAAGTTCTGGACAAACACACAGACCTGCTTCTGTCCATTCTGTAAAGAAACATTCAGCAAAAGGCCTGATCTCAAGATTAATACAACACTCAGAGAAGTTGCGCAACACTTTAAGGAGAAGCTCAATCTAGGAGAATCTGAGGGGTTCTGTGACATCTGTGATGAAAGAAAGCAAAAAGCTGTAAAGACCTGCCTGATGTGTCAAAGCTCTTACTGTGACTCTCATCTGGAGCCTCATCGCAGGGTCCCACGTCTAAACAAACACACACTGATCAACGCTGTGGAAAATCTGGAGGATTATATATGCCAGAAACATGAGAGACCTCTGGAGCTGTTCTGCAGAGATGATCAGACGTGTGTTTGTCTGTTCTGCACTGAAGGAGAACACAGGACTCACAACACTGTTCCTATAGAGGAGGAGAGTCGAGAGAAGAAGGCAAGAATTAGAAGCAAAACACTTTAAAGGCCCGGGTATACTTCATTTTCCACGTTTCACTCTGTCTCGTGCACAGTTGAGAGCGCAAGCCTTTTTTAAAGTATACTTCTTTGGCCGAAAGTGTGGAAAGACATTGCGGACAGTGTGTGCGTACGTCCACGGGCCCTCCTAATGATGTAAATTACGTCACAAGGACAGTGCACAGACTGTTGCGGAACGTGGACGGCGAAGTATACTTTGGGCTTTTACCCTTATAAGCTAATCACATTGGCTGCTCCTAAGAGTAGTCAGTAAGCGTAGAAAAGTAAGAGTGTAATTTTTTTTTTTTAATGAAATGTTATAACACTATATTCCCTGAAGTAGTAACAAAAAATATGCACTTTTGGAAGGAATTTAGGTCCTTTAGGTCTTAGATCTTATTTATGTGCAAATTTCTCTATTTCATTTGTTTAGGCAAACCTTTGGAACTTCACTACAGTAAAAATCTACACTTCTCTAAGTTGAAGCATAAAGAAAATATTAAAATTTATGATGCATTTGGTACAGATTGCTGCCATCTGGTGAAAAAAGATCAATAACATTTCTTCATGTCAGGTCAAAATCATGTTATGACTATCCCGCAGACTCAATCGCAACAACAGCTGTCAATCCCCGTTTTTATAGCATCAGAAAATTTACTAAAACCAAACTTACTGGGAAAACGAACACTTGAACATACGTCTGCGTGAGGAGAACTACCTAAAATGACAGAAACCATCTCTGGAAAAAAATTATTTGAAGTGTAATTGGATTTTTTTATTTGGCTCGCGTCACATTACATGATTACATGGAGAGGGTGGGGTTTAAGACCTATACTGCAGCCAGCCACCAGGGGGCGATGGAAAACTTTTGCAGCACTCTTGTAATTCACACTGCACAGATGCCGACCAATGCAGACAATCACCAGATTATACTATGTCACTTGTCTGACATTCCAGGACCCAACAAACGCAAACAAGCACAGAATCATGATTTAGAATTACAAATGAAGTCCCTTTTTGCTTGTTCAGATTGCATATCTAAATAAAATCACCAAGTTTTGAACGACACAGATTACATCTAAAAATAAATAAATAATAAATAAAATGAAAGCTTATATGGGTTAAATACATGTGAAATGTATCTTTTCTGTGTTGTGGTGGTGCAGAGGATTTTGAAGGACTCGTCCCTTTTTGAACAGCCAATAGTATTTCATTATATCTGCTAAAATCTGATTATGTCAACTTTTAAGAATACAGTGTTATCTTCAAGCTGAAAGACATGGACTAATACCTACAAACATTTTAATTCATGGAGTCTTTAAGATTTTTTTTTATTTTTTATCATACAATGGAAGTTAAAGCCAGGCTCACACTACTGGAGTTTTAGGCCAATTTATATATGTTTACATCCGCTACGCCATGAGATTACGTGAGGTGCTCCTCTGGGCATGATATAATCTTAAAAATATACTGTAGTGTGTGCTGCACTACAGTTTTCAAATCTTGTAGTGTGTGCATGTTTATTTGCGAGAATAAAATCTGTGAAGATTCTCCTTATGTGTGTACTGCAACCAGATTTCACAGTTGGTTAGGATTTTAAAACTCTTGTATTGTGAGCCTGGATTAACTGTTTTTCTCTCTATGTAGAATCAGCTGGTTCAGACACAGACAGACATTCATCAGATGATCCAGGACAGAATGAAGAAGATTCAAGAGATCCAGCACTCAGTAAAACTTAGAAAAGTGAGTGGAAGATAAATAATGTAAAACTGATAATGCATTATAGTATTTCAATCTGCTTAATAAAGGTTGCCTATCAGTCAGTCATGTTCACCGTTACGTTAGAATGACTGACAAATTGGGATCTCGCCTGTGAGCCCAATCACCCTCGAGTGGTAAGACGCCACTTTTTTTTAAGACGCCACTTCGTCTGTGCATTTCTGAATGTGGTCGTTTCCTGTCCTCATCTGATGGCCACATTCGCTGTCCCACATGCCTGGGCATAAGCATGCTGAGACAGTGTTCATGGGTGGCTCATGTACTCGTCATGAGAACATGACCATGTCGGCACGCTGGTCATGACTCGCCTTTCTTGTAAAGGCACACCCACGGCACAACACTTTGAGCTCTTCTGCCGGGTCGTGTGCCATTCTCTAGCCTGTTGTTCCCGCTCCTCTAGCGTGTTGTGTGCCGTTAAGCTACTAGGTGATAGGTTGTCACGGCAACCCATCACGTCAAATTTGTGCCAAAATCAGCTTCAAAAGTTTTTCCTCTCTCACTATCCTCAATGGTGGGGAAATGTGGGGGTTTGCAGGGATTCCCCAGATGGAATGTGCAATTTCTGTGCATTTATGTCCGCAAAGTGCTGCCACCTGGAGGGGTCGTCTGCAACTCCCGTCCAGCACCTGTGAGATGACAGCAGCTCTTGGCTGCTAAGGCTTACAGTGCCACAGGACAGACCGCCTCCGCCCGGCAAGCAATGGCCACCCTGCAAATCCACCAGGCTAAAGCACTCATAATGCACAAGGGTAGTTATGAACTGGGTTTGATGCAGGAATTGAGCATTGCGTATGACCTTGAAAAACACAGCGCAGGCCCTAGGCCAGACGATGTCCACCTTGGTGGTCCAGAGGTTAAACCTTGCAGAGTTTCGAGATGTCAACAAAGTACTTTCTCGATGCTGCCATCTCGCAAGGTGGCCACTTTGGCCACACTGTCGAGGAATGTGTCCAGCACTCTCAGCAGTCCAGAAGCGGGCTGAGGCAATAAAGAGCCTGCCCTGACGTGACCTCTGCTACCAGACTGTAGCTCACTGTCCCTCAGTCTGCTCGTTGTCAAGGGCGTCCATCCCCCTGTGGCCAAAAAAAAGAGAAGCGCTCCGGCTCGGCCAGCTCAGTGACGTCGAGTCCCCTGCTTTCAGTTGCCGCTAAATCCTCCAAGCAGTCGGCAAAACACTAACCCCCGAGACGGGCGACCCAGAGATGGAGGGAGCTGCTCTTCCCCCGGAGGAGGGCCAGGTGGAAAATCTTTTGATGTTTCTTAAAGAGTTAATTTCTGTTCCTCTACTGGCCTCACGGCCTGCGGTACCCAAATTATCAATAATTTGGGTTGGATACGTGCCCCGGCCTGGATACGTGCCCAAAGTTCCCACCACTCCCTTCAGGGACCAGGTGGTGAACTTGCAAGCGCTGCCCCCCTGAGAAGGCAGACCCAGTCATTGCTGTGTCCCGTTTGAGTCTTGCCTTTGTACGTGGACCGTGGACCAAGCTTCAGGACCTCAGAATAGCTCTTTGTCTGCTTTGGAGGCCAGCAGAAGGAAAAGGCTGTCTCCGAACAGAGGTTGGCCCACTGGATAGTGGATGCCATCATCTTGGCGTACCAGTCCCAAGGCAAGCCATGCCCCCTTGGGGTGAGGGCTCACTCCACCGGGCGACACCTAACACATTTACGAGATTCTACAATCTCCAAGTGGAGCCGGTTTCTTCCTGTGTGTTGGGTACAAACAGAAATAATGTGCGGGAGGGCTAGCTCGGTGTCTCATTTGCAGCGCCATTTCCCTCTAATGACGGGATACAAGCACCTTTTTTGCTCCCCAGTTGAGTTGCCCATCTGGCAAACTCTGGATGAATTCCTCCAGCACCCTTCATGCTGGTCTAGCACTTGTGTGTATGCCCGGTTGGTCAGACCTTGTGCTAGACTAGGTGCCCGTATGTATTTATTCCCCCTCTGTGATCCCATATGTGTATTCTTCCACGGTACAACTTCCCTGTTGGTGAGCCCGCGTCTTTCCCACAACAGAGTCCAACTCTGCCATCTCTGTAATGGTATTGACAATATCCCTGACAAGGCATGATATACCACAGAGATTTTCCATATGTAGCACTGCCCTAATGGCCAGTCCATATATGTAACTCCACATGGTACCTCCCAACGGACAGGATGTGGTCTCTGTAGCGTCCCTTTCCGTTTGGAATAGGCATGCTACCCCAGTGTTATCCAATTATTCATGCTGAATAGGGTGTAAGAAGGAACTCAGCGATCGACGTTCCCTGCGTAAAGCCCTGTCCTTTTCCTGCCCCATCAGGTGCGGGGGGACTAAGCGGCTTACATAGGGCGCTGGGGCACTGGGACTGATAGGGAACGTCTAGGTTACTAAAGTAACCCCCTTTCCCTGAAGTAGGGAACGGAGATATTACATCCCTTCGCCACAATCCCTGTGCCACCGCTGAACGTCTGGTACACCGTCTCGGCTCCTTAGCGTAAAACTTAATGTGTGAGCGTTTGCACGCTGCCTTTATATTCGTATGTACGGGGAGTGGCTTGCAATGCAAATCTCACTGGCCAAATGATGTATCATTAACAAAATGAGGAGCATGTTCAAATGATCTATCCAACCAACCTGTCATTAGCAATTACCACGTCTATCCTATCAGCATGAGAAGAAGCGTATATATATATATATACACTGTTGACTTACCTACATTTCTCAACAGTTTCTCAGCATCCCTCCACCACCCCAACTCCTCACTCTTGGCTTGTTCCTACCACAGCCAGGAATACAGGGGGAGTACTCTGGATTCGGGCCAAATACCGAGCTCGGAGCTCTCTCCTCGGACAGCACGCCAAATACGCATATTTTCTATCTGACTTATTTGTAAGTGTGAACTCGTGAATGTTCATTGGCCTGTTTTGTTACCACTCAAAGGTGATTGGGCTCTCAGGCGAGATCCCAATTCGTCAGTCGTTCTGACATAATGTATTAAATGGATAAAATTAAATATTATTATATGGATAAAACACATTTCAAATAACATGAGGTCTGTATGATTACAAAATTTGTAATTTTAAATGAACCCTTTAAATATACATGGAAATACTTAAAAGATGAATTTGCTAATCGATCTCATAGAGAAACACAGAGGAAGAGAAATCATCCAGTGTTGAGCTCTTCACTGACCTGATCCACTCCTTTGAGAGATGTAAGTCTGAGCTGCTGAAGATGATGGAGGAACAGCAGAAAGCAGCAGAGAAACAGGCTGAAGATCTCATTAACGAGCTGCAGCAGGAAATCACTGAGCTGAGGAAGAAAAACACTGAGCTGGAGCAGCTCTCACACACTGACGATCATCTGCACCTCCTACAGGTATATGAACATCTGTCTCATCAGTCATAATGTAGAATATTACAGGACAAACACTGTTCCCAAACCTGGTGGACCTTTTTTTTTTTAAACCAATCTTTTAGAAATTGTACAAAAGTGAATCAAACTGTAATAAAGTCAAATTTTAAAAATGAACTGTGTTAGAAATGTATATATTTAAATGTACATATTTAACAGTCCTCTCTCCTGCTGTAGATGTACTTATCCCTGTGCAGTCATCCACACACAAAGAACTGGACTGAGATCAGGATTGACTCTGATGTGAATGTGAACTCACTGCATAGAGCTCTGACACAACTGAAGAAAACTCAAGAGACACTAAATGAAAAACTCAGTCAAAATGGTATGTGATTATCAAACACAGTAGATTTTTTTTGTCAGTAACTAAGACATTTTTTGCAAGGAATATTCTGGATTAAATCCAATTTAAGATCAGTTTGTAAATGATCACACTGTAAAGTTCAATCCATGTTAACTCATGTTAAATCAGTACTACTTTAACAACAGATACAGACTGTAACTATCTGTGTACAAACTATAAAAAAACTATAATCTGTCTAAAAAAAGTTCCCCCGTCACAAGGACAATTTAGACACTTTACAGCTCAAATAACAAATTTTTTACTGAATTATTGATAGAGCTTTGATAAAAAGTAGGGGTGTAATGGTACATGTATTCATCCTAAACCGTCACGGCACGGACATCACGGTTCAGTGCATACAGTCAGATGGCGAATACAGTCAATCACAGGCAATCCATACTACAATTTAGAAGGGGGCACACAAGGTAATGCATTGTAGCCTAACCACTTTTAACCAGCATTAACCAGCAATAATCGCAACAAGCTCTGTGTTTTGTTACTTTCGATAAGAAACAAAATGTCATCTTTCAGATTCTGTCCATTTTATCACGAAATTCAAACAATAAATGCCATTTTGACGCTTTTTGATGTGGCGTAACAGATCGCTGTATAGGCGCCTCATCTCAAACAGCAGCACAGAGTGTGAGTGAACCCAATCATCTCTTCCTCTTCACTAGTAGTTACAGAATGAACATGAATGAACATCTGAAGGTACAGTATGTGGAAAGATACAGAACAACTTACTGAAATGTATCATATCTCGTGTAATCACTCAATCTGTGTTTTAACCGCGGAAAGACGTCAATAAAACAGCTCGTAAACAGTATGCCACATAGTATTACATTTACCTCAGAAAAGCTATTCAGTGTCCACAGCTTGTTAGTTCGCTAGAGAAATGAACTCTTTCACTAAATATAGTATGCAGTATATTAGCAAATATATTAATTATATTTTACTTAACCTGTTAGTGATATCTTAATTATTTAATGTATGTTTAAATAAATCCGTCATGAAAACAAGTTATGACAACCACTGTGTAAATGATAATATTTCAACAACGAATTGGAGAAACATATAATTAGATATTGAAGTTAATGCACAAACTGCCTTATGTGCAATTTACATGTTTACATACATTTTTTATTATTATTACTTAAGCATTGATGATTAGGCTATATCTAAAAATAAATAGCAACTGAATTCAATAGTTTAAGGTCTGTTTTTAATTGTAACCTTTAATATTATAGTTTTTTTTTAATAATATTAATATTATTTAATATTATAATGTAGAAGTAAGGACTCCCTTTATAGTTCACAGCATTAGCAGAAGGTAGATTTTTTTTATCCTTAAAAATGTTTTAATTATAATTGAATGAATTTAAAGACAGAGACACGGTTTGTTCAGTAAACCAAAAAATGTCAAGTTTTCTCACCCTGCTGTACCAAACCCATTCTGAACGGTGACTTCAAAACTGAGGTACATACCAAACCGTCATTTTTGTGTACCGTTACACCCCTAATAAAAATACAAGCTTCATATTTCTTCTCTTAAAGGGTTAGTTCACCCAAAAATGAAATTTCTGTCATTAATTACTCACCCTCATGTCGTTCCAAACCCGTAAGCCCTTTGTTCATCTTCAGAACACAAATAAAGATATTTTTGATGAAATCTGAGAGATATATGACTCTTCCATAAACAGCAATTTAACCGACACTTTCAAGCTCCAGAAAGGTACTAAAGACATTGTTAACAGTCGACGTGACTGCAGTGGTTCAACCTTAATGTTATGAAGAGACGAGAATACTTTTTGTGCACAAAAACAAAACAAAAATAACGACTTTATTCAACAATCTCTTCTCTTCTCTGTCATTATCCTTAAGCAGTTGCCCCAGTAAGCACAGTGAAGGCTTCCGTGTTTACGTCCGAATGCCGGCTTAATATTGGCCACGACGCATGCGTGTGATGCTGACGCAGGAGCCGGCCAATAATGACTCGGCGTTCGGACGTAGAACGAGAATGACACAGAAGAGAAGATATTGTTGAATGAAGTCATTATTTTTTTGTTTTTGCACACGAAAAGTATTCTCGTCGCTTCACAACATTAAGGTTGAACCCCTGCAGTCACGTTGACTATTTTAACAATGTCTTTAGTACCTTTCTGGACCTTGAAAGTGTTGATTATATTGCTGTCTATGGACGAGTCATATACCTCTCGGATTTCACCAAAAATATCTTAATTTGTGTTCTGAAGATGAACAAAGATCTTACGGGTGTGGAACGACATGAGAGTGAGTAATTAATGACAGAAATTTCATTTTTGGGTGAACTAACCCTTTAAATCCTCAATGTTTGCCCCATAGACCTCCATTGTAAGTATATTTAATGTAAAATCATTCTACATTCTGTTTTATAAAATCAGGGATAAGCAACATGCCACTGATTATGTCAATAGAGATATACTCACTGTTAATCTAAAATATTCCTATAAATAATTCATCATTGTATTATCATCTGTGCCCACAGGGTTGAAGTGGACTCAGAAGTATGCAGGTACAGTGTGATTGACACCATTTTAAAAAAATATATATATATTTCAATTCTTTGTTTATTTGATTGTTCTGATGTTGACTGATAATGTCTGATCTCTCTCAGTGGATGTGACTCTGGATCCTGATACAGCGAATCCATATCTCATCCTGTCTGATAATGGAAAACAAGTCAGTCATGGAGACACTGAGCAAGACGTCCCAGAAAACCCAAAGAGATTTTATGAGGGTCTTTGTGTTCTGACAAAGAAGGGATTCAGTTCAGGGAGATTTTACTATGAGGTGCAGGTGAAGGGAAAGACTAAGTGGGGTTTAGGAGTGGCCAGAGAATCCATTGACAGGAAGGGGAGGATCACAATGAGTCCTGAGGGTGGAATCTGGATTCTGGGTCTGACTGATGACAATGAATATATAGTTTGTGATAATCCATCTGTCTCTTTCCCTCAGAGTGTGAGACCTGAGAAGATGGGTGTGTTTGTAGATTATGAGGAGGGTCTGGTCTCTTTTTATGACGTGGGCTCCAGCTTTCATATCTACTCTTTCACTGGTCAGAATTTCACTGAGAAACTCTATCCATACTTTAACCCAGCCGATAATGATGAAAGTAAAAACTCAAGTCCACTGGTCATCTCACCAGTCAGTTAAAATGAACAGATAAACCTGGAAAGATTATGGACCATGAAATTCCTAAATGAGATGTTCATTTACACAAACGGAAGCTCATTTCTATAAATATTGAAAATTTGTGACTTGATGTGCAGATATTGTAAAGGCACAATATGTAAAAAAATTTTGGATTAAAATATCCAAAAACCACTAGAACAGTGTTATATATTTTGTTAACTGTGTACTTACATTATCCCAAATGCTTCCAAGAATGTTTAAATCCAGAGAAATAAGCAATTTTAACCAGGACTCGGACCATGTCCGTGCGTCGCCTATCAATGAAATCATACCTGCGTTACCCTCGGTTTCTGGTTTTATTTTGTAGAAACCATGGAAACAGCAAAGACGCTTTAATATATTATATGTTTTATTAGACAGGTGAGCAACTGTTTGGATACATTCATCAACAGAAAACTAATCATGTTTTATAGCTCAACACAGCAAGTCTTATTGTTTGAATCTCGTTTCCTTGATTTACAAGTGTCTCATAGTAGCCGCCGAGCGAACGCACAGAGTAGCAATATAACAACTTTCAACACATGTAATGACTGAGACAAATCAGACACAATTATTTGTCACATTTAACAAATAATCTTTAAAACTCACTCTGGGGTCTGCGGAACCCTCCCCCAACGAGCCAACTTGGGCAAGGGCCTCAGTTACCATGGACACCATCTGATAAGACTTAGTTTATTGCCTAAAACTATGTAGCCACGTGGAAAAGCAGAGGCCATAGAAAACCCATAGTCCTCAAAACAGACTTTCCTGCATTAATTTATAGATTAACTGATCTATAAATGAACATGCATCCCAGGACATTGTGTTTATGATTATGGCTGTTTTGTGTAGTGTATTTTGTATGGTATTTTTGTTTTATGCATATTGTATGATAAGAACCAATGGTTAGCGTAAACTCACCTAAACCAAGTTTGGTGCCTATGAGTTTGTATTTTGAAGATTTAAATGCTTGTGTATATATGTTGATACCTGTGCAACATATCAGTATTACAAGAGTCTTTAATAGTTTCTTCTCCATCTGTAACCAATCCAGTTACATCTGCAAACGATCTGCTTAAGACAAAGGATCGTAAACTTTGCTTTCGGAAGCTCGAGTATGATTGGCCCATTGACCCAGAGGAGGAGAGGCCAGCACCAGAGGTTGAAAGCCAGCGCACAGTGCTCCTCTCTCTTTCTCTTGCCTGCTCTGACTGAAACTGCATCTGCGGGGTGTTGCCTGCTCCTCAACAGCTTAAGCATTTTGCAAGTATCGTACATTTGAACACTAAACAGCGATGTAGTATTAATTTGTGAACGCCTTTGTTAGCAAAGGTGCTTTATTACTGAGAAAACTGATGGTCCTTCCAGCTTGTTTAATTGACTCTTCTCATTGCTTCATTCCCGTTATGATATGGTTCCAATTCATTTCCACTCTCTCATTTCCTATGTATGCGTGAATTGTATGTTTGTGTTTGTTAGTTTAGTTATGTGTTCGTGATTTAATTAATAAAACTTGTGCACAATACATATTTGGTTCTGCCTCCCTGCCTGCTAATAACTGTCACTTAAATTATCTTGATTTTCTTACAAGCTCTAAGCACTGTAAATGCTAAGGAAGAATTATTTTTCTGTGGCCATGAAAAATACCCTTCTCTTAGAATTAATTAATAATCAATACTGAGTGTTCACAGAATGAACTGATAGATTATAATTTTAATGTAGCTAAATCAAGTTAATCTGATTACCTGATTCAAATATTCATAATTAATCATAATGAATAATCATACTGAGTTATGAATAATTATTAATATTTCCCCTTTGAGCTAAAATATCGCTACACACAAATGTATCTAATATGATAAACAGTGCTGTTACCCCTCATACGCTTGAAGAAACGAAAGTGGCGACTGTGGCATACTAAAAGCTCTACTGCTGTCGAGCTGCGTGTCGCGCCCGTCTCTCATTAGCAATCGCTCCAGCGGCCTCGTTCAGCTCCCACATCACTCCGCCCTGCTCTGCTTCATACCACAGTAACATTAATAATCTCATCCATGAACATGATTTCTGCCCAAGTCCCATCTGATTCTTTTCCACCGGCTGTAGACGTGAAGACAACACCTCCCATGATTCTGAGAAATCAAGTTGTCATCAAGCTAGTAACTTAGTTTTCGCTATAAGTCACCCGCGCACTCAGAGGATCCCCCTATTCTTGACTACTTTTCAGTCAGATTTGTAAATTCAGTTCACTGGAGACTCGCTCCGAACGGATCATTGAATAAGTGAGTTGTTGACTCGAGAACAGCTGCAATCTGATCAGTTCAATTCGCGAATGAATTGTTTGATGTGATTTGCGAACCGATTTAACAGGAAGATTAAAAAAATCAGTTTGTGCACGAATCGGACACCGCTTTTGCGTCTCTTGAACGAAGTTCGAAATACATGACCAGTGATATACTGTTAGTCAAGTCAAGTCACCTTTATTTATATAGCGCTTTTAACAATGCAGATTGTGTCAAAGCAGCTTTACAGTGATAACTGGTATATAATTTTGGCTGCACAGCAGCTCTTAAAGAAAATGGTGTCATTATCCATCTTAAGTAAATTCAATATTGATTGATTCCGATGTAAGAATCAGTCGTTATTAATTTAGTTAATTTATCTATATCAGCACTGGAGTAAACAGTGATATCATCCAGCTCAGTTCAGTTCGCATACAATGGTGTCAATGCAGGCAGATCAAAACACTGTTGAATATCAAATGTCCCCAACTAAGCAAGCCAAACAATTGATGAACAACCGATGCTGCCCACACTGTAACAGACACTGCCTGTCACATGGTTTCTCATGGTTTTTATTGTCAGTGCTATGTTCATCCCGGCCACTAGGGGACACCAGTAGCACACATCCATTTTGAATAAAAGAGGAAGCAATAGAGTAAGAGGTAGATTCAGTTTGATTTACCACATGGGGTGCTTTTCAATATCCATCCTCGTTTCCTCGCTCCTCCGTCCTCCGTCCTATGACCCGGAAACCAATTGAACTCAGCCATCTTGAAGGACATCTCAATTTTCTAATTGTGCCACGAGGAGGCGAGGAATGGGGAGTGAGGAAGCTTCCTGAGGAGTCATGAGTAAGGATACACAGGTGTATCCTTTGCGGAAGTCTTTCTCGTTGAAAAACCTGACGCACATATAAATTCTCCTCTCCCTTTATATCTGTCACAATAATTTAAATGTATGCTTTACTTTTGCAGTTTAAATAAACTTTACATCTCACATATTTCATCGTGGCATCTTGCTTTATTAATAATGATTATAATTTTTTCAAATAAATAAACTACAACATATGGGTAGATCCCTCAAGTACGCTTTGAAGTGACGCTAAAGGGAGAGAGGATATATCATTTCACTTGATTCAATTCCTCCGTCCTCGCATCCTGAAGGGGCGGAGCTAAGACGCGAGGAAAGGAAACGAGGATGCACAAATAAGAATTGAGAAGCACCCATGGTATCTGCTGTTCTCACTAACAATCCTGGCTTGAGAAATGTTTGGTTTGCTGCTCAACTGTGAGTTTATTGTTATTTATCTTTTGCTTTTGTGAAGAGTTTGTGATGTTCATTGTTTGGGTAAAGGTTACTTTTTTGAATGTTTTGGATGCTATGTTTGTTTGGTTTGTAAAAAAGTTAATGAGTTGTTTTCTTTTGTAGAGGATTTTTGTTACACATGAACTTACACTGCCCTTGAGGAGTGCTGAATTTGGAGCTTGCTTGGGTACTGTTGTGCAACTGCCCAAGGATTTTGTTCAAAGAATCCAGGCCTACAACAAGAAGGACTTATAATACTACCTTTCATCATTTCATCGATTCCTACCATCTACAGATGAGACTGTTCTTTCTAATGACTGCTCACCTTACCAAACCAAATCATTCATCAACATCTTTGGTGGACATTTCATGCTCATACACCCACACCATTACTTTGGACTTGACTATTTATTTATTTATTTATTTATTTGATCATTTAATGTGATGGAAGTTTATTTGTTTTGTGTTATTGAAGATTTGTGTTTTGTAAATAATTCAATATATGCTGGAAAAAAAAAAAAATTTTTGTTGTCATTTGTTTATTCATGCATTCATGACCCAAACCTGAACACAATATCCAAAAGGGTATATTGCAAGATTGATTCCCCCTCATTCCCCTGTAGCAGGCCTAGTTTGAAATAGCTGGGCCATTTCCTCTCAATAACAAAACAAACACTCAACAAAACTGAGAAAATAGCAAGCATTTTTTTCTTAAAATAAAGCATTAGAAAAGCATCTGATCATAGCAATTTGGATAAGTTTGCACAAGCTCTTCCATTCGGCACTCTAGTAAAGTCACGTCAGGTTTATTTATATTGCACTTTATTCAATAGATTGTTCACTTTGGCAAGCTGTTCTGAACTCCCAAAACAAACTCCAAACAATCTTCGTTTTGGCCTGATTTTGTCTGAAATGACGTCACAGTAGTTTGTTCTTTGATTTTGCTTGAAGTATATCGGGGCCTATAATGCCTATAAAAAGGACTTTTCTCCTTTAATTCATAGATAAACCTTTCTATGAATGAACATGCAGACTATACCCGGGATATGGTGTGTATCATTACTGTTTTGTATATTGTCTTTTTGTATTGTATACTCTGTTTTATGCATGCCTTATAATAGAATAATTCGATAATGTACCTTTTCCTACACAGTTCATCCTAATCCTATACCCTCTAAATACAATCCCTTCAGATGTGTACAATCATGTACGCAATTTTCCTATGTAATCATATGTTCGTTTATAGTGTTTCGCCTAAGTATCAATCTAAACTCTTATATCTAAACTCTTATATCCAAACTCTTTGAATGAATGTTTTAGTATTACTTAAGATCGCACATAGGGGTGGGTGATATACGGGTAGACACAATTAACTGGTAGAAATTTGTCACCCGGTAGAGATTTTGGACTACCGTCTCTATCGGGGTTACGCTCACATGATGTTGATATGCTGCAGGGTCACAAAAGCTTATCGTTTGCATGCGTTCGTAATCATTCAATGTAACAACATAACCGATACAATCGTTATTTGAAGCGCCATGTTACTTTCAAAAGGTGATTTACTCAATTTTGATCGCTACCGTAGACATCAGTGTTTATATCCAAACTATAAACTTTTATCCCGGTACTCCTGTTATCATTTACATATTTGAAATAATGATACTTTGTGGTTGAAAAGACTGTTTGTGAAGCTTTCATAGCCTGCCTAAACATGACAACTCTCTTTGGATCAGAGGCAGCACCAACACAGATTTGAATGTCCTGGTATGATTTCGTCAAAGGTTTAATAGACACAGGAGAATCGTCGCGTGGGTGTTTCAATCAAGATTGCAAATATTTTTATTTTATTTTTTTAACAATTAATCGTGCAGCTCCACACACACCCCCCCTACTATTATAGTAATGAAAACAAATTTCACGAGCAATTGACAGATAACACTGAAATAGGAGCGTGCAGTTTAAGTTGTGGATATTTTCAGCAGTTTGCTTAATACATTCAGTTTAACAGCATTAAAGTGATAGTTCATCCAAAAATGAAAATTCTGTCATCAAATTTCTTTGTTCTGCTGAACACAAAGGAAGATATTTGGAAGAATGTTTGTAACCAAGCAGAACTCTCTCTTAACTATTTGAAAGATTCATGTTTTCACTTGCTCATACGCATGTCCCGATCAGGTCATTCGGTACAACTGCTATAAAACATGGAAAATGTTGCAATATTTTAAAAACTTGTACTAAACATAAAATGTTTGGTTGTTAACACGTTTTTGTTTGATATTTTCAAACAGCATTGTTTGAAAAAGAACATCATTTGGTATAACCAAAAGTCATTCGGTTTAACCAAAATTTTGGTTTTACAGAATGACTTTTTTGGTTACAATTTTTGTCCATCTTGTAAAAAATGACAAAAGCAGTGTTAATTGATTATAAAAACCACATAATCTCATGAACACTTAAAAAAAAAAAAAAAAAAAAAAAAATTATATCTCCATTATGTTTTTTTTTTACACTTTTAAAAACCTTATTAAAACCAAAACTTATTCATCAATGACCCTTATATACAAATTAAGAAATTTTTGTTAGATTTTTATAATAAAACAGAAGTCAAAAATTGAAGCTTGAGACCTTTTGAATGATGTATAGGTTGTCAGATTAATTACATTCTTTTACATAATTCTAACTGTAACTTTGAACTAAACAAAAGATGAGTTACTCACAAGTGCCCAAGTCTGTTTATACAGTGTCTGCCACAATGAACCCCTATGAGTTACAACACACATATCATCAAAAAAAAAATGGTATGTCTTCAAACAGATCCACACACATAAAAACATTACAAATGTAATTACTACAACAATACTCTGTTTGCTTAAATACATTTTCATTAGGTCTATGCTTTTAAAAGCTTGTTTTATTTTAATTTTGAAGATTATAATTTTTCTAGAATTGAAAACTTTTTAGAATTGTCTTGAACAAGTGTGTATTGAGTAAGGAAAAGGAAGACAAACTGAGGATTGTTTATTGCACCAAAAGTCATTTGAAAAGAATCGGTTTATACAGACAAATTACATAGGAAATTAGTGCAACGTGCCAATAAAAATAATTTAGAACTAGAAAATCTGGGTTCACGGAGTAGTGTAGAAGATTCAGTCTGCATTTTTGCTCGATATGGCATTCGTTTTGGACTCCAAATCATTTCCACAAGAGAAAGTTTGTTACCAATGCTGTTATAGAAATGCATTAACAGAGTATGATAGAGTGAGTGAGAGACACGTTGACAAGCAGGCAAAAAAAGTTGCTGGTCATTTCTTGGGAGACAAAAAAAAAAAAAAAAAAAAAAAAAAAAAAAAAAAAAAAGGGTGCTAAAGAGTTACTAATCTAACGCCAGTCGTGTGCACAAGGTTTCCGATCTAGCCAAGGATGTTGAAATTTTCATGCAAGTATGAGAACAGACATGGTTTTTAAACATCCATAGCATAGCGATTTATTTCTCACATAATAGCAAGTTTTGCACCACTTCCCTTAAATGCACACACACAGATAACACAAACAAACACCCAGTCATGATCCCTAGACGACTGATCCATGTCAACGGGTCTCAGAGGAACACGGCTTAACCCCGTTTACAACAGGCAAGATATTTAGGGAACTAAAATGTCCATGAATTCATAGGCATTACAAAAACGAACTGTATGAAATAAAACGGAACAATGTTTTAATTTCAAACACTAAATGTGTGGGACTACTGCAAAAGATGGCGATGAGATGATTGACTTTGCTTTGGTCCACAATGCAAAACGGTACAATAATAAATAAAAGTTCTTCATGTCAGATTCAGGTTGTATTCGTTTTTACAAAAACAACTGAAGCTCTGCCAGAGAGCAACTGATGCCTCGCAACCAGGCACAATCATTTGAGTTTAAAACTGCAATAAATAAAATCCAATTAACTAAAAGAACTAAACTATTACTGTACTTTAACAGCAGTCAACTCAATCATATTTTACAGTATTCATTCTAATATTCCCGACACCGTGTAATCCCTACAGGAGTGAGGTCACGGTCAACTGGAGAACAACTCCACTGTGTAAAATGACCCAACACACTATTCAGGAACCAAACATGTGACTCTGAGTGAGAAGAATAACGTGTCTGTGGATACACAAGCCTAAGAGGATGATTTTAAAAGGCACATTCGTATCAGAAGCACCAAACCCAAAACTCTCTGAAGAGGAAAGCTGAACAAATAAGACCCTCAAGACCCACTACTGAGAAGCCCTTCCCTTTATGGGCAGCGTCTCATCTGTTGGTCTCTGTACTGGCTTTGACCTACAGCGGGTTTTTGTTGCACTGGAAGCTCATTGATTGACAGGATCCTCCAGCAGTCCATACTTGCCCTCGAGTACTTTCACTGTGGCAGAGAGAGCGCTGCAAGAGAACAGACAGGAGAATGTGTTATATGAAGCAGGGCCGTAACCACCACAGACACTGAGAGGGACACGGTTTGCTGACAGGAAGTTACATCTAAGGCTGCTCTGCCTCAGCGGTGCAACTGCGCTTGTCGATGTCAAAATGAATGAGATGGCCAATCAAATCAAAGGAGGCGGGGCTTAATGTTCACAGAAGACGAGTGCGAATTCCATCGTGATGCTTTCGTTTTAACAGTGAATGCGGAAGAGTGTGTGGAAAGATGCAAGTAGCAAAACATTTAATATTTGACAACTGTTTCACGATAGAAATGTTGATTGACCGACAGAAATATCCAGTGATACAAATTACTCACTGTTTTAAAGTGAAAATATGCCATCATTTACATTATTCAGGTAATTCATAAATGAATGTGACGAGACAACAAACGTCTTAGGTTTAGGGGTGCGATTACTTCGATAATTGATTAATCTGCCAATTTTTTTTTTTTTTTTTTCATTAATCGGATGAAAAAAAAAAAAAAAAAAAAAAAAAATTCTTTAAAATTAAAAATTGATTTTAATCCATTATTTTAAACAATGTTCCACATCCTGTCCAGTCCTGTCCTCCAAACAATGTGTAATATAAAGCCTATTAAAACACAAAGTGAATGAGGAACACACACATTCACTCGTCTGAACACAGTAATTATACTACATTAATGGGCTATACCAACAATAGTGCCTTTACTGTTACTGCTCTCAGAAATATAATTACTTGCATGTATATTTTTAAACCTACACATAAATTAACAAAATGTGTATTTAAGTCTGAAGTATTGCGCTCCTATTCTGACGCACATGAGCAAACCGGCGCTCGTGTTGTCGACACTTGTCAGAATCATAGATATATTATTCATATCTATGGTCATAAATATGCAAAATGGAAATACTCGCGGGACTTTCTAACATTTACAGATAACGATATAACCATAAAATGTAAGTTATGCGCTGAAGAAAACAGGTCAGAGACATTAAAGATGACCTATAATGCCCCTTTAACAAGATGTAATACAAGTCTCTGGTGTCCCTAGAATGTGTCTGAAGATTCAGCTCAAAATACCCCACAGATCATTTATTATATTTATTATCATTTATTATATTTATCACTATATCTCACTTTTCAAATTTGCCCCTATTTGGGTATGAGCATTTTTGTGTGTGCCCCTTTAAATGCAAATGAGCTACTGCTCCTGGCCCCCTTTCCAGAAGAGGGCGGAGCTTTAACAGCTCGTGCTTCGGTTGCTCAACAACAACAAAGCTGGAGAATCTCACGCAGCCAAAATGAGGATTGTCAGTAACGGTGTTCAGGCTTACATTGTTCAAACCGGAGTCGACACTGATGGAGAGACTCAGGAAGAAGTTACAACTTTTAGAATGAAACTGGACGTTTCTGAATGGTTAGTGGATAAATTTATGTAGTTGCTGTGGAGTTGATTCAACTCATCGACTAGCATGTGCCGTCATTTTAATCTTTTGTGCAAATCCAGCGTTGAATTGACCCTCGTTTGTGAAGCAGTCCAGTGTAAAATGACGGCATGTCAACAACACTCCACTACAACAACTTTTCCTCTTCTCTAAAGCAGCCCAACATGGCCTCGCCCCCTTTGTTGTGTGTTCTCAGGGGCGGGGTTTATGTAAATTTTGGGGTAAGTATGTATCTTTCCTGGAGCAGCTCACTCGGTGTCCTCCTCTATTTCCATATGTGTTTTGACCCATAGAAATGGGTTATTCCCTAGTGTAAAACAATGTGAGTGCCAGATGGGTTTCCTAAGCACAGCGTGCAGACCTGACTAATCGATAATCAAATTCGTTGTTGATCATTTTCATTATCGATGATAATCAATTTTTATGGATTAGTTGTTGCAGCCCTACTTGTGTTTTTGACATATTAGACATATGAATAAGAGTGAATGTGTGCATATTTGAACAAATAAATATTATTTGAAAATAGTTTAAATTGAATAGGCCTACTCAACAATTACAATTACATCTAGAACATTTACTGTTCTTATTTATTTTTCTTTATTCCCTTAAAACTCTTTTAGGGTACATTTACACGATGTACTAAAAACGGTAACGTTTTTCCTTTTTTTTTCTTCGTGTACAGACAAGAACAATGTCAAAACAATCCCTGTTCACACGGATCCACGAGAATTATTAAAAATGCTGTATTCTGCTGCCAGGCCAGTAGATGGCGATGTGACTTTGTAAAGAAACACTACACGCCTATAGACTGAACATGTAATACACATGCACATGACATCACTGCTTTCAGAAATTCACGTTTTTGTACACGGAGACAATAACGCTATCATTTTCAAAAACTTGCACTTTTAAACCAGTTTTCAAAAGTTTGCGTTTTCAGGCCACCAAAACGTGTTGACTTGTAAATGAACGACCAAATCGCATTAAAAAGATTTATGTTTTTAGTTTAAAACGGTGTGGTAAACGGCCCTCAAATCTTTGAATTATTTAATTTCTTTAAATAAAAAGACCAATTGCTCTCCTCTAGACTAGTGGATTAGGTTGACTGGTGGGTTTATTTTTATTTATTTTTTTTTGAGGTGGTGCATTTAAATAATTTTGCAACTCTCAAATAACTCAAAAAAAAGCACCTTTTAAGAAAGTGTTGTAGTTTGCTGATACAATGCTGTACTTAGTATTGTGCATAACACTGGCACAAACAAACGCAGCGTCCAGAATTGCATATAGTAGGTACTACATTTGGTTTGAAAATTACTTCACAACCGTTAAAAAGTATATTCTAAATAGTATGAATATAGGTTGTATTGTCATTGTCATGTGACCTACCAGCATTAGTTGTGTCACTTCATATGAGCACTTCAGAATCTATTAGTAGTAGCAGTAGGACATGAGGGGACTGTTCACCTACTGTTTTTCGAATACTATGCATTTTGGACATACAGCTGTTTTAGTGTACTGTTTAACACATACTATATAGTAGTGAAGTATTCGATTTTGGACGCAGCACAAGTCTTTAATGAACATGTTAATATGGTCCTGAGAGTCACTCACCATCCAGGTCTGATTATCCGGTATCTGCCACACACGGACAGATCCACAACTGTCGAACCCAAGCGGCTTTTATCTCCAATCGGGCCACCGTCCACCACAACCGCCAGACTGGGCCACAAATCCTCAAACTCCTGCAGAAAACATTAGACCTGTGAAACTCAAACCAAAGCCCCTTCAGAAATCATTGGGAGTTATGTGCTTACATTAACAGCAACCGTGCTGGTTTGAGCGCTGACGTTAGCACTGGTGAGAGCGAGCGGCTCGCCGCACATCTGACAGAGGCGTCTCATGAACGGGTGGTCTGGGATACGGACCCCTATGAGCTAAAGCACACAACATTAATGACACGTTCTAAACACAGACAACAACAGAGGACAGCGTTTAGAAACACACTAACAAAAGGCCACTTGTGAAAAAGAAGTGCGCTTAATTGTACTTCACATCTTAAATATATCTTAAAACCGTACTTGCAGATAATATAATATTAATGAAATAAAAGGCCACTTAAGTGCACTTAAAGAGACTTTCACGACTATGTTTGATAACACTTTATTTTACAGTGTCCTTGTTACACGTTACATGCATTTACTGTAGTAATAACTATAAATTATGCATAATTACATGCAACTCAACCTAAATCCAACCCTACAGTAAGTAAATGTAGATTAATTAATATTATTCTTACTTAACTGTATAATTACACTGTAACAGACACCTTAAAATAGTGCAGCCCTATGTACACTTTTAAGATGTGCACTTTATAATAGCTCCAAATAAAGCATTTTACCTTCAAGTACATTTTAAATCAGCGTTTTAATAATATTTTTTGCATGTTTTATAGAAGTACACTGATTTTGATGTGTTGACTAACATACTAAAGCACAATGTTAAGTTCTTGATTATAATTTTAGCTGTAGTGTGTTATTTGATATTACATTTAAAGTTAATATATTTTAAATGTACTACACTGCAACTTAATCATTAAAATGTGTAATTACAAATGGGTCAAAGATTTTATATACATAGAAAGCACATTAAATGCAAGTAAAATGTCTACTTTTAAGGTTTCAAATAAGTTTTGGGAGAATAAAATGTTAAAATGTGGGTGAAATAATGTTCCCTTGTCATTCAGTGTAACACATATTTATGTAAAAACTGAAACAACACACTTATTCTGACCTGTACGTATTAAAATATATAAAAGAATAAGTGCTAAATTATATTGCATTTTAAATAAATAAAAAAATCTTGCTGACAAATGGGCTAAAACCCTAGGATAGTGACAATTTAAAAATGTAAAATTACAAGTAATTAGAATTTGGGGTAAAAGTAATTAGTCTTTAATATGGCATAAATAGATGTTGTTGTAAATATTCCTGACAAGATTGTTACACTGAATGACATTTTAGTGGGTGTCTTCTGTAAATCATAGTAAAAATGTATGATTTCATTTTTGCTCAGAAAAAAACAAAACAAATTAAACAGGACCCATTCTGATGTACTGAAAAACAACAACAATTCAAAGCTGTATTACTCTTATTGTTTTGATGCTTGAAAACCCTTTTTTTGTCTTTGACCCTAATATATTTAAATACATGACATACAAGTTTGAATAGAACTATTTTAGTTTACCATAAATATTTTAGAACTACATATAAAGATATTTTTACGTGGGTCAAAAAAAAAGAAAGAAAGAAATGCATTTAGTATAAATCTCAACTATAATAGATTCCTATTTAATTGCAATTAACTTGCAGTTCAGTATCTGAAAACATTACATTCAGTTCAAATTCAAGTATATTGTTTTAAAGTTAATTATTTCAGTAATAAGTACTCTTTATACAAGTGTGCTAAAGTGTTCGTCTTTCACGAGGGGTGCATTTAAGCAAACAGAGCATAACTGAAAGCAACCTTGGTGAAAGGATTGAGATCAGCGTTCAGTGTGGTGGATCTTTCCAGAACTAGTGTAACGGGTCCAGGCAGCAGATCTGAGAGCAGCTCCTCCTTCACAGACACCTTACAGTACCTGAAAACAGAAACAGAACCCGTCCTTACAGTACAGTCATACCATGGTACTTTGATATATAGTAAACCAACATGAATTAAGTATTTGAACACTTAAAATCAATATTACTGCATTCGATCAAATAAAGTATATTACCATAATGCAATGTCAATATAAAACATGCAACAACAATACAATGGTACTTTTGATCGGTGTCAGAAAGATTTTTTCAATGTTTTTAAAAGAAGTTTCTTCTGCTCACCAAGGCTGCATTTATTTGATCAAAATAGTAGAAATTGCAAAATATTATTACAATTTAAAATAGATGTTTCCAATGTGAATATATTGTAAAATGTAATTTATTCCTGTGATCAAAGCTGAATTTTCAGCATCATTACTCCAGTCTTCAGTGTCACATGATCCTTCAGAAATCATTCTAATATGATGATTTGCTGCTCAAGAAACATTTGAAAACCATATTTTTGTGGAAACTAAGAAACATTATTTGAAATAGAAATTATTTGTAATGTTATAAATGTATTACTATCACGTTTAATAAACTGAATGCATCCATGCTGAACAAAAGTACTCATTTCTTCAGACTGATTAAGAACTGCGAGCGAACCTGTATATGTCCTGTATTTCTCCGACACAGATGGCTAGAGGTTTGTCTCCATTCCTGCCCTTGATGTCATAAACTCTGCGGATGGCCGTGGAGTTCTGAGCCACACAGGCCAGACCGTAGATGGTGTCAGTGGGAACAGCCACGACCTGCCTGGCCTTCAGAGCCGTTACTGTGGCGCTCAGGACCTCCGTCCACTCTGTGTGCACAGCCGACAAAAAGAGGATCAACTACAGGCACCAAGGGCTTTAACGTTCTTCAAAATAACATTTTTCTTCTTATTATTATTCATATATCAGGGTCACATCAAAAGTCTTGGAAACATTTACCATGTCTAATTTAATTTTTGCAAAAACCTTGTATTTTCAGATCCATCAATCCTATAGGCTAGGGATGCATTATATATCGGCCACCATATCAGTATCGGCCAATATGCAGTATGTTCATTTTTAATGTTATCGTTATTGGCTTGATAAGAAAATTTGGCTGATATATCAAAGCCGATAAATAATGGATTATTTCCTTCAGCTGAGACACTTTAGATGCGCACTGTTCGCCTTGCTTGAAATATCAAAAAGGAAAATACAGTTAAGCAAAACATTTACAGCGCAAGTTAATCATATAGGCTACATAAAATTATGAGAACATTTATAATTGTGTGCAAGGGTCATGGCTTTTAATGGTGAGACTTTTGTTTTTGTAATCAGACTCTCAAAAATTATATAAAAATTTGGATTTAGATTTATCAGCCAATTTATTGGTTATCGGCTTTCAAATATAAAGAATTAATCAGTTACCGGCCAAAATTCTCATATTGGCGCATCCCAACTATAGGCTATTATGAAAATTACATTTTTACAAATATGATGATCATAACAAAGACTGAAATAATAGCTACGAGTTGTGTGCGCAATTATATTTTAATTATAAATCGCCCCAGTGTTAGCACCACCAACCATTTCACCCCAAATAAAGTTATCAAAAAGTATGTATACGCGTTTCATATTTCATGTAAAGAGCATGCTTGACAATGACATAAAATATGAAACACATGTGAAGAAATTTAATTGTTAAATTTGCACAGTAGTAATATTCTGTTAATAAGTGATCACCTTTAAACAAGTAAATTATGCAAAAACAAAAGGTAAAATTATTTAATTCTATGTAATGAAATGCATAAAATGACATCTATAATATCATGACTAATATAGTTTAACAAAAATAGACAAAATAAGAAAAAAAAAAAAAAATTTAAAATGTCATTTACACCACAGCATGTTACTGCAGGGTCATGAACCCCCTTCTTACGCTCAACATGACTTGAAATATAATGGAAATGACTCTAGTAGAAATATTAAAGATAAAATTGATGTAGATCCACCGTTGGACATTTTGGAGGACAATTTACATACAGAAACCACATGTTAGCTAGCCTCTCTGAAATAGCGTACCCTACCTTTAAGTCCCTAGTTACTAACTAGCAAATGTGTGACGAATTTATTTTGATGATAAAGTGTAAAACACCGATAGAAGATCAAGTAAATGTCTGCGTTATAAAAAACGAGCAGAAATATGCCTGTTTGTTTATGGACGGATATCATAAGGGACATATGAAGCATCACCGAGGCGTCTCACCCTGCTGCTGTGAAGTCATATCGTCTGAGTTTTGAGGTGAAATCCGCAGGACTCTCGTCTTCAGCTCTTTACACATGCTGACACTCTTCAAGGACTTACTTCGTGTGTACGAGGAAATATTTAAAAGTACGCTGGTCGTACGAATAAACCTGAAGAAGACCATAAACAGCTCAGCTCAATGACAGCATACAGCATGCTTTCATTCAGTAGGAAGCCATGTTTGATTTCAAAATAAAAGTCCCGCTGAGGCAAACCTGCGGTTGTGGTAGAAATATTATTTAAATTATTTATTTATTTAGACAATTTCGCTGTGGTATTTTAGTCTTGTAAGAACAACACATTCAGTGTAAATACCGCAGGTGCATCTTGTTAAGATCAATTAACTTGCTGATGTAATTATGACTAATGAATAATTAATATAATTAAGCCCAACCGCGTCCGGATTTACAACCAAAACTAAAATGGCGTCAATTGCAGGTAAGATATTTTCGTACATTTAAAGTACCATTTCATAGGTTAATATTTCTTATAAATGTCCACGCTTCAGAAAAACCCGAAGATACAAACACCCAGATAAAAGATCTTCCTGTAAATCAGGTAATTACATGTTTTTGCATTTATGTTAGAAAACCACAGGTATTTAATTCAATAATAAATGTCTTTTTTGAAACAGTGTCCTTCTGTGAGACATCTGGAGGCTCTTGATGGCAAAATCTCTGACAGACAAGAGCAGATCGAGCTCTGCAATATGATCCTAAACGACCTGCTGGAAATCCAGAAAATAGTTGCTGTAGGTTTTTGTTTTATAGAGTTTGTTTTAAAATGCTGTTCGCAACACTCCTCATTCAAGTGTTTATTTTGGTAGGAAAGAGGACTTGAGAACACATCATGTGGAGACCCGGATAACTGAGCGGTTTCACTACGATTATGATTTGAAATCTCTACAAGTGTGTGTGTGTGTGTGTGTGTGTGTGTATAAATAAAATCTTGATGTTAAAGTGTTGGGATGGAACGATTTCTCTCTGAAACAAGAGAAATTGTGAAATAACAAATCACACAGGATTTTACTGGTATTGTATTGCTTTTTGATTCAAAAAGTTATTACTTTGCCATAATACATAATACTTTATACAAAACAAGCATATGAGAAAATTTTTCACATTATACATTCTTTAAAAATACAGATCTTTACAGTTTCCTCACACTTTGGGTATCAAAAGCAGTCGTTATGGAAGCATTTGTTTCCTCTTTACCTCAAGCTTTTGAGACTCAACTAACATGCCAGACCATCTTTCCCACTTGCCTTGGATGAAGCAGAAGATCAGAATTTCTGAATAAATATGTTTAATAAGCTATTTTGTTGCACTGAAAGAACAAATCATAACGTAATGCCTCCAAAAGACCAACGTGTGAATGAAAGATGATGATGGCACCTGACAAAGGTGGAATGAATGAATAAACGGGGAAAAAAAAGAAAAAAAAAAAAAATTGTGGGTTTACATGGAGAAATGGATTCAACATGGACAAAGCTGATCTTGAAGGTCAAGCAAGTAGTTCTTTCACCACTATTTTTCCAATATTAAAACAAATGCAAGATTTTCATGTCATGTGGGTGTCAAAGAAATTACATAAAGCAGCAAAAGTTTTTAACAGGAATATATATATATATATATATATATATATATATAAACATTGCAATGCCCAGATACAAAACAAAACAACAGATTAAGTCACATCAAACATAACTGTACACTACACAACATTTTGATGGGTTAAGGAAAACAACAAAGGCTTTTAAACATGAAATATTCAATACAACAGGACACAGCTGTTTTACTCTATGATGACTTGCATATGCTAAAAATGAGCACTGAACGCGGATGCATGATATTTCGCGTGTGAACGTACAGATGGAGTGGTTTGAGGCGCTATGACACATTGCATAGTTGTTTTTTAGTTGGTGAATAAAAACTGGCTTCAATCGAAATCTTTTTAAAGTAATTTAGTAAAGTAACTAGTTCTATGTGAAATGTCAACAAACAATAAAGTCAAAAAGCATGTGCATTATTATTATTATTATTATTAAGGTACAGTTGATCATGTTTATTGGCTGGACCCACAGTAAGTGCCGTTCATTGTGTTGTTCAAACTATAATGTTGAACTATAATGTATAACTATAAGTTTGCACAGGTCCCATTAATGGATAAAAGGAAAATGTAGTGGATAAATAAAGCAACTGATCAACATTAAGGGAGCGACACACTATGGAAGCTTGTTTCTGCCATGAAATGTGACTTTTTATCTCACAATTCAAACTTTTTTTCTCAGAACTGCAAGACATAAAGTCAGAATTGCGTGATATAAACTCAATTTGCGAGAAATAAAGTCAAAATTGCGAGTTTATATATTGCAATTCTGAGGAAAAAAAAGTCAGAATTGTGAGAATAAACAATTGCGAGAAATAAAGTCAGAATTTCAAGTTATAAAGTCAGAATTGCGAGACAAAATCGCAATTGCGTGTTATAAAGTCAGAATTGTGAGATATAAACAATTGCAAGAAATAAAGTCAGAATTGCTTGTTATAAATAAACAATAATTAGAAAAAATATACAATAATTAGAAGTCTTTATAACTAACTTTATAACTCACAATTCTGACTTTATATCACGCAATTCTGACTTAAAACTCGCAATTTTGAGTTTAAATCTCACAATTTTGAGTTTAAATCTCACAATTCTGACTTTATAACTCGAAATTCTGACTTTATATCACGCAATTCTGACTTTTTTTCTCGTAACTGAGTTTAAAATGTCACAATTCTGACTTTATTTCTCAAAATTGTGAGATGCAAACTCGCAATTGCGAGAAAACAGTCAGAACTGTGAGATAAAAAGTCGTAATTACCTTTTTTATCTTTTTATTCATTGGCGGAAACAAACTTCCGTAACACAGATTCTACGACGGCCTACCAGCGTACCACCCACAACTGAGGGTTTCGCTGTCAGCTCACGCTTTTTTATTTGGCACTGGACAGGAAAAGGCTCAGTGATATCTCGCCAAATCAAATTCTCCATCGATATCTGAAATGGTGTGGTTCACGTGTGAAATGAAATAACTATTGCGAGCTGTAAGGCAATCCTTGTCCTACGTGAGTCTGAGAACACAAGGATCTGTGGAGAACTACATACTGCATTAGAGATGCTCCGGTGACAGAAAAGGCAGTGCAGAGTCACGTCTCTCATCTCACACCCACAATCGGATATCACATAGTTATATACAAAAATACGAATACAGTCTAATGGCTTAAACATGTATCATTTCAAATGTACTATATATTTACATTACGGTCAGCTCTATACAGCAGTGGTATATAAGTGAGGGGCGCAGGTAACGCTGGCTGAACCGTGGTCGGGTAGTGCACTATAAGCAGGTTAAAAACAATAGGTGGGATGAGTTGTGTCTGGTTAACTGGTCAGGGACCCATTCGAACACACATACACACACACACACACACACACACACACACACATATTTATATATACTGCTGCTTGTTTTTCTGTATCCCTGAGCGGGTCACAACAGAGACTCACGTGGGTTTTAAAAGGGGTTTCATGAAATGAAAAGTGCAGAGACGCAGATGAGAGGCAGGAAACACTGCGATCTGTAACAACTAATGAGAGAAAAGAAAGGAAACCCAAGCACATGCCTGTCACAAAGGCAAGATGACAGCATCTGATTCCATCACAGAGTATTCAAGAGTGTTCATATTTCATCCAAAAATCAAGAGGAAAAATATATATTTTTTTGCATAAGGAAAAATACTTTTTTTTTTTTTTTTTGCATTTACACCATGAAAATTAAAATGTCTAAATATTCAACTTCAATTCAGTTTAAATAATATATATTTTTTACATTACATTTTTTTATATTAACATGATGAGAATCGTGGATGAAATGGTCATTAATAGTCAAAAAATTATAAATGATTCTAAAATTGAGTTCATTTTCTTTATGCAAAAAAACATTTCATATTTTGATTTTGATTGTGGGAAATATGACCCAAAGAATTTCTAGACAGGTTTCATGAGATCCACTTTAAAGTATATTAATCTGCCTAGTTAGGGAAGATAGAAAAGGAAAACTGAGCGAAAAGGTGGGAAATAGAGCTACATTTATCCAACAATTGAGTATTTTAATAAATTAACATATATAAAATTAAATACTAAGTTATAGGCAGCCAAGCAAACCTCTAAATTACATTTAAAAGGCAGGTACATGTTCATCGCAGTTCATCCAGAGTGACGAACTGTAAAATAAAATATCTCAAAAATCACATTATTATGACCACTGCAGCCTTTCCAATAAATTACACATCATAAAATACTTCAATAATTCAATGTGCAGGACTTTGCGTAGATGACTTCATTACCCACAAACCATGATGAAGGCCTTATTGTTGAAGTCTCAGATATATCAGTGAACATTCCCACGATCGATCTAGTGGATTTCAAGTTTAAACTCAAGTACGGCACATGGCCGGGCCAAACGCGTCTTGTTTTGTACGGTGAATCTCTATAAGCAAGTGTCAAATTTAAATAATTCTGCGGGGTTAAAACGCTAAAGCAGCTAACCTACTCTGCCTGATACCCTCCCTTAAAAGTGCACCAAAAACCACTCGTTCCAATCACAATAAACCTCTGGAAGACACGCCGGGGAAAAGCCGTGTGCCTTTAGCAGAGGTACGGGTGTATGTGAGCTACACATCTGTACACGGTACAGATGAACCTCTGCGTCCTCTAGGGGGCGCTGTTGCTGCTCCCTCCATCAGCCATGGAGAACTCATCTGCCAGCAGAGCCTCTATGTTGGCCGTGGTCTCTGGGCTGAGCAGATCTGAGACATCCATGCTGGCCAGGCCGTCGGTGGGAGGGTTGGGGGTCACCGGAGCGGACAGGCTGTCCTGCTGGGGTGGAGCGGGGTTCTGTTCTGATGGGCAGCAGGAGCGAGGTTCTTCAGGGAGGGCTGGAGGAGCAGGAGGAGGCGACGTGGTCTTTGACTTCTCCAGTGAGGAGGCAGCGCTCTTGTCTTTAGCTGAGTCTCTGCAGGCACACTGACACTGGCAGGACTCCTCCTGCTTGATGATGATCACCGGCAGGCTCAGACCGATCTGCTGCACTGCATTCCCTGAAACACAAACACAACTAGCTGTGACAGATGGCTGATGACAATCTGCATTACATTCTGTTATAGGGCTGCGCAATGATGGTTAAACTGATAATAGGGCTGCCCCCTAATAGTCGACTAGAGGCTTAGTCAACCAAAATTTTATTAGTCAGTAAGTCACAGAAACAAAAAAAAAAAAAAAAAAAAAAAAAAACTCGTGGCGAAGTCACAGTTTTTTTTAAGGATCCTTGTGGTAATTACAGTATGTCGGGCAGGAGATCCAAACATTCGCCTGTCATCCATCAACCTCAAATATGGCTTATCATCAGAAACATGCAAGTAGTAGCAACTTTACATGGCCGCTCGCTCTAACGTTAACATAGATAAATGTGCGCTATTCAGGGTTCGTACACATTTCTACCAATACATTTCCATGATTTTTCGGCAAATATTCATGACCTAACGTTCCATGAAACGTCTGTGTATACATGTAAAATAAGAATTAAAAATCCATGTTCAAATGTCAAATCACAGCATATCTGAACTAATTAACAACAAGCTATGTAGTTTAATACAAAATAAACGCTGACACACCAGTAAGACCGATAAAATACTGTGTCTGACCCTAGCAACAGATTAACATACATCAATGGGAGGCAATGATGTAAAAAAAAGTGTACAGTAACACTGACTGTAACTTTAAAAGGTTGCGGGGTTAGAGACAAACTTTTTGAATACAAAATTTGGTAACTAAGAAGATTTAAAAACAGCTTTGCCTCCTAGTCCTATTTACCATTAATCTCATTGGAAAACCATCAATCATTAACAAGATAACATCCCTTTTTAAATTCCCCCAAAACAGTTGAGTTTATTTATTCATTTCTGCAATTTACACCTATACAAACTGCAACTGCCAGACATTACCCCATGCCAGGGTCAGAAATAAACTTTTCCAATATAGGGCCCCTTGCAATTGATTTCCAGGGGCATTTTATTTATTTATAAGTGCAATTTTTTATGATTATCTGTGTTGTCGTTTGTCAAATACTTAACTTTAACCAATTACTTAAGTCAATCATAACACTATATAGACTGTTGACAATAAAATTTTAGCATTAACAAAAGCCATCTTTACACTGCAAAGGTGGAACAGAAGCTGCACCTGAAATAGCAAATGTTTCTTTACACAGACTGTTTAAAGTTACTCAAATTATAAAATTAACAGGAACTCTTTACAGAGTAATTTTTGTCAATTAATGCTCTTGATATTGTAATAATGATTATTAACGTTGATTAATAGATACATAAAATGTTTTTGTGTTTGGGGAAACTGAACTTCATATTCTGCTACAAAGATAAAACAATCTTAGAACCATTTATGAATTATTTTAATGCATTTTACACATTAGAAAATGAAGACTTCATTTGATCTTACCAGCATGATGAATAAATTATATTAACTGGAATAAACTGTATACGTTACAGAGGGAGCAGAGAACGGGACAGATTGTGAATCTGTCCATAACTTGGGTGTAGCGCGAGTTTAAGCGCTCTCACAAACACTCCTGTTAAAATCACGGACGCTGATGACACTGCGACATGAATCTCTTACATCCAATCTGGAAATTGGCCTTGACAGAAACGCATGTGATTGGTTATGTGCAGCAGTCGGGTGGATCGAATAAACGAAGTATGTTTACGAAGTTTCAAAGTTTGTTTAACCAATATTATCACTTAAACATATATTCTATTATTACATTAATATTTTCAAGCAAATTTTCATTAATTTTTTCAAAACTTTTCCAGGCCTGGAAATCGCTGTTTTAAAATTCCATGACTTTTCCGGGTTTCTCATGACTGTACGAACCCTGGCTATTATTAGGTGCATATCCAAGTGTTTGTGGAAGTGTGGAAGGTGAAGTATTAGCATGGAGGCACTGACACGATTACTTGCATTTCTTCTGATAGCAGTAGAAACAACTTAAAATACTCATTTTTTGTCATACAGATAAGAGTAATACATCATTCAAACCTGTAAAGGTTTACTTTTACCACTTTTATTTGTGTAAACTCACAATAACAACAAAACACTGTGCTTTTGTAAAATAAAGAAAACAAACAGGATGCACTTTCTGCCATCTCGGTCTCTGTAAAATGGAGCATGTCACAAAAATGAACCGAAACTCAGCGTATAAGCTACTTGCCTTGTTGACATGAGAAATATATCTATAGAGCTTGAAATGTCTACTTTTAAATGAACCAATTCAAATAGAAATAAATACTCTCTGCTTATCTAATCCACATGAAAGGTGCTTTTCTCTACACTGCGGAGTTCACTACACTGCGGAGATGACGAGTCAGAAAACACTAATTTATTGATAAATAATTAAAATGTGTCCTTGCTATTTTTTCCTCCGACACAGTCATAATCATAATTACTTTTGCAGGTGTTTTGTGGCAGCTTTATGCGTGTGCTTCAGCGCGGAATAGGCTATATATTACCCCCATATATATATTAAATGCTCATTATGGTTTAGTATTCTCTTCAGTATATATGTAAGTAATTAAATTAATATAAACATGTTTTTAGTCGACTAATGGCTTAAATGATTGACTAATAGAACAACTATTAAATAAAAATCTATAGTCGGGGGCAGCCCTACTGAAAATCTTGGTTATTTTGCTCAAAAATTACAACCACGATGACATAATACAGAAATCCAATTCTTCTTCATGCCAGTCAGATTCTGCACCACATTCCTTTTAAAACACTGTACCTCTGTTATTTCTGCTCCCATCTCACACCTTGTAAACATGTCTCTTATCTCTTCCACTGTCCCAATATCACTCAAGACTGCTGCTGTTACTCCTATTCTCAAAAAATCTAATTTTGATCCAGCAGACTTTTAATTATCGTCCAGTTTCAAATTTACAGTTTGTCACTGAGGCGCTGTTTTCACCAGTGTTGGGTAAGTTACTTCAAAAAAGTAATTAATTACTAATTACATCATCAATGTTGTATTTAAAATACTTTTCTAATTACTCTGTCTGAAAAGTAATTTAATTACTCAACAAGTAACTTACTAATTACTTCTTAAAATCCCTATAAACCTTAACCGGATAGATAATAGAAAGGAAACTCTTAATAATTTAGTCAAACATGGAATAGTTTAGCCTTTTATAGCTTTTTAAAACATTTTACCTTTATTAAAACATATACTATAATACTTTTATTTACTTTATAATACTTAATTTTTAGGGATGTCACAATACCAAAAATCTAGTAGTCGGTACCGATACCACCAGAAGTGCACAATACTCCATACCAAAGTCGATACCATGGAAAAAATATATAAAGATACAAATAAAACAATGCTATATATTTTTTTCCAGGTAGGTCTAATAGTAGTAAGTAAAAATACCACAGAAATTGATTAATCAAATATAAAATAACACTGCATAGTCATAACTGTATAAATTAAATATAGATTAATCCTTAAAGCCATTAAAGCTTTTCTTTTGTTGTTTGATTATCATTTATAATACAGACAGCCAATAGTAGACAGTAGCATGTTTTAAAGGCTGCTGTCACTAAGACCTAATGGACGGACACAATATGCTGTTACACATGCTGTTCACATTCACATAACCAACGCGAATATACGCCAAGACGGGCATTTTGACGTAACTGTGTGTGTATCTGAACGTTTATGTGTAATAAACCGAAAAAAATTTGACATTCGCGAGAGGCGGCTATGTGTGTGCGCTTTTGTCGAGAGCGCGCTGACTGAAGATTGTCTCTCAGAGAGCGCGTGCAGTTTTTTCTCCTTTAGACATAGCTTACATTTTACCGTAATGTTATTCCCTACCTGTGTCAAAAAAGTAAAGTAATTGGAATATTTCCATTCTGCAAAACAGCCACTCGCTTCTGCCGACATCTTCAGACAGCGACTACGCAGCCAACTGGTGCGAAGTTGTGAACTCACGTGCAACTGCACTACAGCTAACGATTTTAAAGAGGCAGCGTTCACTTTTACCTTTAGATGACAAATTTAGATTTTAAATTCAATATTGATTTAAACAGAACTGTTGAACTCATTTACAGTATGTAACGCAAGTACATTATAAGTAACTGTAATTAAATTACCTAAAAATGAACAGTAATCCCTTACTTTACTTTTTCAGTGGATAAGTAATTTAATTACAGTAACGCGTTACTTAGTAACGTAGACGACGCTTAATACAAGTGTAAACCGGGTGTAAAACGTTTTGAGCTTGTCCACTTTCAACCACTTCTAGAAGTAGTTAGCTTTCATAATGTAAACACTCATGTGATCGAATGGGTTCGAACAGCCGCAAAAGACTACTCTCCTCCTATTGACCTAATGCGTAAACATTATGGGAAGCGCTCTAGCCAGACAGGATTTAAACTTTGTTGGCTGAAGACCCAAGTTTAGTTTGGAGACAAAAAAAATTGTACCAAGCACAATGTTCTCTCATCATTCCTGATTTCTAACACACACTCTCCGCGTTCAGACGGTCTTGCCGCTATCAGAGCAGAAACCAAAGCTGATGCTCTCCATATGTTTTTCTGTCTTCGGGCGTGTTCATATGTAAACTGTGTGAGCTTATTTTGTCCCTTAGATCAAAAGATCTGAAAAAACCCATACATTTACCCAACCTTAGACCCTACCTTAGAAGAAATCAGGACAGAAGTGGATGAAAGTGGACAAAAGAGATGGATAAAAACAGCAGGTGTAAACGGGTATGTGTCTCCCTTGTGTACTTGTGATCCGAATGAACAAAATGCATCTTAATACCAGGTGTAAACAGGTGTAAACTTAAAATCATGGCCACTCAGCAACAAATCATTTCTAGCTCACTAGCACTGAAACTGCTCTAGCAAAAGTTGTCAATGACCTTTTACTCTCTGGTGACTCAGGCAATCTCTCCATTCTCTTATTACTTGACCTCAGCTCAACTTTTGACACTGTTTGCTACAAACTATTACTCTCTCACCTTTCAGAGATGGATATCTCAGACATTGCATTATCCTGGTTCTCTTCATATCTCAGGGATAGGCAGAACTACATCTCTAGCTACAATTAAAAATCCCCCACTGTCTCGCTTAAACAGGGTGTTCCCCAGGGTTCAGTTCTCGGCCCATTATTATTCATATTCTACATTTTGCCTCTTGGACAAATCATTCATTGTCATGTTTTTTATTACCACTGCTACGCTGACGATATTCAAATATATACAGTTTGCAGGACAGATTCCACCAGACTACCTCATTATCTTAATGTGTCAATGAATTGAAAGAGAGAGCGTGTGCACATGGTTGCCAGGTTGGGAAGATTAAGCAAAAAATTCAATTAATTCAACAGAAAAACCCTGATTGGGGGATTTAAACCCTTGACATCTGGCAATCCTGAACATAAACTCTCATCTTGGATAAATAACCAATGGGCCAATATCGCGGACAATTGTGCTTAATCGAGAGAAGCAGAAACTAGAATCGCAATTAAACATTTAAATGTGTAGCCCTATTCAGCATCAACAGAAATAGTACAGCAAAAACAACAAATAACATAACAAATATTCAATCATACCTGAATGTCCACCGACTGGTATGGCTGTTGTAAAAAAGACCTTCTCTACTTTTGGGCCCTGAAAATAAAAGCAGTAGTAATGTGAAAAAGGAAAGCATTAAGATTGTGGCATTAATTCAAACCCTAACTATACAATTACTAAGATCCTAACTACGACTAAAACACTCAGAATATCTGAATATCTCAGATATAATCAGACACATATTTCTGGCAAGATTAACATCATTAATGAAAACAAAAAGCAAACTGAAATATAACTTTCAAAATAAGTGCATTTGTGGGGGAAAAAAAAACAAGTGCTAAAAAAAATGCTAAATAATCAACCATAATAAAAATGAACAAACAATAAAAAAAATTGTCACTAATGTCCGTTTGAAGGCAGAGAGATGGTTGTTACAATTTACTTTTAAGTCAACTGCTACAATGTACTGCTGGATATGAAAATCATTGTGAGGTTTGCAGAATCAAATCTTTAAAAGTCTTTCTGGTTCGTGATTAAGTGACTGATTCTTGGCCAGAATAAATTACAATACGCACAAGACTCGCCTTCATGTCGATCATGTCGTTTTGGTGTAAATTGACTTTTAATGGGGCGACAGAAATCTCTTTATTAAAAATATCTTCATTTGCGTTTCGAAGATGATGAAAGTCTAACAGATTTGGACCGACATGAGGGTGAGTAAATAATCCATTTTTAGGTGAACTAACTCTTTCCCCATCATTGATGAGTTTTTTTTCCAGCAATCCATGTTTTCACTGTTAAAAATAGAGGCTCTGTTCTTTCTTTTGACATACTGAGTGTTTACATATTAAAATAACAAAATATTCTGAGGGCCATGAAAGTTTTGTGAATATGATAAAAAATGCTGGCACTGTCTGGGAAGTTTTTCAAAAAACACTGGCAGGGAAAGAGTCAATGGCATCTTAATCGCTAAAATCTTGCTTGTAAATGACAATGAAACCAAAGATAAAAACGTAAAGATGAAGCTAAAATAAAATTGAATTTAGTTGAATGATAAACTGCTGGACCTGTTGTTCGGGGTTTTGCTGCGCACTGGCGGCACTGCTGAGGATCCACTGCAGGTTCTGATCGGACATGACGAGGCTGGGCTGCAGGCCGAGCGTGGGGGCGATGGTGATTGTAGGAGGAGGAGGAGCCAAAGGCACTGTGTGCGTTACTGCCGCCGTCACCTCTGTTGTCATGCCCGCCACGCTGGAGGCACCGGGCGCAGTTGGCAGGGGACCCGGCGGAGCCGTGGGGGGCAATGTCACGTAGTGCTGGGCGACTGAGGGTGCAGATGGAGCGGGCACTTCTGGTGAGTGCGATGAGGTGGCCGGAGCACAGGGGAAAGTGGAGGTCAGTAATGTGCTGCTGGCAGTAGGAGGCGGAGCCGGCTGAGAGGGGAGTGTTGTGGGCGGAGTCTGAGCCTCAAGTGCAGGGGTTGGGATGGAGCAGGATGGGGATGAGGTGGATGAAGGGGGCTGAGGGAAAGTGGGGTGAGTGGACACATCTGCAGCGGCTGACTGAGGAGACGACTCCAGCCCAAAAGACTCCGTGGGGTTATCTGGAGAGACAGAATTGTGACGTCAGACTGAGCAACAGGACATGTGATGGGTCATTCCTGCTATGCAGTACATTGCATGTTACCATCATTAATCTACTGGTTAAGCTTTTCAAAGAAGTGCTAGCAAGCTTTAGCACATCACTAACACAATTCTATCATGTTTTAACACATTGCTAGCATGTTTCCTAACATGTTTTAACATGTCGCTACCATTTTTTAGCTTATTGCTAACATGTTTTAACATATTTCTAACATTTCTTAGCATGTTGCTAACATGTTTTATCGCGTTGTATGTTTAAACAGAATAACATGTTTTAACCCATTGCTAGCATGTTCCTACTATGTTTTAACACATTGATATTGCTAGCATGTTTCTACCCGTTAACAATATTAATGTGAAACATGCTGATACCATGTTTCTTTGCTTTTGCACATGGGTAGCATATTTTAACACATTGATAACATGTTTTAACATGTTGCTTCCAGGATTTAACAAAATGCTAATATGTTTTACTATGTGGTTACCATGTTTTAACACATTGCTAACACGCTTTAACAATTTCTAACATGATTTAACATTGTTAACATTTCAGCATACTGTTACCACATTCCTATCATGTTTTACCATGTTGCTGACATGTTCCTAACATGTTTTAACACCGTTAGAATGTTTTAACATATTGTTTGCAAGTTCCTAACGTTTTAACATTTCTTAGCATGTTGCTAACGTTTTAACACATTGACACATTTTAACCCATTGTTAGCATGTTCCTAGTATGTTTTAACTCACTGACATTGTAAGCATGTTTTAACGTTGTTAAAAGGTTTCTAACATGTTTTAGCAATAACAAGTTTTAACAATTGCTAGCATGATTTAACATTGTTAACATTTCAACATATTGTTACCACGTTCTTATGTTTTACCATGTTGCTAACATGTTTTAACACATTGACATATTTTGAGCCACTGCTAGCATGTTCCTAGTATGTTTTAACACACTGACATGGCTAGCATGTTTTAACATGTTGTTAAAATGTTTTAGCATGTTGCTAACATGTTTAATGTTTTAACACATTGATATTGTTAGCATGTTTCAAGATGCTAGCAATATCAATGTGTAACATGTGGATACCATGTTTAAAATATGGCACATGGGGAGCATATTTTAACACACTGATAACATGTTTTAACATGTTGCTACCAGGATTTAACACATTGCTAATATGTTTAAACATTTGGTTACTATGTTTTAGCACGTTGCTAACATTTTTTTAATTAGTGCTGTTTATAACTAATTAAATCACACATTATATAATGTAACGTTAGCCAAAGGTTGCCAGGAAAAAATGGATGTTGCATTAATTGCTTTAAATATTTTGAACATGTTAAAATGAAAAAAATTAATCACAAAATTAACGTTTATTTTTACAGCCCTAGATTTAACAATTGCTAACATGACTTAACATATTGTTAAACTTGTTCCTAGCATGTTTTAACACATCACTAGAATGTTTTACCATGTTTTTAACATGTTTTACAATTCCAAAAATAAAAAGTGTACTTTAAATACCTGGATGATGTGCTTAATTAACCGAAAAAATTAAGTGTACAGTGTTGGACACTTCGTGCACTCAACTGTCACAGCTTTCCTTACGTAGCGAAGAGGGAGGGGTGATCAGACTCCAATAATGAATGACGACAAAACCTTACAAAATTCATGCACCACACTGTAGAGTGCATAGTACAAGTGTAGAGTGTAATTTGGGACACAACCGTTGTTAATATGCTGTTGTTAACAACGCATTGCTACCAAGTTTTAACACATTGCTAGCATTTGTAACATTGCTATCATGTTTTAGCACGTTGGTCACAGGTTTTAGCACACTGATAGCATGTTTTCAACATACTGATATTTTGTTAACAGGTTTTTAGCATGTTTTAACGCATTGTTAACATTTTGTTAACAGGTTTCTGGCATGTTTTGATTCATTGCGAACGTGTTTCGAACAATTTTTAGGTATCTGAGCAAGTCTCTGAAGGTCCGGCATACACAAAAATAATAAAATAAATAATTCCTGCCCAAGGATCATGTATAATAAAGGGGTGGGGCCTGGTTAAGTTTGGTTTAATAGTGTGTTGAGGATGTGTGGCATTTCCCAAACATGCTCAAAGCCCTTGACCAATCACAACACACTGCTCCAGCCGACCAATCAGAGCACATTGTGCTTTTCAGAATGAGGGGCTTAATAGATACCCGAACTAAACAGAGCGTTACCGATAGCCTGGGAAGAGAGGAACTGCAACAATGACAAATATGGGGAAAAAAAAGTGTTTTTTGAACATTCAAAACATGAAAACCTGTTCTAGTAGAGCCCAAAAACAAAATCAAGACTTTGAAAAAGGGCATAATATGGTCTCTTTAGCACATTTAGCACAATTATTCATTTTTAAAAGTTCAAAGCGTACTGCATAACAGAAGTGACCCGAGTGTCTTTGAACACAGTGAGCTCTAAAAGTTCTTGCCTGTGGGTTTCGGCTCGTCCTGGCTGACACTGTTCTCAGGACTCTGGAACATCAGCTCAAAGATTCGTATGGGGGTGACGCTGTTCAGATCCAAACCCTGAGACTGAGACATGAACATGTGCTGAGATGTACTTGTATCTGGGAGACGACTGAAAACAGCTCTGTGTAAATGAGGACGCAACTCACATTATTATGGTTCTCCTGGAGCTCAGAGTCAGTGGAAATGAGGCTCAAATCACTGAGGCACAGCGAGTGATTCGCATCCTAAGGTTGAACAAGTACAACAGGACCAATTAAGTCCACTGTCAAAAAGTGTGGGTGTAATACAGCAGCCACAGAGGGCTGTGACCATGTGAGTGTTCACCTCTGACAGCGGATGACCGCTCACGGTGAACGTTGGACCTTTATCGTGACCTCGGATGTGACTCTTCAGGCTGTATTGAGAGCTGAAGGTCTTCTCACAGCCATCGCTCGGACAGAAAAACGGCTTCTCTCCTGGAACAGAAAAAGAGATAGTAGGAAAAGAAATGGAGAGGTTCTCTTGTCTAAAAAAAATGGACATTTTAGCAAAACAATTGTTTGTTGCAAACAAAGCCAGAATCAATTGCATAAGTATTGGTTAAGGTGAAAAAGCGGTGTTTGTAACGTATTCGTTACGTATTCGTATTGAAATATTACTAACAATATCAAAGTTATTCTTAAGTTTACTTTATACAGCAAAAAGACACGTGAACCACAAGTTGAAGGTGTATGTTTGTACAATCATACTGAAAGGCCTTTTACTTCCTAAAAAAAAGTTTAAACTATCAAATCGGAAAGCATGTAGTAGATCGTGTGCGACAGGTTTTTCAGGTCATCATTTATACACCTTAAAAATTTGCATATCAAATATGATGCAGTAGGCTTTCTAGGACTTAGTGACAGTAAATAGCTGCTTTATATTGTTTTGATTTTAAAGCTGACAGACTGACAGTGTCTTACCAGTGTGTGTCCGTACATGTGTTTTCAGGTGATGACTAGCAGCGAAAGCCTTACCACAGCCATCATGGTCACACCTGCAGACACAAACACAATAGTGTAATAGTTCACCAACCTTTGCTAATATGCAAACGCGTTCATGATTTAGCACGTGTTCTGCAGTCTCAAGCTGTATCAGGAAGCAGATCACTGTCTCCACTCTCAGTGGCAGGGAAAATTAAAACGGATCATTTAAATGTGATTGGCTGTTAATTTTGTAAAGCACTTCTGAACTAGGGAAAGGTGCTCTATGAATCAATCAGATGACCGTCACATGATCTCCTGCTCCTCACCTGAATGGTTTTTCGCCCGTGTGCGTGCGGATGTGCTTCCTCAGGTCACTGAGCGTGGTGAAGTACTTGGTGCATCCCTCTGATTCACAGTTAAACGTCTTCCCAGTGTGCAGCCTCTGGTGTGCTTTCAGTCTGACGAGAGAGCAATACAATAATCGCACACTGATCAGATGCCTTTAAACAAAGTACGAATGTAGGGGTGGGTGATATGACCAAAATCTTATATCAAGATAACCTTATTTAAAGCAAAAATAACTATTTTATGATATCAAATGTTTTGATACCTGTGAAATTTCATAATTATTATCACCAATAAACTGTATACGTTACAGAGGGAGCAGAGAACGGGATTGATTGTGAAGCTGTCCATAACTTGAAGTATGTTTACGAAGTTTCAAAGTTTGTTTAACCAATATTATCACTTAAACATATATTCAATTACATACATATTTTGAAAAAAAATTCCATGACTTTTCCAAAACTTTCTGGTTTATTTATTTTTTCAAAACTTTTCCAGGCCTGGAAATCGCTGTTTTAAAATTCCATGACTTTTCCTTGTTTTTCATGACCGTACGAACACTGCCAGTATCGTGAATCGCATTGCATCGTGAGTTGAGTGAATCGTTACATCCCTTGTGAGCATATGTAATTAGATAATGCCTCAATTGCATATTTAAAATAACATTTCAGAAAACTTGTAATACAAAACAAGTCTCCTAATGTACTGTGAATGATCAACTGTGGAATGTATGGTGATGTGATACCAAACAGGCGGCCAGGCCACTAGAGGGCCTCAGAAAACTTGTATTTGTGTAAGTCATACTGAGGCCTTGAGATGACTTGATTTACACAAATATAAGACAAAACAAACATTAAAATAAGCTAAAATAACTACAAATCAAGATATTTCTTATTTTAATTTAAAAAAAAATTCTATTAAAAAACATAAGAAAAAAAGAACCAGGATTCCCACTGAAAACCTGGACAAGTTTAGACCTTCTAGACCTGGAAAACTGCAAATAATGTTTAGAGAACAAAACTTCTCTAAACATTATTTGAAGCGCCTGCCATCCAATAATCACAATAAGCTTTATGCTTGGATACCTTTGGTATGAAACAAGGTCCTAACTTTCATATTCTGTCAATTTTATTACGAAATTCAAGCAATAAATGCAGCTTCAGCCAATGTGTGGTGACCAGGGGTGTGACGAGATCAAAATTTGGTCTCTATTTGCACTTTGATTATGGTTGCACTTATTGTTTGCACTTAATAAGACTAAGAGAAAACTGTGTTATTCATTTTTATTCATACTGTTTTTATGTTTTCTATGATCAATTTGTGGAAAGGAGTTCAGTTAGGAGGTCAAAAGTTGTAGAAGCTCATAAATCATGTACAGTAAGATCTGAAGAGAATCGTGTGAGAGAAGCCAGTCAGTTGAGTTTGTGGCAAATCCTTTTGCAGTGCTTGAGTATTGTTGTCTTTTACTGCATATGATAATTCACACTCAGAAAGTAGAACTGAAATTACTTTCATTACAAGATGATTAGTTAAAACATTTCAAATGCACCTGCAGACTATTTTTAGTCATTTATTTCGTCATTGACGATTTCTTAAAAATACTGTGTAAAAATCTTGTGTCTCATCTCGTGAGCTAAGTGTCTCATCACACCCCTAGTGGTGACAGATCGCTGTAGCGCCTCAGTTCAAGCAGTATATCAACTGATCATCTCTTCATCTTTATTATTAGTTACAGCACGAAATAACTCTAAATATATGCACTATATTACATATTCCTTATATTTTTACTTAACCTGTTAGTGACGTCTTATTTATTGTACAGTTTGATAAATCTGTCATTAAAACAAGTTATGACAGCCACCGTTTAAATGTTTACATTTCAACAAAGAACTGTAGTAGAAACATAATTATATCATTAAATCTAAAAACTTAAACTGCCAAATGTAACTAATGAGTGTTGCCCTAATGAGTTTTGGAGCATTGATTATCATATCTAAATATAAACAGCAATTGAATTTAATATTTTGACCTCTGTTGTGCACTGTACAGTTTACAGCATTAGTTGACAGAGATTTTTTTCTTAAGAAAACTTCACATGTTCTGTACCTGATATATATATATATATATATATCCAAATGAATCGATATCAAATGTAATTAAGAGCTTGTGAATTAAATCTAAGAAACCAACAACATGTCATGTTACTCTTAGCAAACAGAGGCTGACAGGAAGTGAATGGTGGCAGATCTGCGGCTTCAGGCCAGCAGTCACATGAGTTTCTGTGAGACCCACACGCTGCCATCCACACAATGCAATCACTGTCTAACAGCAAAGCCCACAGGGCAGAAGGAGCTATTTAGGCATGCTAATGCAAAATATCATATTCATATTCACCTGTAGAGAGTGTTGAAGGCTTTCTCACAGCCCTGGACATCACACTCAAAGGGTTTTTCTTTTGTGTGGACGCGGACGTGAATCTTCAGGCTGTAGGACGTGAGAAAGGCTTTGCCGCAGCCCTGCTGGTTGCACACAAATGTGTATTCGCCGCGGTGTGTCTTCTGATGTGTGCGCAGGTTTCCCGCCGTGCTGTAGGTGCGCGTACAGCCCTCGAACATGCACTGGTATCGCTTCACCTGAGATGATCAGAAAACAGCCAACAGTTACAAAGAAATAGGCATTATGCCTGTTTCACACATCATACGTTTGCAGTAAATATGCGGACCGTATTTTTTTCAGTGCCTGTCTTAACATGTTAAAGCATTCTCGATGAATTAAAATGAGTCAAAATGAACACCGATTGACATTTAAATGTGGTAATTTCAACATAAATGCATTTAATTAAAGTATACTACTATTTTTAATCTTATTACTTTAAGCAAAACACCAGAAGTCACAAAATTGTTTCTGAACTCCCTGAAATGCCTCCATTGTAGTCTTGAGTTTTCTTCCAGGAATGAACATGTCACAATATTCCTCATTTAAATAATTCCTGCCCCAAAAAAGGGGGCGGGGCATGGTTGAGTTAGTTAGTAGTGTGTTGAAACTCGCAGTTATGGTAAGGGGCGGGACATTTCAGCAAAAAGCGGTTGACTGATCACAACACACTGTCAAGCATTACAACCAGTTCTGTTAAAGGGGTGGTTGATCATGATTTCACTTTTTTAACTTTAGTTAGTGTGTAATGTTGCTGTTTGAGCATAAACAACATCTGCAAAGTTACGACGCTCAAAGTTCAATGCAAAGGGAGATATTTTCTTTTACAGAAATCGCTGTTTAAGGACTACAACAAACGGCTGGTAGTGACTACAACGAGCTTCTTCCCGGGTTAGTGACATCACTAACACTAAAACTTACATAAACCCCGCCCCCGAGAACACACAACAAAGGGGGTGAGGCCATGTTGGGCTGCTTTAGAGTAGAGGAAGAGTTGTTGTAGTAGAGTGTTGTTATCATGCCGTCATTTTATGCCGGACTGCTTCACAAATGAGGGTCAATTCAACACTGGATTTGCACAAAACATTAACATGACGGCACATGCTAGTCGATGAGTTGAATCAACTCCACAGCAACTACATACATTTATCCACTAACCGTTCAGAAACGTCCAGTTTCATTGTAAAAGTTGTAACTTCTTCCTGAGTCTCTCCATCAGTGTCGACTCCAGTTTGAACAATGTAAGGCTGAACACCGTTACTGACAATCCTCATTTTGGCTGCGTGAGATTCTCCAGCTTTGTTGTTGTTGAGCAACCGAAGCGCGAGCTGTTAAAGCTCCGCCCTCTTCTGGAAAGGGGGCCGGGAGCAGCAGCTCATTTGCATTTAAAGGGACACACACTAAAAATGCGTGTTTTTGCTCACACCCAAATAGGGGCAAATTTGACAAGCTATAATAAATGATCTGTGGGGTATTTTGAGCTGAAACTTCACAGACACATTCTGGGGACACCAGAGACTTATATTACATCTTGTGAAAGGGGAATAATAGGTCCCCTTTAAAGCCCAAAAGCAAAATCAAGACTTTATAGATGGGCATAATAGCTACTGCAATATACTGCAAACAGATCACGTGTTAAACGGGTATTACAGTCTCCTAAGGAGAAACGAGAGGTCAAAGCATGACTCAAATCAACAAAACATTTCCTTTTTGATGAACAAAACATTTCCCTTTTATTTAACCAAACTCCAATAAACTACCACAAACAATATTCTCCCACAGATGCCAGGCTCTACATTGAACAAAACATACTTTATCTAGAATATGTGTGTACAGGAATCACTTGACAAATGTTTATCAATTTGCATTCCTTTCTAATCACTTGTGGTTAAGTGGCACACTGGTCAGAGATGTGGCCTAGTGGTTAACTCACATGGTGCTCATGTGTGCTCATTTCCCAATACACCCACTCCTTATCTCCTCATTTCCTGTCACACTTCTGGCAAATGGTTGCCATACAACCGATACTACTTCTGAAGTACTGTATGCATACTGTGCATAGTGGACCTATGCAGATTTTCTGCATACACAGAATACAGTGGCGTGCAGCGGTGCTCTGAAGTGAGGCAAAGTCCTCAGGTTTTTTAATAAATCAAATGTAAATTCATGTCCCAGTTACACTTAGTGTTGTCACATTTTCCTGGTTAAATAAATATTACATTACAGGGCTGGGCGATATGGCCAAAAAGTCATATCTCTGTATTTTCTACATTTTTCTATTTGTATTTAGAAAAAAAATAATCTGTATTTACTTTTTAAAAATCTTAATTTAACATCCTGCCTAATGTTGTCCTACAAACAGTGTTTATATTGAAAGCTATTAATACAAATATAGTGAATGTAACCATGTAGTCTGGCACACTAATAGGCCTACAGATGTGCAAAAAAAGAGAAAGTTACTTTACATTCTAACATTGTAACATTACAACCTAAAAATAAAATAATGCTTTTTAAAGCAGAAGTTAAATTCACTAGTCTAAAAATTAAAATAGAAACAAAAGCACAGACTGATAAGCTATTTATGTATTTATATATATATATATATATAGTTACTGCTACCATAAAAATACATTTACTTGTAGGTTTAAAATTCTACATATGGCACATTTATTCTTCAACAACACACATTTTATCAAAATGTATATTTTAGTCAGAATTATGGCGATCCCGTCTGTTTGGCGGAAATGCGCGCGGCGGCGCTCGTTCACGGAAGTCTATGAAGTTTAGAGATTGAGATTCGCTAGCAGAAGGCTCGTCCACTCCTGACAGCACAATGGAAATATTTGTATGACTTTCTAACATTTACAGATGGAGAATATACCTGTGAAATGTAAGTTATGCGCTTAGGAAAACACCACATCACAAAAGCATTAAACAGCGCAAATATCTGTCAGCACATGAATCTGTCCGAGCATCTGACGGGGCAAGCCGCTTTAAACGATAGGCCTATGTGTTAACTATATCTTAATCTTATGATTTATTTTTAAAGCCTTTAATATTAAGCATATCTCATGTTTAAGCCAAATTGTATTATGAATTTCCCCCGCAGCAGCACTCTGCGACGTCCACCGCTGTTTGTCAGATGCGTTCGTATAAAACTACTGTATATCGATATAAACGGTATCGCCTCATTCCGTGTCGTATATTAAAAATATATCGGTATATTGTACAAACTCGATATACCGCCCAGCCCTACATTACATTAAAAAAACCAAACAAAAAACAAATACAATTCTATTTTGTATTTTTACATTAACAATGTAATTAATGTTCTATTTATTAAAACCAAGTATAAATCTCTTCAAATTAGTGTTTTAAGCATTTAAAAAAAAAAAAAAATCCAAAATAACTAAAGGCAGTAACAATTTAACCAATATATTTTATTTATGAACTGAAGTTCAATTGTTCTTTTTAATAGTCAACTTATTTTCGGATCATCAGTCAACCTCAGTAAACACTGTCAAAGACACGAAGATGTATCTTTAATTTCACCAAGCTGATTACTCACTAAAACCCCCACAGTTACAATTTTTTCAGGCCATTTCAAGTTTGATTTTGATGTGACAAAGTGGTGATATCTAAGTGGCTGAGTTGTTTACCTGCTTTTTAAATAGTCTTCCCACTGTTGCCGTCATTTTTTTTTATTCACACTGATTCGCAGGATTTATCACATTAACAAATCATAACCAATCATTCTCAATTACCCCCCACTAAACCCAGCGCATGCTTTAGGGGGTCTGTTAAAACTCAATGGGCTCAGGGGAGGCACGAGAGATGCGGTGTCCCGCTGTAACTTTACCTGCGGTTGTCGCTGTTGGACAGTGTTACTTTAGAAAAACAAGTGATTTATACATGTTTAGATGTCACATTTTGTAACATTTGCATTGTTTTATTTTTGTAATATGGATTATTTGAGGAGGCACTGCCTTCCTTGACTCCTCGGAGGAAACGCCCCTGATAGAATATCAACTAAAGGTGCAGAATACAGCAGAGAACATTGCATGGAATACTGTATCCCACAATGCAATGTGTTTGACTTGACCTTTCATTTCCAGTGTGATCAAATCACCTTAGTGTGATGGGAGCATTCTAATAAAGTCTTGCTACTCGCTTTCAACCTATTAAACAGCAGAATGACAGTAAAGACTCCTCAAAGAGTCCAGAAAAAATGTATCACAGTTTCCACAAAAATATGAAGCAGCACAACTGTTTTCAACATTGATAATAATCATAAATGTTTCTTGAGCAGCAAATCATCATATTAGAATGATTTCTGAAGGATCATGTGACACTGAAGACTTGAGTAATGATGCTGAAAATTCAGCTTTGATCACAGGAATAAATTACAGTTTACTATATGTTCATATAGAAAACAGCCATTTTAAATTATAATAATATTATTTCACAATATTGCTGTTTTTACTGTATTTTTGATACATCATTGGTGAGCATAAGTGACTTCGAAAACATTAAGAAATCTTACTGACACCAAACACAAGTCCATGATAAAATGACTTTAAAAAAAACAAAAAAAAAACAACAACACTTATATTCTTTACAGTTCAATGTAAAAGTAAAACCTAAAATATTAAAATAATAAGATATATTAATCAAAAGTCCAAATCAAAGGTCATAATTAATAATAATTAATACAATATCAAGTTATTATTTGTAACATTCTGTGAAGAATTCTGCTCAAATCTTTCATAAGCAGTGTGTGTGTGTGTGCGTGTGCGCATGTGTGTGAGAGAGAGAGAGAGAGAGAGAGAGAGAGAGAGTGAGAGTGTGTTTCAGCAGCAAACAGACCCTCTTTTACATCAAGCCAATGATCAGTATTCAGCAGCAAACTCTTTTGTCGTACATAACCGTCAGCAAAAAACATCAGAGCCCTGAGATAATGCTGATCTCTCCCTGCTTTTAACAGGCACACACAAGACAAACTACATAAACATCAATAGCTAAAAAAAAAAAAAAACACACATTAATTTCATTTGTTCTCAAAGTGTGTTAGACTCACTTTAAGACACAGCTAAATCTAGCCCAAATCTGATTTTATCCTCACATGTAACAGGTCTACTGTATGCTTCTATTGAACCTCAATGTTTCATCACACTATTTGCTTCTGACCATGACGTCTTCATATTTTACCATCTCCTCACATTTTCATATAATACTGTACATAATCAGCACTTTCATTTAGATCTCGTTAGTTGTTTACTGTAGAGCAATAACATTCGTTAACCAATAGCACTGGTCAAACAAATAGTTATTTCTCAGTTAATGATTAATCAGTTAACTATTTACATTCCCAAATTAACACTGTCAAACTATCACAAGTTGTCATACAGTAAGTCATATTTCAACAAAAATGCATCAGTGTCATCCAGATGGATAATGTTAGTTAATTAACATGACATCTTTAATCTTTGTTAGAAGATTGTTTGGAAGAACTAGTATGATTGACATCCCTGACAATCCTTGCTTATTTCATGTTAAAACAATCCATCAATCCAATCCTTGAATTTCCCCTTTGGGGATTAATAAAGTAAATCAATCAATCAATCAATCAATCCATTATGAAAATCATTACATTTTGAAAACTGATAAAATTAATATAGACTTCCATTCAAAAGTCTAGAGTTGGTAAGATTCCCATCCATCTTTGATCACTGGATATAAATTACACTTTACTATATATTCACATAGAAAAGAGTTATTTTACATTGTAACATATTATTTCACAATTTTTACTGTATTTTTGATCAACTAACTGCAGCCTTAGTGAGCAGAAGAGACTTCTTTCAAAAACATGACAAAATCTTACCGACCCCAAACATTTGAATGGTAGCATATATTAATATATTAATTAAAAACTTGTTTAAAAATTATTTCAGTGTTTTATGCATTTAAACCAGTTAAGGAGGTTCTTCTGTTCAGAGCAATGTCAGATATGGGTCACATGTGAAAAACATATGATTTGAGCATAAAATTGTAATCAGGATAATGTTGGATAATGCAGTCTCTCATACACATTATCAACATCAGTCACTTATGTAACAATAAGGCATACTAAAGATACAAGTTCAAACGTATTGATGTATTTAGGTTTATTATGAGACAAAGCTGTGTGGATTTTTAGTGTGTGATGAACAACCTTTCAATGTGTGTGTGTGTGTGTGTGTGTGTGTGTGTGTGTGTGTGTCAAAATAGGCAGTAAAGGACGTGATTTGCAAGTCTGTGTAATGCAAATAGACCACCTGGCGCCATTTGTTACAACCAAATTATTCTATTTGTGCTTCACGGTGGCCATTCCACATGAGTAATCTAGATTATGACTATATTTGAATTTTTAGTTTTTTTTGCATCTTCAGTCTGTTCAGCATTAAATGTCACATAATATCGGTCAGTTCAATAGAGTCAATCTTTCACATACAGGCTCTGAGACTACATGCCTTGATAATGTCAATGTAAGGCTTTTGGTAGGACATCTGAATGTCTTCAACACCACACTGGCCGTGTTTAGACTGAGTCATCATCATTAATCACAGAACAAAACGGATGCAGCACAAACAAGCTCATCGCACCCACAAAACTCTAAACCCACACCCATCTGAAGTGTAAAGATCTACTAGTGATTTTGGTGGTCGAAATAGTTTTGAAGGGCCGAAAGAAACAGTTGTTGCAGTATATAATTGTATAATTCGTTCAGCTGAAGTATCAAGAGGAGCTCATTGCCAAAGAAATGGTTTGAACAAAAACAGCATGCTGAATTTAAATTAGTTACCCAAATTTAATTACAGAAACTTTATTTTTGGTTTCAGTATTTATGCATGTTATAAGTCTTATTGTTCACAATAAGATCTATAAAATGCATTTAGAAAATAGGGTGAATTTTCTTTTTATGCCGACTTTAATGAATGTGTCAAAACGCGAACAGAACCGCAGAATCCATTCATAAAAATGGAATTTACTATAAAATGCAGAATGTGACAGAATTTGGCAAATTTTGGATGAATAAATCAAAAAATAGGGCTGTACAATTAATCAAATTGCGATATGGACTAGTGTTTGTGAACAATGAAACATGAAGTCACTTTGTTCGCCAAGAAATAAAAAAAATTGTTAAATGTCATTACATTTTAAAAGATAAATTCAATTGTTAAAGATTTATGCATTCATTCGATTATCATTTTTAATAATAAATTTGCATTAAATCATAAAACACAGAATGCCCAAATTGCATGCGTCACAAAAAAAACAAAAAGGGAAAAAAAGTGTGTTCTAAGTATTGGAACCGGACTTTGATGATTGATGATGACAATGTACGAGAACACAAGGATGCACGATCGCTCAAGAACACATAATAAAAAATGCCCTAGATGTTCAGTATGTGGTTAGGACTAATGTGGGGTCTGGGTTGTGCAAAAAACAGTCCTCTTGTGATTTTGCCTGACTCACAGATGGGGGAAGTTTAGTGGACCAGCAACCTGCTGTAAGAGCTGAGGATGGCTGGATCCAGAGCTCTGATGTGAAATCATGTGGAAACACAGATCCTGTGGGGATGAACGCAGGCCTGGAATTGAACACGTTCTCTATACCAGCTTATCTGATCTGCTTTCACTGAACAAGCAAATCTCTCAAACATGCATGACTGATGGACACACAACTGGCCTTACCGGTCCAACAAGATTTAAGCACAGACAAAACAACATCTGCTATTTCAGGATCAGAGGGTTTTCATGCTTGAAAGTTCAAAAAACACATTATTTTCCTCGTATTCTCCATTGTTGCAGCTCCTCTCTTCCCAGTCTGTCAGTAACGCTCTGTTTAGTTCCTGTCTCTATGAAGCCCCTCCTTCTGAAAAGAGCACTGTGCTCTGATTGGTCGGCTGGAGCAGTGTGTTGTGATTAGTTAAGCACTTTGAGTGTGTTTGGGTAACGTCCCGCCCCTTACCGTAACCACCAGTTTCAACATGCTACTAACTAACTCAACCAGGCCCCGCCCCTTTATTCTGCATATGAATTATTTAAATGAGGAATACTGTGATGTGTTCGTTCCTGGAAGAAAACTCAAGACTACAATGGAGGCGTTTCAGAGAGTTCAGAAACAGTGACACTGATATAGAGAAGAACTCCCACTGGAGGGACTTTGGAGCTTTCCAGAGCTTTTTCATGATCAAATAGCTACATTACATACATAAGAAAGATGAACATGGTAACATACAGGATGAAGTTCCCTACCTCTCTCTGCTTGGTCTCCGGGCACTCCGAGTGTAGCGTCAGCGTCGCGCCCTCAATGTTTCGCGGCATAGGTGTGGACCCCGGGTTAATGATGAACTGTATCTGGTCCGGCGAGATAGTGTGGTGTATGTATCCCTGCGACATGCCATCCGGGTCACCCATGAAAGCCAGCGATCCCTCGTCCCCCTCAACCTCTCCATCCGGCAGGAAGGCCATGCAGTCCTCCTCTCCCTCCTCATCCAGGCGGATGGGGTCTTGCTCGATGAGCACAGTGGTGCGATCATAGACCCTTCCCGAGGACGACGAGGGTCCCGAGATTATGTCGTCATCTTTGTCAAACCTGGCCATCTTATCCTCTTCTTCCTCGTCTCGGCACAGTTTGTCCACATCCTCTTCCTCGTCTTCAAAGAGCATGGCTGACTCTGTGAGAGGGCCATTCTCTCCCATGATCCTGATGGAGGAGCTCAGTCCTGGGTTTGTGTCCACACGCTTGCTTTTGTTGCGGCTGGAACGAGTTTAAAGAGGTTAAAGACAATATTCATAGTACCTAATACCAATTAGTCAAACTGAAAACAGGATGCACGTGCATGTGTAAAAAGTGAAGTATACTTTGGGCTTTACCCTCAATTTTTTTTATTTTGTAGAAACCATGAAAACACTAAAGACGCTTTAATATATTATGTGTTTTATTAGACAGATGAGCAACTGTTTAGATACATTAATCGACAGAAAACTAATCATGTTATATAGCTCAACACAGTGGTCTTATTGTTTAAAGGGGACCTATTATGCCCCCTTTTACAAGATGTAAAATAAGTCTCTGATGCCCCCAGAGTGTGTATGTGAAGTTTTAGCTCAAAATACCCCACAGATAATTTTTTTATAGCATGTTAAAATTGCCACTTTTCGGGGTTGAGCAAAAACGCGCCGTTTCAGTGTTTGCCCTTTAAATGCAAATGAGCTTCTGCACTCGGCCTAAGAGGGCGGAGCTTCAAGAGCTCGTTTTCCGATGTCAGGATTCAGTCAGGACGCACTATAATGTCAGAAACTGCGAATATATGCTGCATGGAACTATACAGGTATAGTTTAGTTCAATTACGGTTATAACTTACATTGTCTTCTTGTTTTTATCCACTGTATTAGCACAAGCCAGTTTACTGATGAGTTTTATAACGTTTATTGTACTTCACACAAAATATGAATCATCTGTTTTCACTCTAGAAAATCACTGTAAGAGCTTAAAACACAGTGCAAGTGTGCATTAAAATTTTATCCAAAAACTCTCTCTCTCTCTCCTTGCATTATCATCAACATACACAGCGAAGTACACAGAAACACTCGTTACAACTAACAGTAAACAAATATATACATTATGCCTTTTCGGGTGGTGCTTAATAAACTGGTAAACTTTATATCCGTAAATCAACTCCGATGAACTGTAATAAAGTGCTCTCACCTTCATTACTGCCGTATCCAGTATCAGATTATAAGATGGATCAGAACAGTTTGTACTAACCTATCCTTGAGTAACAAATTTTTAGCACAACCTCTGTTTTGTATTGTCCCTTTGTATTGACATTCGTTCACAAGGCAGAGTTGAGGGAGCATTTTCTTCAAAAACAAAATTAATCCACCTCATCTTCAGCGGCTCAGATTTCGGGAGTAAATGGAGAGAGCTATGTGGATAAATCCATCCAGCTACAGAACACCTAAAACGCTCGTCAGTGCAGTAATGGCGGACTGTGTACAATTCACTGTGAACTCGCTCAGGGCGGTTCTATGTTAAAACGGCAGTGTCTGTCGACATTCGTGGGCGGGGCCTGTGGCTTTTGTGACGTCACACTGCCAGGGATCTGGAAATGGCTTGTTCTGAGACACTGCTTATGATTTATGGGGATTAAAAAAAAGAAGTGGTTGGATTTTTATCATTATAGGGTGGTTGTGTACACACACTGCCAACACACATTTATGTCCAAACAACATGCAAAAGTGAATTTTGCATAATAGGTCCCCTTTAAATCTCGTTTTCTTGATTTACCATGAGTACCATGTTGTACCATGCCTATTATCAATCTAGCTTAGTGCAGTGTGCAACAAGTGTCTTACAGCAGCTGCCGAGCGAACGCAGAGTAACACTATAACAACTTTCAACACACAAATGCATCTAATATGATAAATAGCGCTGCGTTACCCCACATACGGTTGACCAGCATAATAAAAGCTCCACTGCTCTCAAGGCGTGTGTCGCGCTCGTCTCTCAATAGCAATCGCTCCAGCGGCCTCGTTCAGCTCCAACATCATTTGGCCCTGCTCTGCTTCATACTACAGTAACGTTAATAACCTCATCCACAAACATGATTTCTGATTTTTACGAGTCCCGTCGGATTCTTTTCCACCGGCTGTAGACGTGAAGACAACACTTCCCATGATTTCGTGAAATCAAGGCATCATCAAGCTACAACTTTGTTTGGAATAAGCACCCTTTAGCGGCGAAAAATTACATATTGTGCTTTTAAAATGGATTGTGAGGACTTGTCACCACATGACCATAAATGATTAAATTACTTCCTTGAAGTGACCATCGTATGTTCCCTTCACTAATGGACTTGTGGAAGGGCCCTTCGTGAAGGGATTCAGTTGCTCACTATTGTTTGGAATGCCCCTACAAATGGTGTCCCCTTCCTGAATTGCCCTTCAATGGTGTAAAAACGGCGCTTGGAATTCGCAAGTCTTTATAAGTGAGTCATTGAATCGTTCATTCAAGACACTCGTTCAAAAACGCTGATTCATCCAGTAATAAAACAAGTGAACTCTTTATGAGTGAGTCATTGAATCATTCATTCAAACAATTTTTTTTAAACATTCATTCTAATTAATTAAACATTTTTAAATAGACTACAGCAAATAATATTTTGTCAGAACCTCTAGTAATGTAACCTACTTGTTATTTTATTTAGTCGTCCATTCGTGGGAGTATTGTGATCTCTATTTGAAAGAAAAAATCGTGATTCTCAACTTATCCAGAATCGTGCGGCTCTAACTAAAACTAGTAAAAAATATTTTCAATAATTGAAATAAAGGTTAAATAAAATAAGCTATAAATTTTAGATTAAAATATTAAAACTTAAAAACTATTAAAAATTGTTTTCACTAACTGAAAGCTGAAAAAATTAAAATAATACATAATTATCATATGAAAAATTAAACTATTAAAAACAGTTTTCAGTAATTGAAATAGTTAAAATAAAATCTAAATGTTAGTTGCAAAATGTTGCCTCAGCAACTAACCAAAATAAATAAGTTTATGTCCTAAAATTACTAAAACTAAAAATGAAATACTAAAAAACTAAATAGAAATATAACTGATAATATAAAAAAAGTAATTCAAAATATTAATAAACGCTACATATATACATATATAACTAAAATAATAGTAAAACTAAAATAAGACTGTTCCTCTGTGAATCATTATAATAAACGCAGGTTATTACGTCCAGCTTGAACAGTGTTATGTGTGCACTTTCAAGCAAAATGTGTTAAAAATGCTCATTTGTAAGTTTGGGTACATTTAAATCAGTGTAAATACTATGAAATATAAATATCTACAACAAAGCTGTGCAGTTTGGTTGTAATAAGTGTTTTTTATTTTTTTTAAAACTGTTGGAAAATGACTGTCTTGTATGGTCACAAGAAAGTAGGACAATGCAGGGAAACTATTTTTGGCCGGTGTTGGACTAACTACTAAACAATCAGGGTAAAAGTGCATTTGTAAACTGAAACCACTGTTTCCATGCAACTATATCAAACACACACACCAAAACTAACCTAAACACACAACAATCCAGACACAACAAGGGCTATGTCACAACACTTAGCAAGCTGACTATCTAGACAGCACTTTGGACATCATCATCAACACCTATGATGCCAAAAAAAATGTCGATAAAATGTTTTGAGTATGTGATGCTATCTAAAAAGTTGGCTTACCAAGTTATAATGGCCTTTAATGCTGTCTAGGAAAGCAGTTTACTATGTCATGATGCTGTAAATGCTCTAGGAGGGCAGCTCACTAAGGTATAATGCTCCAAAACACTGTCTAGGAAGACAACTGACTAGGTTATTAATGCCCAGAAATGCAGTCTATGAAGGCAGCTGACTGAGGCCATATGTTTTGGGACAGCTACTGTACACTAAGAATGCTTTTCTCATACTACTAGACAGTTACAAAGAGGACATTGTGTCTCAAAGTGATGGACAAACTGTGACAACAAAGAAAACTAAACAATAAGTTTTGAAGCAGGTGAGTTTATCAGACTCTTGAGGCTTCTGTCATTCTGGACACTTTCTAGAAGTTTCCATTTTCACTTTGACATTGATGACAATCACAAGTCAAGCATGAATATGTTCACATTTATCAGTCTAAACACACATAGACAAACCAGCCAACACATTAGAGATCTTAATAGCCATGCAGCCATTAATGACATGCAGTCATATATTCATTTTCAAATGTATGTTTTTAATCAAAACAAGCTGTCATGTCAGTACTGCTAACTGATTAGCTCACCTGTGTATTGAAGCTCCAGTCATTAGTTCATCTGCTTCTGTCCGATCAACATGAATAATATCCCCAAACCAAAAGGGCTGAAATAATTAAGCGACACATATTTCATATAATTAAACCGGTGGTATTTTATTAAGACTTCACAGAGAAGCTAACAGGCTAAAGTGCTAGTCACATCAATGACAGGCGTTAGCTTCATTAGCACGTCATTAACACCAGTTTATAGACTATATTATACACTGTCGTTAGACAAAAGCGCAGTTTATTTGACGTTTTAACCAGTTAAAAGTGTAAAATACTCTGAAAACGGTGACTATGTGATGGTTAAAGAACTGACATGTAGGGTATAGGATGTATGCTAACAGATTTAACCCGTTAGCATTGAACAGAAACTCTGATATCAATACAGGCCATTAAAACATCAGAACGACAACGACACGCTCTTACAGCATTAAATCAAGCAGATAAAAATAATAGCATGTATTTACCAGTGTTATAAAGACGCTAGAGTTCTGTGTAATTTTGTGTATCGGGTCCTGTCTTCATTCCTCCCCAGCGGCACCATCATGAGAACAACAGCAGCACATACTGACTCCAGATCAGTTCAGCTCACTGGATTCAGATCCGTTCACTTCACTGCTGGATTCAGTCACTCACATCACAACATCCTGTACATCTTTTCTTTTTTACTTATATCAGGGTTTCTGCACATTTTAGGACGTAGATTTAAGACTTTTAAAAGACCTTTTAAGTAAAGAAAACTGAAGGGATAAAGTGATAAATGTCAATATGCTCTCAAAATAACACAGATAAACCACTAGAACACAGAGCTGTATTAGCAATGCTTCAGAGATTCAAAACGTTTCAAAATAAGATTCAAAATAACTTCCTACCGATCTCCATTGCTTTTTAATTCATTAAAAAAGATATAAATAATTGAATACCACATATTTCTGCAATAAAGTGGATTGCTTGATGTTCTCAGTATTTTTGTCTTGTTTTCCAGTGCAAATGTCTAAAGATTTTTTAAATAAAGATACATTTATGGGTCAGTTCAGGTAAATTGGGACATTTTTTTGCCATTGGGATGACTGGCAAAAATGTCCCTATTTGAGAAGCAAAATGATATCAGATAAGAAGTCTTGTTTTCTGTGAAGAAAAATCAGCTTAATTAAAAGGGATAAAACCCTTTATATCCCATTGACATATTTGTTTTTGTTTAAACATTTTGATCAATTTCTCAGAAAACAAAACTACATTTCTTCATTTTGCTTTTCAAGTAAATGTATCTTGATTTAAGGATGTTTATACTATATTGGAAAACACTGAGGAGTGTTGCAGGTCATATTATGTACGTGTCTAATTTGCATTTTTTCATATTGTGTAGGCTAAAATATGTACAGTAAGTGCGATAGGCTGTTATGTACAGTAAGTTGACCTCACGTAGAACAAGCCTTTAATGAATTTCACTCTGCAAAGAATAGTGAAAAGTAAACTGAAATTAATACTCCACTTAGGGGTATGGTGTCTTTTGTTTTGTTTTTTTGTATAGAGTTGATCAACACAAAGTAACATGTTGTTGTATACAGACACTGTGGGATGCAGACACATCTGAAAATAATGTAAGGGAATGTGTGAGTTAACCCGTGTGCGTCCTTAAGGACATTTTTGTCTTTTTCATTTTTTTAATAATTTTTCCTCTGTTAGTGCCCACTTCATATTTTGGCAGAAGTGTGTATTTTTATTGGAATTTTAATACTTCACCCTCATTTCCTTTCCTAAATCTATTCGACACTATAGTTACAGAAAATAGCTACACTCAGGGCCTTAAGGACAAAAATGTCCCCATTGAAACCCATTAAAACTGCAATTTTTAATCAAGGGCCATTTAACTATAACATGATGCAGGATTAACAGGAATTCTGTTGGCGAATTAAAAATTTTACTATACCATTTTCTCAGGTTTGGCGTATAAAGCAAATACTCGCTTTTGTTTCCTGTTTTCTGTTTCTGCTGTATTATAGAGCCAATTGGATAAATTATACAGCTATAATTGTGTAGGTGTGTTAGTATGGATGTCAGAGTGTGGTTTGTATGTTTAATAAAAAATTGTGTGCATGTAATATTTAAGAGAGAAAAACTCTACAGTACTGCAAATAACTAATCCAACCGCTGAGTCTACCAGTGGAGCTTTGCTGGCATCTAATGGAAAAAGTTTGGTACTGCGGCCAAATGAAATCTTACTGAAAGCTCATTTTTAAAGATATCAACCTCAAATTTACAACAGAATTTGTTTAGATAAGGCTTTGATTTTCTATCAGTTTTTGAGTTCAACGTTTTTTATGAAATACATATTGTTCATAAATAGTTTTTAATAAACTTTTCAATTTCTATTAGTACAATGCATTCAAAAAAAAAAAAAAAAAAAAAAAAATTATACTGCTCTCTGCAGCTCCACTGTGCAGGAGAGATTTCTGGCTGTGAGGTGCGTTTGATGAGAAGATTGTGATTAAATATATTTAAAAAATATTAAATATTCTAAAATATTATTACAATTCAAAATAATATATTTGAATATATTTCAAATGTAATTTATTACTGTGATCAAAGCTGAATTTTCAGCATCATTACTCCAGTCTTCAGTGTCACATGATCCTTCAGAAATCATTATAATATGATGATTTGATGCTCAAGAAACATTTCAATGTAACAACATTAATGCAAAAAACTCATTTATGTATATAATATATATATAAACATTTCACAAGAAATACTATATTGTCAGCAATAAAATGTTAATTTCAGTTAATCATTTAAAGGGTTAGTTCACCCAAAAATGAAAATTCAGTCATTAATTACTCACCCTCATGTTGTTCCAAACCTGTAAGACCTTCGTTCATCTTCAGAACACAAATTAAGATATTTTTTTATGAAATCCGAGTTTTTTTTATCCCCCATAGAAAGCAACGTAATTACCACATTCAAGGTCCAGAGAAGTAGTAAAGACATCATTAAAATAGTCAATGTGACTACAGTGGTTCAACCTTAAAATGGACCTATAATGCCCCTTTTACAGAATGTGTCTGTGAAGTTTCAGCTCAAAATACCCCACAGATCATTTATTATAGCTTGTCAAATTTGCCCGTATTTGGGTGTGAGCAAAAACACGCCGTTTTTGTGTGAGTCCCTTTAAATGCAAATGAGCTGCTGCTCCCCGCCCCCTTTCCAGAAGAGGGCGGAGCTTTAACAGCTCACGCTTCGGTTGCTCAACAACAACAAAGCTGGAGAATCTCACGCAGCCAAAATGAGGATTGTCAGTAACGGTGTTCAGCCTTACATTGTTCAAACCGGAGTCGACACTGATGGAGAGACTCTTGAAGAAGTTACAACTTTTAGAAGGAAACTGGACATTTCTGAATGGTTAGTGGATAAATTTATGCAGTTGCTGTGGAGTTGATTCAACTCATTGACTAGCATGTGCCGTCATGTTAATGTTTTGTGCAAATCCAGCGTTGAATTGACCCTCGTTTGTGAAGCAGTCTGGTGTAAAATGACGGCATGACAACAACTCTCTACTACAACTCTTCCTCTTCTCTAAAGCAGCCCAACATGGCCACACCGCCTTTGTTGTGTGTTCTCGGGGGCGGGGTTTATGTAAATTTTAGGGTTAGTGATGTCACTAATCCTGGAAGAAGCTCGTTGTAGTCCCTACCAGCCGTTTGTTGTAGTCCTTAAAAAGAGCGTGATGCCGATGCAGGAACCAGCCAATACGGAGTCGGTGTTCTGACAGAGAACCTGGAAGCGTGAACGTAAACAATTCATTTGGCTGCACCGATGTCAACAAATGACATCATGCATGTGCACAGTCGGATTCTGGAAAGGAAGTCGAAATTTGGCACAACACCGGAGCTGTTCAGTCCTCAGACTCAGATTTATGAGTTTCCGTCAACACTATTTACAAGAGCTCTGTAAGTTGTTTACGTTCATCACTACTTTAATGTATGTGCTTTGAAACATGAGGTGATTTGACGCTTTGCTAAATCTGCTGTGCACGAGCGTTCATGTGTTTTGAAGGAGGCGTGGCTTTGGAGAGCGTTCTGAAGGGAGGGTGGGATCTCATGCTTTCAAAGCTAACTTAAGACCAGCAGAAACTCTGTTATATGGAAAGAAAGAAAAATGTAAACAAGCAGCAAACATATTATTAATATATGTAACACTAATGACTAGAAGACTAGTACCACAGTAATTATATAAGAAATTTCTAGTTATTTATGTCAATGGTGACTATTATCTACAGGCAGGTACAGTCTGAGACCTGTAAAGGTTTTGAGGAATGAACCTTTAACCTGTACCAACATATGTACATTCTCTTTCTATAATGTTCTCTTAAACCAGTCATTATTTTAATGCTTTATTGATGTTGCTTGTGAAAAGACTTAAAAGACAAAGATCTACATGGTATAATACTACATTTTTTTAATTAAATTCTCTAAATGAGTTTGCATCCACTCCCCTAATATGAGCAAGAAAAACACAAACACTGAGATTGTTGTGATTGTTTAGATTTAATATAAAAGAACAGCTGTTCTGTATTTACAAACATCCAAAATACAAATATATTTCATTAAATAACCATTATTTTTCAAATAAAAACTCCCATCTGATTTGTCATAAAACCAATTAGTTTCAATGACGGTTTAAAATGCTCTGAATTAAATGGCAACTACAAAGTTTATGGACATAATTCTGCTGATACCTGGAAAAAACTAGGCATGTGAAACAAGGAAAGGCAACATGATGACGCAGTCCATTATTCAGGTAATTTATCATGAATGTCTCTGTCAGATGGGGTCTGGACCAAGAAATGCTGGAAAAACTCCTTCACCTTTCTTTTCTCTGTGGGATCTTGCTTTGTGGATGACCTAAGCAGAAGGCCAGCGAAGACCGGGCCTGTACACAAAAGAGAAATGTATCAGTCAAACTGTCAGCTCGGTGATGTTTTCCAGGCCTGGAAAGCTCTTGAAATACCCTGATACTTTCAGGTTTTCCATGACTGTAGGAAACCTGGAAAATCAAAAACTTAATATTTTCTTGTTTCCTTAACCAAGTGCACATGAGCAGACTTGTTAATAATGTTTTAATGACTAATAACAATATAGTGAAATTACAGAATGCAAAGTCAACATTTCAGCTTCAGTGTTTGCCATCTTTTAATCTTGAATAAAATAAGGTTTTGAGTTCTGCTTTCCACTGAAACTGGCCTGTGCTCTCAAAATCTGCAGACAAAAATACACAAAAACAAGTACTGAAAGTGCAACGCCAACCGACCTAAAATAGTGGCGTCCAGCCGATTGTATGCGGAGTGCTTCAACAACTCTTGAAGGAAGGCCATTAAATAGTTAAAAACATTTTTATGGCACTGAGGTAGAGTGGAAATTATCTGTGGACAGAAAGAAAAATGAAATGTTACAAATATATTGATTATAAAGCAAAAGCTTCAACATTTTCTGGTTTATTAAAGTTTTACGCCATATCCGCATTGAGGCAATTTGCATGGCAAACACAAGATAAACAACACAATCCATATAATTTAAAGTTTAAGTTCCTAGTTTTGTTTGGGAGTCTCCTACAACAGGTTTATATGCATCCAAGGTCAAAAAACACTTTCATTTTCTCATAATATCCATTGCAGCATCAGCTCTTTTCTCACAGTGTCTGAAAAGGATTCAGTCTCTCTAAACTCCTCCTTTCTGTGAGCCTGCTCTGCTCTGATTGGTCAGATTGTGATTGGTCACGCTCATTAGCATTTCAGCTCTTCCTCGGCACTTGATACACAGTATTATGAACAGTAATAATAGCGTCGGTTTTACTGTATCAATCTCATCAAAATGGATTTGCTTTCTCAGCTCAGAAAACAGCGTCTTCTTGACATGAACAACACAAACCAAATGTTGTTCAGCCAATGAAAACCATAGGCTGGCATTATGCAAATTTGTTATATTGTTACATAGGCTTGAGCAGGAAGTGAGACTGGAATTACTGACGACTTGTTTCAGGCAGTTCAGAATCGATTCTTTCTTTTGGGAAACAATAGCCCTCATTTAGGAAACAAAACGTACGACTGCTGGAGTTGCTGGAGAACTGAAATGAGAGCACTTTGATCATTTGGATTATTTTACAGTCCAAGAACCGACACTTTTTAAATCGATCATTATTCGTTAAACAACAAGATTAGAATGGCAAATTAAAATTAAATTCAATTAGAATAGATAGGTGTCTGTGACCCTTTAAAAATACCACAGTTTTTTCTCCCAAGGATTTAGTTTTACATGCGCAAATAGCAGCATAAAAAACACGCTCCACAAACAAGTTCACGGAAACTGAGCCGGCAGAAAGCACATTGTGTTTGTTTTCTTTATTTAATTTCTTTTTTTTAAATCATCTGGTCGAGCACACACAATATCAGTTCTACCACTGCTAGTTTGACATTTCAGCGAACTAAAATCAACCAAACACAAGTCACACTGCTGTACAATCTGAGCCGGTCAGCGTGCCCAGCGCCCCACCACACACATATTTTGGATGAATTACACATTTTCAACTATGATGTTTTACGTGGATATCGGAGCGTGAGTGAAGTACAAAGCCTTGTTTACATAATTAATATAGTCTAGCAACCAAATATTATATTGTGAATATGGAAACATTTGGATTCGTGCTGAATGAGCCTATGTGAGCCCAATGCTGTGTAAAATGAATTTCTCTTTCATGAGATTACTTCCTCTTCGTGGCCGGGTTACGTTTCTCCATGCTGTGAACTCCAGGGTCGAGGCTCCTAAACCGTGAATTTTAGGGGTGTGATATTTAAATGACGATTGTTTTCAGCCGCCACATTTATCAACGTACGATCGTTCGTACGATAGGATTGCCAGCATACGAATGTTTGATGAATCACACGTGAACCCTGTCATAAGATGATTTCTGCACTCGTTTCTACTTTACAATAAATGAGGCCCAAAACCTCCATTTATCTGCACTTTGATCTTCAAATAGCTGCTATATTACACACTACATGAAAAATTATATCTGAAAAAGCATAATAGTGACACTTTATAATACTTTATTAGGCATTTCAACTTGACAAGACAGAAAATCTAATATGTGTTCAGGTGAAACATTCTGAAGTATTTCAGAATGTTTCTAAATAAAAAACATAGTATCATAAAACTTACAGTCCAACAGGAAATGTTTAGGAACTTGAATAACATTTTCTAGAAACATCTGATTCTTCGGAGACGGCACTGACCTGTCTGCACTGGCTGCTGTCCGAGCAGCGGTCTAAGCACTCCGGGTAGAAGGAGAAGGGAACCACGGGTTCAGGGAGGGCATCGAGGAACAGGAGCAGGGCTTCAGCCACCGAGTGGTTACTGCCAGCTGACAGGGCTCCGGTCAAGGGCACTCAACAGACAGGAAGATGAGCACTACCAATAATTCTCCGCAGGGTTATTATTTTTAACAAAACTTAAACCATTAAAACATTTCTGTTAATTGAAATAAAGCGGAAATAAAATAAAATATAAATATTAGTTGAAAAGCTTAAAATGAATAAAAATTAGAAATGTTGCCTTGGCAATAAACTGAAATGGGTTTAAGTTGAAGCACTAAAAAAATTAAATGGAAATAAAAATAAATTAAACCTAAATAGCAATATTAAAAAAACAAAAAAAAACAACAAGAAATTACTAAACTACATTAAAAAAATATGAAAAATTCAAGATATCAGTAAAATTAAAATAACCTGATACTCCATCATGGCCAATTTTAATCATACTCCTCCTCATTTCCATTAAAAATTATACCGATATGCTTTCCATGTGCTCTGTTATATGCATTGCATTCATGTCCTACATAGATTTAATTTTTAAAAATGATAATTCGTAGCCAACTGTAGCCTGTCTGCACAACCTCATCAACTGTTTTACAGAAGAGCAGATCACCTTAACTAGTAACAATTCAGTACTCATTTGTAAGATAAAAGTGTCTGCTAAATGATTCAATGTAAATGTAGCCCAGGAAATTACTGGAAATAACTGAAGTCTGTATGTAATGTAATTCGAGTCATATTTGTTTAGGCTTATAAAGACCTGAACAAAAAAAATAGGCAAGATAAAGTTAAAAACTACTTTAAATAATGGGCAAATAACAAGTAAAAATAGCTTGAGTAAAGCCCAGGATACATTGCACAATTTTCGGCTGTTATTTTATTTTATTTGATTAAATTTTAAAGTGCCCCTATTATGCTTATCTGATATCCTCTTTCATGTAGTGTGTAATATAGCTGTTTGTGAACGTAAAAGGTCTGGATAGTTTCAAAGATGGAGTTTTGTCTCCTAAAAGAAAGAAGCGATTCTGACTTCCTGTTATCCGCTTGTTAAGTCGTGACGTAAGGAACGGCGTTTCTGGGTCTAAGCCTCGACTCGTTTCACTTGAGAATGTCATCGCGATGGCTGTTTATGAGCGTTATTTATTCATATTAAGTGTTTAACATTTAAAAAAAGTTAAACATTTAAAATACTTAGTCTACACAACATTCTCCGTGCTCACAGCGTCACAGACATTAATATTTTAATGATTTATAAAAGATGAATCACTATCTGGCCATCTGGGATTTTGGTATGGAGATAAAGGTTATGATTATTATTTTTTGATAGTATTACACCACATCGTGTGTGTATGTTAGCACAATTTGTTGTTTTCTTGTGGTACGAGACAACCGAATAAACCTACGTAGGTTTGTAACTAATTTGCATAATTCCAGCCTATGCTCTTCATTGGCTGCTGGAGAACAGTGTCTGCTTTGCCCCACCCTCAAACACTGTAGTTGTATCAGAGACTGGAAGAGTTTGGTTTGTGTTGTTCATGTCGAGAAGACGCTGTTTTCAGAGCAGGGTCACGGAGAGGTGGGGTTTAGAGAGACTGAATCCTTGACCGAAGCGTCTCAGACATTGTGAGAAAACAGCTGATGCTACAGTGGATATTATGAGAGAATTAAAGCGTTTTTTGACCTGATGCATGTAAACCTGTTGTAGGAGACCTTACGGACCTTTAAAATAGCATAATAGGGGAACTTTAATGTGACATAAATATTACGAAAACTCCTTCAGTCTTAACTGTTGTATTGTTCCATTATTCCATTGGACTACACTTGGAGTATCTCATTTTCTCCTGGTCTATTTGTGCAGTGGCAAAAAAGAAGAAAAGCACTTAAATTTCTGAATTCTCCAGAAATGAAGGAGACTTTGAGTTGAAGTAAACTCTGAGTCAGTTCAGACCACAGACATTTATTATACACAACAGTGACCGTGTGAAGGATACGGAGAGTGTCCAAGCTGCCCGTGTCCAAACAATCCCGAATCTCCTCGAACTCACTGCGCAGGCCGGGCTGTTGAAAGAGGTCTTCCTGTAATATAGACAAGGACAAATACTTCATCACGGCTGCTTTCAAAGTCCTTGGATGAACTCCAGGCATTGTACTTTAAAGTTTCATTTACAATCAGTCTCAGTCAATCACATGTGTAATTGTGCAGTACATTCAGTCAGCCGTCTCAGAACAACAATGGACGATTTGGGGAAGCTTTAATTTCGTGTTTCGGGTTATTGAAACAACTCCCACGGCAAGCGGAGGTTAATTTCCTCGACAGATTCCTGCTTTAGTGTTAGTGTTACTATGGAGAGGAGCTCAATGGGTAGACCATAACAAAGACAAACAGCTTTCAGCAGCACAGAATTACAAAAGCACGGTTTAAATGTTTTAAGACAGGCAAAGAGACGAGTTTAAGCAAGCTTAAAACATAAGGCAATCCTGATGTCCTGACCTGTTTTTTTGCATAACGGAAGAGATGGTCCACCATCATCCATAATTCCTTGGGGATTTCTTGAGGTTTATCCGTCTCTGGGTTACTCGCATCGCTATTTGACTTCATACTCTGATATAACAAATGAAAAGTATGAGGAAAATTAATAATTAACAGATAATTATATATAAGTTTTTGATAAACAGAACATTTAAATACAGAACAGCATACAGTCCACTCATGTCTCTGATTGCAAAAGGCCTTTTTGAATCTAAACCTAGAGACAAGGTTCATTTATAATACATTTATAATGTAACAAAAGATACTATTTAAAATAAATGCTATTCTTTCTATTCATCAAAGAATCCTGAAAAACAAGTAGTATCATGGTTTCCACAAAAATACAAAGCAGCACAACTGTTTTCAACATTGATAATAATCAGAAATGTTTCTTGAGCAGCAAATCATCATATTATAATGATTTCTGAAGGATCATGTGACACTGAAGACTGGAGTAATGATGCTGAAAATTCAGCTTTGATCACAGGAATAAATTACATTTTACTATATGTTCACATAGAAAACAGCTATTTTGAATTGTAATAATATTTTACAATATTACTGTTTTTACTGTGTTTTTGATCAAATAAATGCTTGGTGGACAGAAAGAGACTTTTTTCAAAAACATGAAAATCTTACCAACCTCAAACTTTTGAACGGTCGTATATTTTATTCAATACTACGAATTATCAATACAGATGTAATTAAAAATGTTTTTACCAGATATTTGAGTCCTATATCATTATTTGATTACTTGATTGATCTGATCATAACCCTTCTTCTTCCAGTGATATTCCTTTTTCTACAAATCCCGCTTGCTTACTCTCTCTCCTCCCCCATCATGAGTGGACACGCCCCCTACTGCTGATTGGCTACAAGTGTTGTGCTGCTCATATGATTGGTCCAATCCACTTTGTTTTTCTCCTATTTACGCAGCCAGGACTATGTAGAAACACAATTTTTTTCAGCACACACAGAACAAACATCACAAAAATGGTTTGTTTAGGTGTTGTTCTTGATTTTCAACAGTGTTTCTCAGAAAACGCTTTCTGCACCTTTAAACTGTATTGTAATTAATAAAAGTTCTGTATCAGTTAGGATGCTCCTAGTCTCAGCCTCAGACGTCACATGCCCATTAAGGCATAAAGTGCAAAATAAGGGAAACACTTTGAGAGTTTCAAAGTTGTCATCTAATTGGTTGAATTCTCCAGAATATCCTGGGAAATGCATGTCGTGTTCTGTAACGGGCCGCCAGGAAACAAACCCGCCATGACGCCAAACCCCCTCATGGAAGGAGAAAGCCGTGGTGTTAACAACTGTAACAGTTGCGCTTATCAGGATCAACTAAATGCTGTATTTTCAAAAATATATGTGAAGTTCACAGCTCCATTGTTGCAATAAACTTGCATGACTTTCTTGTATAAATAATTTATTAGATGCATGCCAATCTGTTATTGTTGGGACAGCGACTTTACATTTTCACAGCCCTAAACATGATACGGAACAAAACAAACTGTGATTGGCTGCTTTACATGTCAGTCAGACGGCCTCTGGGCGGCCCTTGGCCAATGAAAGCTGCAATAGAGTCCAGACCTTCTGCCGTCAGTCTGAAGATTTGGCTACACAAGACTAAGATGCTCCCTCAGAGAGTAGCTGTCTATGTAGGGAGTAGACAGCAGGGCAGATCACTAGGTTTTGAAACAGCTTGGTTCAAAATGATCTGTCACAAACAGCAGTACTTTTGAGTTTCTAATGGCAGATCTCACCAGCTCTCTGACGGTCTCCAGTGGCATCTCCTGGATGGGTTCCCTCAGCAGGCACAGTGTACTGAGAGAAGAGCCGAAGCAGCTGGGCAGGTAGGAGCCCGTGATGGAGATGAAGTAATCTTTACCCCTCTCCAGGTGCAGGATCAGGATGTCCTCCAGCTGCTGCTGGCCTGAGTTCAGCTCTGGAGCGGTAGAGCGGTTCACAAACACCTCCAGGTCGATGTCCACACTGGCACCTACACAAACACCACAATGACATCAGAGGAGCGAACAGTTTTCATTGCATTGGGAGAAGTGAAAGCAAATTAGACTTGGTCAGCTTTAATTGTTAATGTTGACTGCACAGTGTAGTTGGTACACAATAGGGCTTTTCACACTTGAACTAGTTAACCCTGGGTCATCTTAAAGGGGACCTATTATGACCCTTTTTACAAGATGTAAAATAAGTCTATGAAATATGAAGTCTTAGTTAAAAATACCCCACAGATAATTTATTATAGCATGTTAAAATTGCCACTTTTTTGGGTGTGAGCCGTTTTTGTGTGTGTCCCTTTAAATGCAAAGGAGCTGCTGCTCCCAGCCCTCTGTTAAGGAGAGGGCGGAGTTTCAAGAACTCATGCTCCGCTATACTGGCAACAACAAAATCTCACGGCACGCACCAAAAATGTCAGAAAGGGTGTGCAATTTTCATGTGCAATTTTTAACTAGGAAACTCTTGCTTACAATAATTCTGATAGTCCAAAAAATCCAGCGTTGAACGTTTGTGAAGCAGTCTGACGTAAAATGACTGGCACAAATGTACAAGACTTTACTTAGTTTCTTCAGGACATTTCCTTCGAAAATGAAATTGGCGCCGACATTGTACAACTCCAGCTGCTACAGAGAGGATACAGAAGTGGCGGACTCTGTGCTTCTCACTCAGGGGTGTGTCTATGCTAATAGGGCAGATTGTCACTGGTTGTGGGTGGGGCTTCTCCCTACGAAGATGTCATTGTAGGGGAGAAACTGAATCAGCTCATTTGACTGCTTCTGATTTATGGGAATTATAAAAAAAAAAAAGGAGTGAGTGGATTTTTATCATTATAAGCTGGTTGTTTACACATACTGCGGACACACGTCGGTGTTCAAACACCTTACCTGTACATTCCTTAACCCTGGGTTAACGTCCATATTTGCAAAATGTTTAAATAAAGGCTCTAGCGTTGCGCATCCTCATATATATATATTTTTTTACCCATCACCATTTGACATTTTCCCCCTCCAACTCTGAAAATGTTTACATAACACGCTGTTTCTATGACTGTCCAAAGCACATGAATACGAGGCATGTGATTGGCTGTCAGTTGCTAAGCATCTAGTCATAACATTGTTTCACACTGCACACGTTTGGCACCGCAATGTGGTGTTAACAGAGCAAAGGCTCTAATCCTGCTCTGGTGCAGGTTTTGATAAGCCTGGGTAAAAAGTGGTGCTAACCCCACTTCTAAATTACAAGTTAAATGCGGTGTTCAGAACGACGATAAGCACAGTATTGGAAAAAAATCATTTTGTGTTTTGATGAAGAAGAATAGCAATAAACATCCTGCTTCACATAGCTATAGAATACATATCAAGTATGTTCTGATTGGACGTGGCTTGGTTGTTTCAAGCAGCATTTTGTAAGTGAGGACAGAAAAATTACTTGGTGTTGAAACTAGTTGTGTCACACCTGCTTGTGTTGGGAAACTTAGTAAGTGAAATAACTGATGACATATTAGCAAATAGAAGAGGGTGTGAAACTTCAGGTCTCGACAATAACGACTGCCTGATGGCCCCGAGGCCAGCGTAAACGTCACTTTGGAACGTAGACGCAACTGTCACTTGCCTGATCAGGCCAATGCTGCATCATGAAAGTTAATCATTCGCATGTGTTTTTAAGCCTTACCAATTTAAATATTCAAGTGCAAGAAGACACGAAAATCAATAGTGTGAGAAGTTTTGCGAGCGCACACAACTGAAGCACGCACTTAGAAAGCTGCTTCTCAGACAAAGTGCAAATGCTGAATTGAGCTCTCTTTCACGTTTTCTTGCACTTGAACGGACATATTCACACGAAATGATGTCAAAAAATGCCGGTCTCAGCAAGTATCCTAATAAACAGTCTGTTTTCTGTTCTCAAGTGAACATAAACAGTTGAGAAATAAAAATAATAAAAATAAAATGCATGTGTAACAGTATATTGGATCTGTGCAGTATTCCTGCTGCTGTCTTTGTTTTAATGTTAATCAAACGACAAAGAAAAAAAAAAAAAAAAAATCACTCACTGCTCTTGACCGAATATCGTTTGTAACTTTAATAAGAATTCATCTATGTTTAATTTATACAGTAAAGACTATGCAGTGCTATTTTACATTTTCTCTACCTGAAAAGACTTGAAAAAGAAAACCATGAAAAGCAGTGTTTATTTTATTTGTATGCTTGCTTTGTCGTATTTGTGCTACTTCTCGTAATTTGATTATTTGTTCTGATTTTATTACTGACAGTTTACTTGTCTTTAACAATATTTGAACGTTTTGTTTATTAAGGTTTTGGGTCAAAAACAACAAAGACATTAATTAGGCCTATTTTATTTATTTATTACTTTTTTGTGGTGGTAAAAGTAAAAGTTTGAACCACTGGCCAGTAGAAAAAATCCTGATCCCTGAACATAGCTAGTCAATCTCAATAAAACAGTAACAGCTGGTCGTTTTAGAATTGCTACATAGAAGTCACTCTGAATATAATGGTGAATATAAGTGTAGTGGTGAAGCCATCTCACCCTGGGCCAGGAAGCCTTTAGACGGGTTTGCTGTTAACCAGGGCTTGCAGTAAGCCGGCTCGTCCAGCTTCTGAATGAACTCAAACTGACACGGCACCTGTCCATCGTTGTGAACGGTCACAGTCTGTGCCTGATGCTGCATGAACTTCACATCCTCGAAGTGGAACTACAGAAAGACACCAAAAGGAAACATGAAGCATTCGTTTTCCATTTAGAGACTAAACAAGTAAATACTGACTTGCGCTGCAGAAAAAAAAAATACAATAAAAACTGCAATAATGACAACTGAGACACCTGGGATGACGGAAGATGAAACGGCTCACCTCTCTTTGCGACAGCGACACTGAAGGAATACAATCATTCTCCAGTCTGTCGATGCGCCTCACGATCTCCTCGAACGTCCGTTTGTAGGACTCCTCGTTCACAACCTTGATCTGTGCAGAGTAATGGCAGATGTCAGTAAGGGGATAGAGAATGAGGACTGTGTATGATCGTGGCTGGTGTTCTCACCCCTATCTCTAGCAGAGAGCTGACGGGTTTGTGGTCACTGGTCTTCAGGGTCATGTGACTCTGGTAATTGAGCTGTTTAATGCTCTTCCCCCTCCACAGGATGCGGTCACACCACGCTGGAACTCGACACTTCTCACTGCATAAACACAAACACACACAAAAATACAGCTAAGAGCAGCAATAATGGGGCCAAGCCCTTCCAAAGGTTCTATGAGTTCAAAGAGCAGCTAAAAAAATAAAAATACAGTGAGGCTACAGGACCTTCAGTGCTCGGCCCCTAACTAACAGAGCGTGATGGATTAGTGCATTGCTGAGCCGACGATTTTGTGTCACACAGGATTTAAACTGGCAACTATCGCATGTGCCACTCATAGCGTCATAGCATTTAAAAATGACTGCAATTTATGACAAATTTCAAAATGGCAGACATGCAATTCATCCGATCCTGGATTAAATCAGTACTGATGGATTTAGCATGACCAAACATTTCAAAAGTTATGAGCAAAAAGAGCCATTTTTCAGATCTCATGACCTGTAGGTGGCGCTGTTCCCAAATTGCCAATTGCACCCTCAGATCATGGTGTTGATGAAGTGTACCAAGTTTCGTTTCGATAGATAAAACTATTGCCGAGATATTGCATCGAATGTAATTCAGAGTAATCAAGAGTAATTGGCTGTACTAAGAAATTTGTTTCTAGGACTTCAAAAAGGGCTCAAAAGTTATGACCAAAAGAAAAGTGAATTTTTGAACTGGTGGTGGCGCTATAGATTTGGTCCTAGAAACCTCAAAGTTGGTCAGGTTACTATTCAGGACCACCTCTATAAGTGTGCCAAATTTCATCATATTTCTATGTATGGTTCATAGGGCTGCCATTTACTATCAATTGGGAAGAATAATAATAAAGAAACTTGGGCAATAAAAAAAACAACAACAACAACAACACTGTGTTGATGAACTAGTCAGACAAGAAATAAAAGTGTTTTGCGAACAATTGCCATTTCATACTTGTATAGCATTTTATTATGTTTTTAAAAAATAGTTTTATTTTCTTCAATCTGTAAGGCTGCGAAATCTTGGCAAAAAACACTTGACCTGGTTTCAATATTTTGCTTTTCTGTGATATATATATATATAGCAATATGCAAAAACTGACTGTTCTTTGTTTGTTTGTGATTAAAAAATAAAAATATAAATAAAAATAAGAAATATATTGTAATAAAGTACAGCTGTAAAATTACAATACTTATATATTTATGTCTATTTTTATTCACTTTGAAATCAAACATTAATGAAATCAAAATTGAAAATTCTTGTTTAATATGGAATATTGCAGTGTTTATTATAAATGATTTATTGGTGCACATCAATATTGTTTTAACATCATGTTCCTGGTAATCTTGAATCAGAATATCTTCCCCTCCCTGTTCTCTGATGATGAGGGCGGGGCATCCTGTCGCTCACATCAGATCCACCAATAGCAAACCACAACCATCCAATCAGTTCTTCACGGACAAAATCAAGCCCCGCCCTACATTTGTTTTTGTTCCAGAAGCCGTTTCACTCAGATATACGTCACAATAGGGAAGAAGAGACGAGCACAACTTCCTTTTCATGTCGACTTTAAGCTTTTATTTTTAAAAGTTTATTGGCAAATAAATTTATCACGTATAAATATGCTACTTAGGCTTCTGGAGTCGTTTTTTGTGAGAAAATTTTACTTACGCATCTGAAAAATGCCAAATCGGAAGTGACGTAACGGGAGGGAGTGCGGTCAATATAAACAATATGAAAACAATGGATCGCAATGACAGTTCGGACGCTGAGGAAATTGTAAATGTTTATTCATACTCGTATAACAGACCACAGCCATAATTAGCCTGCTATGTGGCTAAGAGAGCAGGACTGTATGCATTTGTGAACATAATTTGTATTCATCAGTGTTGAAATTGATTCAAGTAAAAACGGTGAAGGAGCATCGCGTGTGTAAGTTTATTCATTTAATATCTTCACTTACAGGAGTATTACAATGTTGAACTCCCTATCGTCGGGATGATAATCCTCCGGTCTATAATGAACACGTTTTTCGAAGCAGATGCAGAAGTGAAGTCCCGTCTCTTCACCTGCACAAAACACACCCCGACACGGAAGATAGCAGCGTCCTTTTTCTTGTTAGTAAACCTGTGGACTCGATGTCCTGACAGGCTGGAGTTTGTGCAACCTCCACAAACACAATAATTTGCCATGACGATGATAAATTAAAATACAAAAACTACCAAAAACACACTGAATCACGACCGCAGTTACTGAATACCATCCTACTCTGAACTGAGTCAACACAGAGCTCGGCGAACGACTCCCTCTCGTGATGTAAAATGACGCGACGAAAAAGCGGTTTTTAAAGAGACCGTCACTTTATCTACTAAATTCATGCCCTTATGTCCTGCAAAACATTTTTAAATCCTGCAGTATCTTTTTATATGGCATTTTCATACATGGTTATATATTCATCTCGAAAAAATTTTTTAACCTGCAATATGCACTTTAAGCCATACTGTGATATTGATCTTATTTTGAATATCATGCAGCTCTATTACATTTAGAATGTTAGTAATTTTTCTTACAAGGACATCGCTATGTGGGGCTCTGAGTGTGGTTTTAGCACATTGTTATGTGTTCGTTTATTGTATTTTGTGGAGAATATTAGCTCTTTTATTGATAGTGTGACAGTGGGAATGATGTTTTCTGACCTCGTATCCCACTGATCTGAGCCAGTGTCGTATTTGTATGTGGGTTGGAAATCAATCTCTCCCTCTGTGAAGCCCACAAACACAACCTCCTCATCCATCTGCCGCTTCAGCTGAAACACACACACATCCACAGTCATTCATGTTTCCATATAACTTGACATTATCCAGAAAAACCACAGCTGTGTTCGTCTTACCTGGTCATAATTACACAGGGTCTCAAAATCCTTTTTAGCTATTAAGTCCTTCACATGATCAACTTCAAGTTCACTTATTCGGTAGTTTAGATCTCCCAGCCATAACACAACACTGGAAAGGGGAAAAAAAAGAGAGAAACTTGACGATAAAAGACTTAAACAGGGAGAATCTGACATTTGTCTCTAATTAAATCAGACATGGCCGGCTGTCGTGTTTAGTTCATACTCGTGTTTCATGATGGTGAGGGGTGGTAGTGTGGGGTCATCCTGCCGGAATTGAATCCTGCGGCAAATGTCCTTAAAGTCCTGATTGCGTCTTTCGAACTCGTCGGTGTGTGCAGCGAGGTGGGAGTTCACCACACAGATATCCGAATTGTGAAACTGGAAGCGGACGGCTACTGCACCTTTATTACCCTAAAGGAGAAAGAAGGCTATTTGAATGTTATATGCTTATGCTTACATTTTCTAATTTAGGACAACAGTTGGAGTCCATTTTTAGAGATGGTAATGTTAATATGCTACAAAAAACATGCACTCACCATCCGTCCCATGACGCCTGTGCCGACGGTCTCGGCCTCCACCTCAGAGATGTGCTCCGCATGCTCCTTCTTCACATAGAACAACAGCATGATTCCCACCAACCGCACCAGCTTCACCTGCACAGACAGCAATACTCTTACAATCATAATAAATGGTTGAAAAATTAAACAAAATGACAATGGGCATGTTTACACACACACACACACCGATACGCTGATAACTCCCAAACATCAGCTTAATGAATTAACCTGTTGACCCAGTTTACAAGCAAACCAATAACCCGGTAACACAAGTACACCACGTTTACAAGACTTTATTACATGTAGTGACATCAAAGCCTAATCATTCGTGTATCTGATGTTAAATAAATAAGCATTACTTTAAATAAACCACTTCTATACTTCAGCTGCACAGGACGCACATGCATTGTCTTATTAATCATAATCGGGGTAAGAATGTGCACGTAAACGCACTCAAAGCCATTTCAAAAAAATTCTTGACTTCATACTCTGAGATGAAGTCAGAGTATGGCAAAAATAAATAAAAAGCATAATAAAAAACTCTTTTTGTGTTTCACAAAGAAAAAACGGATGGAAACTTGTTTCTGCCACGAAATAAAAAAGGTAATTCCGACTTTTTATCTCAATTCTTTTTATCTCACAATAAACTCCCAATTCTGACATTTTTCCTCAGAATTGTGGGATATAAACTTGCAATTACAAGAAAATGCCTGAAGTGTGAGCTGAATAATTGTAAGATATAAACGTGCAATTGAAGAAAAAGTCAGAGTTGTGAGATAAAAAATTTGCAATTACCTTTTTTATTTATTCCGTGAAGGAAACAAACTTTCATAAAACAACAACAACAACAACAACAACACAGGGTCTGAAAAACATGGGGGAGAATAAATTGTAACTGTTTTCATCTCTAGGTGAACTATTATTAATATTATAATTCCTTTAATTGCTTATTTACTGACAGCTAGACTAGTAAGTATTTTGTAATTAATTAAAAGCCATCCATATCAGCAGGGTTTCTACAGGTTTCATCAAATCTAATTTAATGCTTTTTAATGCCAATTTTTAAATTTGTAATGCCATCTATATATGTCGCTAAATGTCGATAGATGACATCATACGGCAAATACAATATTCATCATGTTGTTGTATTCACATTCTGCCAAGTGTCAGCCCTTTACATTTGTTTGCTTCTCTGCTGCTACCCTTTTTGCTCACATAATATATTTTAATACAGCCAAATTCCCAATATTGTTGTCAGACAATATGAAATGTTGACTGAAACACGGCCCATTAAGACTACATACAGGCCTCGACATTAAGCCTTTTCATTCACTTGTACGATTCTTGTACGATTCATGTAAAATGTATGATTCATCTTTTATTTTAAAATCTTAAATTCGATCAATAAATTGAATTAGAATAAGACACTAAGGGCTGTTACCAATCAAATTAAATAATTTACAAATTTACAATAAATTACAACTGCATTAAATAATGTTATGGGATTGTAAGAAATGTTGGGGAAAAATGATACTTTAAAAAATTAAACTAAACCACCAGTAGGTGGCGTAAAGTAACCGTCTTAATAAGTGAGTCATTCATTTAAACAACAGTCATACTAAATAAACTCATACTAAAGATGTTTCTAGTCGACTAGTAGTCATTCATTTAAGCCATTAGTTGACTAGTCGGACGTTTATAATAATAATTTAATTACTTAAATATACTTAAGGTTGGGGAGTGGCATCTGAAAATGGTTTCAGTTTCAGGGCTTAGATAGAATATTATGTGTAACATTGTTCTACATTACAGAGAAATACTAATCCATAATAATGAGCATTTAAAATATGAATTAAGCGCTCAAGTGCACACATAAAGCTTGCCAAGGCAAAAGTACTGATTATGAATGTGTCGACAAACAGCAAGGAGAATGTCTGAACATTTTAACAATTTATTAATAAACTAGACATTTCGGTAACACTTTACAATAAGGTTCATTAGTTAACATGATCTAATAATGAACTGCACTTCTACAGCATTTATTAATCTTTGTTAATGTTATTTTCAACAGTTACTAATGCATTATTAAAATCTTGTTAACATTAGTTAATGCACTGTGAACTAACATGAACAAACAATGAACAACTGTATTTTCATTAACTAACGTTAACGAAGATTAGTAAATACAGTAACAAATGTATTGCTCATGGTTAGTTCATGTTAGTTAATACATTAACTAATGTTTAACTAATGAAACTTATTGTAGTGTTACCGAGATTTCTGAGTCAGTGTCGGCTACAAAGATGAATGCGGAAAATTGGACGGAATTGCGGAATCCAGTTATAAAAATGGAATTTACTGTATAGCACGGAATATCACTGAAATTGTCAGAGTTTTGATGAATAAATGAAAAGCAGGTCAGTACACTTCAGATCACAATATAGACTAGTGTCTGTGAATATTAAACTGCAAAAGGTCTATTTAAATATGAATCCTGCATGCTCTGCTTGTCTCTGCGTGAATGAATTTCGCAGACGTGCGTTTTCATTTACCTCACACACACACTGAAGCACGCGTGACGCTCGCAGTGTTTTCAGGCTCTGCCGCCTCACTATATGAGGACATGAACACTTGAACTTCATCTCTAGAGCTGCTCTGAGAGTCTCTTCATCAGCATTTTACTGTTTCATTTGATAAAAACTATCATCATATCATAAACACAAACTCAAAGGTCTTCACGGCAACCCTTCAAAATAAAAGTGTTGTACAGTAGAATTTAGCTGCGTCTCAATGTAATAAAACTAACACTAATAATAATAATAAATTATTATTGAAACTTTTTTTTTTTTTTAAAGGAATAATCAACATTTTTCTTCCATGTTTTAATTTTAACAGTAAAGCTCTGTTGTGCAGCACTTTGTTTGACAATTTCATATGATTAAAAGATAAATTAATGTTTTATGCCTTCATTTAACAGCCAGAAAAATTAAAATACGCAACACAAAATTTCTGGGGGAAAAATAGAATTTAAAAATGAAAAAAAAAAAAAAAAAAAAAAAAAAAAAAACCCTATAATAATTTTTTGTTTAAAATGTAATTAAACCATTAAAATGGAATCCAGACAACCTAAAACAGAAAACACAGAATTTGGAAAAAAATAAATAAAATGGAATTTGAGAGAAAAAAAGTATTTCATAAGGCCCTAAAAATGTCATTTTTGTTAAAATTTTGTTTGAAAATTGTTGTTAAAGTTTCATGATTTCAATTAATTAAGCTTTTTTGATTACTAAAATTCAATTTAACCATTAAAATGGAGTTGGAAAAAAATTAAAAAGGAAAAAACAGAAATGCTTGTTAAGTTAAACGTCATGCAGTAAAAGCGCGGCATTAATTTAGCTTCCACACTCCACAGGAAGCCTTGGATATGTGCCTAATAATATCCAGGTCAACGTTAGAGCGAATGGCCATATAAAGCAGCTAATGTTAAGATACTACTTGCATGTGTCAAATGATAAGCCATGTCTGAGGTCGAAGAATGATCGGATTTCCTGCACGACATAATTACCACATGACTTCGCCACTTCCTGTGGAGTCTTTTTTTGTGTGACTAATCGACTAATTAAAATTTCTTTGACTAAGCTACTTCTCGTCGACTATTAGGGGGCAGCCCTACTAATAAACCTGAGTTTTTGTGTTAGATCTGGACATTAGCGCACACTAGCTCATGGGTGAGAGGGCAGAGGAGGTCCTTACTAAAGCGTACTTGGCATCTGGATGGAGGCCCTTGTAGACGGCTAACATCCACTCCGGCTCTTTAGGAGTATCATTGAAGAGAAACGCCTCCTTGCTGAGGTCCAGCTCCTGAAAACTACAGCAGGGAATCCCAGTCACGTATCAGCCCATCATCATCACAGTTTAGGTTATTTTAAATATAATAATGTGAAGTCTTACCCCACAAGGTAGAAGTCTGGAGGGGTGGGGGTGGACGCCAGCCATGGGCTGAGACTTTCCTTTGGATTCTGGCCATTCACATTGTAGGTGCCCAAGAAAAAGCTGTTGGCACACAATGAGAACAGAGAGTGATTCAAATGATCTCACAACACCAGCCAAAGAGAGAAGCTGCCGGTTTAAATTAAGAAACATCTCACATACTGAAACCTCACGAAGAGCCTGAAAGAACTACTGCAAAGGTCAAAATAAAACATTATAAAGCCATTCCGACTCTGGACTTAATGCTTCTTGTCCTCATCAAGAGCTCATCAATTTGAAATGACTATGCTTATGACTTATGTTTCTATGAAAACTCTTCATGTTTTGGCAGCTATAGGACAGGGTTTCGTTCAACGTTGATGCAGTTCTGCAAATGTCCACTCAAGGGCGTTTGACACCATCAATTTCTAAGAGAGAGAAAAAAAAAAAGTACACTAAATCGAAAAAGGTACGAGTTACAAAAAAAACTGTCCCATTGAACATCCTGGTCATGGTTCTTGTTTCAAAGTGTTATTTATACTGAAAAGGCTGCAGGGATGATCTTTGAATTTGTTATCTAAATAAAGGCGACCAAAGGTAGAGTTAATCTACTTAGATCAGTGTTGAGCTTTCCAGTCTTTTGTGATTACTGTATCAGGTTTTTGGATAATAATTTAAGTGACTTTCCTCACAAAAAGGGATTTTGGTACATTTTAAAATACTGTTCAGTCATTAATGAATAACTACACAGGAACAAACGAGTAACGCGCTATTAACATTCTAGTAACTACTATTATCTAACAAGAAACTCTGATTAATGAATTAGTCGGTAATAGTGCTCAGTTGAATGTGGTAGTTCACTATTAGATAATCAATGACTACTTTGTTCATACCTCCCAGAGGACTAAGAACTACTATATACAGGCTCATAATTAACATGAATAATGTATAATTAATTCTAAAGTGAAGACCACGCTAAACCACCAGTAATGACTGAATGTTACCAAATCCTTCAGAAGCAATTACTATCCAAAACTTTGCAAAAACCTCAAAAGATTACAATGACTTCAGTCATTCAGTTATCATGCTTTTCACTTTAGAATATTGATCCGAATAATTAGTAGTTTCTTCTGAAGGATTTGGTAATACTCGAGTCATGTGTTACTCATTTGTTTCTGAGTAGTTATTCATTAATGACAGAACAGTATTCTAAAGCAGGGGTTTTCAAACTTTATGATGCCCAAATATGATGAACCTTCCTAAAATCATCTATATATTTTTATGTAGGTAAAAACAATTAAACTGTTGAATAAATAGTAAGCGTGACATTATAAATACAACATATTGTTTCCCAACTTAAACTGGCTGTTCTTAATGTTGGATGTATAAACCTGAAGAAGAGTATTTTCAATTAAAAATTATTTGTATAAGCAACTTCCACAGTAAATGTAAGCAGCTTACATACTGCGTTAAGTATACTGCCTTACAACCCCAGCGAGCGAGATAAAGGGGACTACAGTGAGAAAAACTCACTAGAAAGATACAAAGCAAACATATACAATTCTGGAAAGTATGTATACTGCAAGAAAGGAGAGAAACATTTAGAAAACAATATTTCATAGCAATGCCAAGAAAATAACATTTCTGTGAAATGCAGGACACGTGGGACAGTGAGGTGCTCTGAAAAGCATCAGATGCAAATGTTAAAATAAGTGTCTGATAATATAACAGGCAAATGTTAAAGAGGACCTATTCTGCTTTTTTTCTATGTTCATCTTTCTTTAGTGTGTAATGTTGCCGTTTGATCATGAAAAAGGTCTGCAAAGCCCCTCCAGCGGGAGTTCTTCTCTATATCAGTGTCAGTGTTTCTGAACTCCCTGAAACACCTCCATTGTAGTCTTGAGTTTTCTTCACAATATTCCTCATTTAAATAATTCATACGCAGAATAAAGGGGCTGGGCCTGGTTGAGTTAGTTAGTAGTGCTGAAACTGACGGTTATGGTAAGGGGCGGGACATTTCCCAAACACACTCTCCAGCCGACCAATCAGAGCACATTGTGGTTTTCAGAAAGAGGGGCTTCATAGAGACAGGAACTAAACAGGGGTGTGTTTACTGAAAGCATCATTAGCCAACTATGGTCACAAGTTCCGTCGTTACTAACATAGTTCAACGATTTGGTGTTTCCTGAAACCATTGTTCAAGCAAACTGCATCGCAAACTTGTGTGGTTGGAACGACAACTCTCAAGCTGTGGTTAGAAGTGTAGTTTCTTGTTTTTATGACATGTGGACTCTCGTTATCCTGAGCAAAATAAGCAAGCTGACATTAAGTATATACAAATGCCATTTACATATTCTAGTTTGTCAAGAGATTTTAAGCACCATTTTTGAAGAGTGTGCATGTGCGTACGTGCTCTAGTACGTAAGAACGAGCCTATGATTGAATCTGGAAACAAAGCAAAATAACTGAGAAAAATGAGAATTAGTCCTCAGATGCCATGTCTGTAATTTACAGCAAAAGATTGGGCATTAATTCGATCTCAAATAGATTCATTTAAAGATTTATTCCTCCTCCACCTGCGTGACATCATTCACCAACGTGGCTGAACAACTGGTTTGCAACAATACGGTTTTGGGAAACAGTCGTGACTAGCTAGTTGATTTCTTTGTTCTAGTAGAGCCCTAAAACAAAATCAGACTTTGTAAAAGGGCCTCTTTAACCTCAAGCATGACAACTGGAGCTTATCCTCACCTGTAGTTCTGGATGTAGGTGTAGGCGTCCTCGTTCTTGAGGAGCTCACATTTGATGAGGTTATCCCGCAGGCCGAACTGGGGCATGCCGATCATCTGGTCTTTATTTGACAGGATGTGCTGGGAGTTTCGGATCAGGTCATCTCTCACCTCACCCTTCACTCTCTCCTGACTGAAACAAAACCACAGGACAGAAATGTTTGACTTTTATTCAGTAAGGATGCATTAACTTGATCAAAAGTGTCAGTAACGGCATTTATAATGTCACATAAGATTTCTATTTCAAATAAATGCTGTTCTTTTGAACTTTCTGTTCATCAAAGAATCCTGAAAAATAAAATGTATCATGTATGATTACTGAAGGATCATGTGACACTGAAGTGTAGTGCAGTAATGATGCTAAAAATTCAGATTTGATCACAGGAATAAATTACATCTTACAATATATTCACATAGAAAGTAATATTTGACTGTTTTTCCTGTATTTTGATCAAATAAATGTAGCCGTGGAGAGCAGAAGAGACTTTTTTCAAAAACATCTGAGTAACAAATTATATTTTACATCAGGACTCTTAATGTGAATAAACACAATATTAAAGTATGTTTTAAGGTACTAAGGTTAAAACATGACTTCACACTCTCAACTGACAAACATGCTATTAACTTTACCTCGAAGATAAAACCATAATGGTTTTGTAGAGCTATCAGAAATTAGGAAAACTAAGGACTGAACATTTAAAATACTGCTTAAAGAGAATGAAAGCAAACTTTTATTTTTCTTTCCTTCTGAAGGTTTGTTTTTATCCTTGACTTCTCTTGTTATAGTGTATGACACGTCAGCGTTTCAACTGCTGTGACTCATCTTGTTTTGGTGGCTGAAGATTAGTCTGCAAATTATTGCCTTGAATACATCGCATGAAATAAAACGTGTTTTGGAAACATATTTAGCATAGCTGAAAATATCTGCTTTTGAGATTTGAGCTGTGTTGAGCAGAGTGCTCTCAGATATCAGCGATTTCATCAAAATCAATAGGACAGCCGAATATATTATACAACGAGAAGCTGAATCTGGTCGCTGACAAGCCCTGGTTTAAATCAAGAACAGCCAGGAGAAGTAGAAATGTTATACCTGCATAGTGCAGGTAGCTTTACAAAAACAACGTAAAAAGTAGTGCTGTCATACTTAACGCGTTAACGCATGCGATTATTTTCTTTCAGTTTAATGAGAATATTTAATGCAATTAATGCAGCATCAGTTTATTCTGTCATAATTTGGCTAGCGTTTCACTATAATATGATCACGCACTTATTCACGCAAATGCTTTTAAACCATTCAAGTGCCACAAGACAAACTAGAACACGCTGTCTGTGAATGTCGTGTCATGTGACACACACACACGACTCGTGTGCACAGAAAGACGCGCCAGTATCGAGTTCTCTTTCACGCTTGAACAAACAATAACACACAGAATTGTCAAAATGCCCGTTTTGTCGAGTATCCTCATAAGAGCAGTCTTAAATGAGTTAAATAATGTCTTAAATGCACTTAAAAGAGTTGTGAGAAAATGAGATGCAGGTCAGATTGGCGTCATGTTCGGCAGTGGCAGCTCTTAAAGTGACAGCAGCCTAATAAACCAGTTGCTGTGATGATGTCTGTCATTAATGTTCATCAAAGAACAAAGGTAACAGAGAAAATTGTAGCTTTAATAAGGATTAATCTATATTTACTTTATAATTTATGAAGTGAAGACTGTAAAGTGTTTGATAACTTTTTCAATTTCTATATTTTATACCTGTTAGAAAGGTAAATATGACATTTATTATCATGGGTTTATAAGGAGATTAAAGCCTAATAAATGTTGAAATTGATAGCTTTCAGTTATACTATAATGTTGAATGTCTATAATTAATGTTTAAAAAAAATCAGTAGCAGTATTAGTATCAGTGATACTGGCCTTCACAAAGATGCCATTAATATAAACAAATATTTAAAATATACTGTCTTTAAGTTGTTTCTACATTGGAAAGTATTGGAAAGTAACTGAATTTATTACAATATAAAAATATTAAAAACAGCAATGTTTTTAATTGTGATTAATTACAGAAAAAAATTGTGATCCATTAGTTAATTTTTTTAATCGACTGACAGCACTAGTAAAAAGTCACCTGAGCTAACAGTGTCAAACGTACCTTTCATGCACACTGTCTCTGCTCCGCTCGTCCTCTTTCTTGCTGCTGGCTCTTTCTGCAAAGGAGGAGACAGATTTCACAGGTGAAGCTTATCTCAGATTAGTCCACAGCATTACATAAACAGCCCTTAAACACAAGTCGTTCATTATACAGACTGCTCAAAGCTCGTGCCATCTCAAAATTTCAGGTGCGGGTTTTTCAGAAACCTGCAATAAACGAGTCTACAGCTCTATTCTCTAGCACTCAAATCCATGATCAGATTAAAAGTTCGTTTATTACAGCAATCAATAGGAAATTATCAGTTCTGATAACGAGCAGACCAGAACAGGTCAAGAGTTCAACTACAACACCGTAAATGATGTCAAAAGGGTGTAGAAAAGAGGAATGTGGGAGGGGCCAAAACAAACCCGAGCTTCCTCACGGTTTCACACACGGCAGGAAATTTCAAAGCAATGGTTTGGCAACAATGGCTTGTGCTAAAACAGTTGGCTGAGATCTCAATAACAACTCGTAAAGACTGAATATAGACGGGCAGTACTTTGCACCAGCCAATGCTGGAGCTACATGCTTCAACACCAATGAAGAAAGACGTTACCAGATAGAAGATTTGTTTACTTCATAAACTAAAAGAAGACTCACCTGCTCATGTTGTGTTTGATTAAACTGATTCACATTAGATGCTTGAATATTATGCATTCATTTCTGAACAAAAAGTCAATTTTTGTGACCTTGAAATGGACTAGAGATACTTATTATTTCTAAAAGACACTCATGATGTGGGGAGAGAGGAGACATGACAAAAATCATGCGTTTCAATTTGGCTAAAATTTATATATCCAGTATGGTCTGATAAAGACTTTTTATGGCAGCAGCTATTTACACTAAGTGACAATAGCAGCATATTCTTAGCGATATGCCATTTACACTAGATTTTATTAACATGTAAAAGTATCAGTTCTTTGCAATAAGAGTAAATAGTAATTAGATCTATACTTTATATTGGCAGATACTATTTCCACCTCAGTATTTTTGTACATTAACAGGATGCAATAATATTAGAGTGTAAATTATTAAATGGATGCTGCCTTATTAGGAGAATAAAAAACCTGCCTACACCTTCCCCTAACCCTACCCAATAAACACTTTTAATATCATTAAACACTCGTTCACAGTTTATTTCCACTTTTAGAACATTACTTTCATTTTTATTGAAAGTAAATGCAAGCTCAAAAAAGGCGGGTTCACATCTGTGTCAATCGCGTTAAAAGCCATGTCTACTGCTGCACCACTGAAGACGCTGAATTAGCTAGTGTAAATAGCGTTTGCCAACAAGGGACAATATTTGCACTTAGTGATTTGTCTAAGACTTTTGATTTGTCTCATTTAATACAAATTTGTTCATTTAAAATGGATCATATTATTTTATAATATTATGCGTACAGTATATATATACACAGTACATTTGTAAATATATGTATACTAGTTAGCTAACCTACTGTAAGACGTGAACTGTGTGTAGAATTATCTTGAATTATCAGAATAATTTAAATGTAACAATTTACAAAGAACATCTTAAACTTAAAATGGAAACAAGAAAGTCTGACGGCCTGTAAAAATGCTCAAAATTCACAAATTTGCTTAGGCCTATTTGATTTGACTTATAAACAGAATCGGAATCAAAATCTGATTTTTATTTCCCAGACTTTCCAAGTGGTCCCAGACTTTTAAATATTTATTTTAGATTATGTAATTGGGTTTCCATGAATTTTAATTTCTTCTGATGTAATACAATGAATTTTAAAAGAGCAAATGTTCTGTATATTCTCCATACAAGGGCTCCATGAATGATAATTGTACATATGTAGTTTAAAATAGTTTTATAGAGAAAATGTCACAAAGCAGATCACTATGCTCAACTACCCTATAACGCTTAATAAAGTGATAAACAAGTAAACAATATATTAATGAAGAAAAGTAAATAAAGATACAAACAAGCACATACACGGCTTATAACGCTGACTGTGAGATTATCACATTCACATGTACATTCACACAATACACATGCTCAAAACAAAGGATAACTCATTTATGTATTACAGTTCTACATCAAAGCGGCACTAAAAGGGTTCCTAACGTTAGAATATTCGAGCGTTTTGGCCCAGAATTTAGGTTCGGAACGCCCAGCAGTGCTGTCTAGGTAGGCAACACACTAGGTTTTGAGACACAGCCAGAGTCAATCACGATTAAAACACTTCATTGTGAAGACCAGAAGAACTGGGCTATTTGATCTGCTCAAAATTTACGTTACATGTCGAAACGAATTGCCAGAAAATATACACGTTCGTAGATTTATACACATGTAGCTATCTGTAGTTATACGTTTACTTTGTTTAAATTGATATTTAACCGAAAACACTTTTCTTACCATTTAGTTGAGTTGCATTAAACATCATCTCCCTGTTATCGCATTCTGACTGTAGCTACACACAGACCGACTCGAGTTCATTTGAATCCAAAAGCGATTTTGGTAGCGAGTCCTACTATGCCGAAGGCTTGGCTCATGAATATTAATTATGTCACACTGACGTCGCCTCGTAACCTTCCTGTAGCGTCCACTCACGAGTCTTCACAAGCGCTCATTTACCAACGTCCGCTTTGGAGCCAATCAATTAAGCTATTGGTTTAACGTCACATTTCTCAATTATTATTCATGAGCAGAGCCTTCCCATAGTAGGATTCGTCTTGACGCTGCAAGTTCGTTTGCACGAATCAACCGATCGAGAATCAGACTCAACTAGCCGATTGTGTTTTTAGTATTATTGCACTTTTACAGCCAGCGATCACATCTGATTTACTAGCCCAGAGGACATTTAATTTTAATTTAATTTAATAAAATGACACATTAGTCTAATGCCAAGCTTAAGGAAACACAAACAATTTATATATATATATATATAAAGACCATATTTTTCATGAACATCACTGATATTTTAGCCTTAATGCAATCTTCCTTTAGTTCTATAATACACCTGTAATGCAAATAAATTCTGAAAACACCTTATATTGTGAAAAGTGTGGTTGAGGTCAGTGTTATCGTTAACTAAACCAATTAAAAATTAAAAATAAAGCTAAAAATGTTTTAAAACTAATACAAATGACAAAAGTCACATAACAAAATGACTAAAACTTAAAATAAAATTTAAATGAGCTAATTCAATACTACAATAGTGTATAAATAATATTAAAATAAGGCTGTTAAGGATTAATAAAATGATCTGTGACTTCCTATGACATTTCTCCAGAAGATCCAGATGATTATTAACGAGCTGCTGGTTTCACTGAGTGCTGGTGACGCAGTGGCGGCATGTGGACATACTGGTTTGTTTACTAAAAGAGGTTCATGCAAATTGCAAAAGCAATGATCACATTTCTTCCCTAAGAGTTTCAGTGTTTGGATGATAATAGAGACTACTGTACAGTAAACACTAAAAGCAAATGTACCATTTCATATCACCAATTAGCACAGAGCAGAGACATCTCACAGGTCCATGATAAATGCAGTGGTCAGGTCACATGCACACATGTGCTTTGTGTGGTTATAGCTACAAAACTAGCACATTCATCTGTGACCTACTGATGTGTTAAGCAAGACAAATGCAAGGCTTTCTGTTTTAAACAAATGCATCTAAGGAAGTTCTCAAGGATTTGATAGTACATGATGTTATGAACACATGCATGCATTGAGAACTGTTTCTTCTGCTCTCCAAAACTGCATTTATTTCATTAAAAATGCAGTAAAAATAGTGAAATAGTATTGCAATTTAAAATGACTGTTTTCTATGTGAGTATATTGTAAAAACGTAATTTATTCCTGTGATGCACAGCTGAAGTAGCAAATGCAACACTTACCTGATTTCTTTATTTGACTCATCTTGATATTCGTCGCTCCGATTGACTTTCTCAGTGATCTGGCTCCTTTTGACACCTTGCGGTACTTGGTAAGCCAGTCAAACTTTGGCTCTTGCTTCGGATATTGCTCACAGACATCTAAAAGTTTAAAAGACAAGTATACATTTTCAGATTAAATCACATAGAATAAATGATACTTCAGACTAAATAATATTAGTCTGACATATTAGCTGATTAAGAGCATCATTGATTTCTATGTGTTCTGAGAAAGCTAAAGAGGAACGGTCTCATTTCTTCCTTCCCTCACTGCCGTTCTCTCACTACTTCACACTATCAGCAAAATCCAAACACAAGTCGTGACTTCCTTTTGCACAGCAGTGACTGCTGGTGTCTGGGTTTCTATATGACCACAGTTTATCTACTATCTTACCTTGTAAATTTCTAATATTCTTCTTGTTAATGAGTGCGTTTACTGAGCCCCTGATACTGGCCATCACTGTTCGAGCGACGAAGGTCTGTCCAGCGTGTGTTAAACATCACTTCGCAGAAACATAATTCCTCTTTACATCGCCTTGATTTTAGGTTGATCCGCCAGACGAAATTACTTGGAAAAACGTGGATCCACAATCACTGGAGCAAACAGCAATCTGCTGCTTATTCTGTGTGTTAAAAACCATAAGTGAAAGCAGCAACCTGCTTTTTTTGAATTCAAACTCCTCCTCTTACACCTTTCTCATTCTGAATCATGTCTTCCTTAAAGCGCAAGTGCCAGATCTGACTGTTGTCTGAGAGTTCACAGCGCTGGATGTGTCTGAATAGCTCAGTCTGAATAACTTATAGACTATGTCGGTTTATTTTACAAAGAAATATCCAGTATATGAAGGCTGTATAGCTGGGCTTCAATGCAAACGCTTCTTACACAATGATTCCAAAAGTACCATTTCACCAGGTGAATGAATGACAGAACAGGTCATGTGACGCCTGTCGTTCACTTTCAAAGTCAATGGCTTTCAGCATTTCATGAGTATGAATGGAGAGGGAAAAAACACACGGTGCAACTCGCTTAGCAGGTTTGCTATGGATGGTATCATGGTTTTCTTTTAGCTTTCTTCTGCATCAGGGTAAATTCCCTTTCATTTGATGGACTACTAAATGTGAAAGCATGTCAAGCGAAATGGTTCTACGCATCTTAAATGTGATCTCAAGAGCCTACGGCCGAATCACAGCCGTACTGATATAGAGTGAGATTGTACAGCTATGAGTGTGATATTGCGTTTATACAACAGTTCGACGGCACGAGTGTGTAAATAAATAAGAACAACAACGGAGTGTCTTTAAAACCCTCTTGTGTGAATAACCACTTCCTTCCACCACGGATTCAAATCTCAATTTGACAGACAATTTAACAGTTCCCAAGATCTGTTACTAATTCTAAGACGGCACTTTAGAACTAGTAATGAAGGAACGTTGAGTCAATTCATTGAAACTTAGTGTATTAGGTTATTATGAGAGAGAGAGAGAGAGAGAGAGAGACGAGTGCATTATCTGCATCTGATATAGCATTCATTCTTCAGGTCAATGTCCATGTTATATCCATTATAAAAAAATCAGTTTGACTGTCTGCAGAGAAAAGCGATATCTTTGTCTTTGTTCTTTTAACAGTCAAGAGGATTTCCCATGACAGCGCAACTCAATGCATTTATAAGTTGCGTCTTATAAGGTGATGTTTAAAGTAAAAACAACAACCTTGTTTCAGTCCCTTTCAATATAAATGCCTTCACTACTGACTCACTCACTCATAAAGACAGTCTTTGCTGCCATCTACTGGCGTAATAATGTAACTTTCACTGAAGTCGAAATCTGACCCTGCGTTCCATTCAGAAGGGCTCATCCCTGTGCCCTAATCCCTTCAAAGGGTTTACCCTCCGGAGTGAGAGCTTCGAAGGGATGAAGGGTCAAAAAAAATTCTTTTGGAATGCACTTCTGCGTCATCTTAACGAGACAATCAAGGAGGTGCCTTAGTCACACATTTTGTATGCTGGTTGACTCCCAAAAAAACACACTCTGAACGATGAGTAGATTGTGCAAGCTGCGCCTTTTGTTTAACGTTAGTTAATTTATTTATTTATTTTTGGTTTATCGCACCATATTGTATATTGTGTCTATGTATTTGAAACATTTGAATGGACTGATAAAGGGAGCTGTAAAGTATCTTTGTTGAAGTACAATGTCGTTTTAACCATAATAATGGACCAAATCTAACTTGTATAAATAGTAGTAATAGTAGTATAGAAAAATAAAATACTATACATACATTTATAGGTAAAATCAAACTCCAAGCCTCCTGTACCCATTCTGTGATGCCAAACAACTTTACTGTGCAAAGGATCATGGGGGCCTGAAATGTCCATCAGTTGTATTCTTCGAAATCCTTCATTCTGAAGGGCCCTTTGAAGTAGCCAGTTTTGAGCACTTCGGTTTGGAACGACCATTCAATATGGCGGCCATGATTGTTTTCAATCCGAAGTGCCCTACGGAGGGCAATATATCCTGTTTGGAACGCACCGTCAATCACTAACAGACCATTTCTTATGGAGCCCCACACATGACATGCAGGCTTGTGGGCTAAATCGTGCTCACGATTTAGTAAATCGAGGGAACAAAATAGTAAATCACGCTCACGATTTAGTAAATTGAGGGAATGAAATAGTAAATCAAGCTCACGATTTGGCAAATCGAGGGAACGAAATAGTAAATCACGCTCACGATTTAACAAATCGAGGGAGCGAAATAGTAAATCATGCTCACGATTTAGGAAATCGAGGGAACGAAATAGTAAATCGCGCGCACAATTTAGCAAATCGAGGGAACGAAATAGTAAATCACGCTCACGATTTAACAAATCGAGGGAGCGAAATAGTAAATCACGCTCACGATTTAGCAAATCGAGGGAACGAAATAGTAAATCACGCTCACGATTTAACAAATCGAGGGAGCGAAATAGTAAATCATGCTCACGATTTAGGAAATCGATGGAACGAAATAGTAAATCGTGCGCACAATTTAGCAAATCGAGGGAACGAAATAGCAAATCACGCTCACGATTTGGCAAATCAAGGGAATGAAATAGTAAATCACGCTCATGATTTAACAAATCGAAGGAACGAAATAGTAAATCGTGCACACGATTTAGCAAAACGAGGGAACTAAAAAGTAAATCTTGCGCACGATTTAGAAAATCGAGGGAACGAAATAGTAAATCTTGCGCACAATAATTTTTTTTCCTGCATGTCGTGTGCGGTGCTCTGTAATTTCTCAATACCAAATACGGCTAGTTATTTATTTATATGACTTATTGAACAATAATATTTAAATAAACAATATATGCCATTATAAAAGTATAAGAAGTTTGTACAACAGGAAATAAACACAAGCAAACAGTTCTGTCAAAAGTACAAAAGCAGCGCTAGTTATAGTACAGGATTTCAGTTAAATAAAAATTAAGTTATGAAACTTTGCCCTTAGCCAAATCGATTAGCTCTGGAACAGGTAATAGATTAATCAGACCAAAGATTGCCCGTTTGATATACCCAAAATGAATTATACCTCGTGTTTAAACACTATCTACATAAGAGCCAGCGGCAAATTCCTAAAGGACTGGCCGAGATGAAGCTGTTCTCTGCGGGTATACAAGCACTGAACAGCCGCTGGCCTGGTGCTCACATCTCCAAAAACGTCTAAACTAATTGTCAAATAGGCGCTATGTTTATATATAAGTTGCATATTTGAGGTCTAAATAACTACATTCTCGCCTAAAACCTCTTAAAACTACATTCTGTGACACAATAATAGTAGTATCTGTAAAATGATGGTGGGTTTGCTCGTCTACCACGACACTCCCTGTGAGAAGCGGAGTGATACAAATGGTGAAACGGTTCCCGTGGTGATCCTGGTAGAATATCGCATGGCTGGAAAAGGCTCTCAGCCAATCAGATTCGAGAAAGTATGTAAATGTATGTAAAAAGCACTTGTAAATTATGAGACACACAGATAAAGCAATGACGGGTCAGGTCTTACCGCTCCACGCCCGATTGACTTCGCTGAGGAACAGACGGGTATGAGATCCAAAAGGTAACTTCAGCTCCAACTCCTCTTCTAAAAAAGTAACTCGTACTCGAGTATCCGCACCTTTTGTAGTAACAAATCAACTAGCTGTTAAACCAGCCCAGAGATACTGTAACTCTGATATTGTGAAGCAGCAAACACAAACTGTAGAGATGAAAATAAACACTCACCGACAACAGCAAGCTCATCTGGAGATGAAACTGTGGAGATATCAGAGAAAAACATTATAATGGACCATAAACGCATGTGGATTTGACTAATTAATTCAGTCGTACCTTCAACAACTGAAAAGTCATAAGAAATGGGTATGATTTCATCCAGTGTGACATCATCACCAGTGATGGCCATTCGTCGATGGGAATATAGGAATAACCTGAAAAATAAAATAAATTTGAAAGTCTGCAAACGCTCATCTTTATAAACAGATTTTGTCTTTAAGATTGTAATTTAAGATCACATAACTTATGTAATTAACTAAAAACACACTATTGCTAAGATTACATGCTATTGTTAAATAATATATCATTAATAAACATCAGAGTTTTCACACTTTTTTGTTTGTTTTCTCAGAAGGGACTGTAAATTTTACGTTTTTTCATTATTAGATGTTACGCGGACTAAACCCCAACAAAATTTCAGCCGTACATAATGTATTAATATATGTTAATGTTATTGCTGAAAGTTATGAAGGGGGTTAAACTCACGCATGCTCCTTGTCCTGCTGCACCAGTCCGATCAGTTTGCTCTCTTTCACATCATTCAGCAGTGAAACACACTCCACAGCATGTGTACGGCTGCTAAGGATATCTACATGTTTAATACAACACAATTCCTTACGTTTACTTTCGACCAACCAAAATATTAAGATGATGACAGACCGACGTTCACGGTATAAGAACAGCCATTTTTTTGTTACTGCACATTAACGACATCTAGCGGACATGTCAGGAATGGCGTACTAAAATTTCCCTTTTCCATTAAAACTGGACATGCTCAAGAAAGACAGCAAAAACAACGTATGCTTAGTTAGACACACTGTAAATAGAAATTACAGACTACGTGATATTCATTAGACTATAATTTAAAGATATTTCTAATTGGTCTACATTAAAGAGTGCAAAGTTTTGCAACAATCTGTGTATCAAAACATGCAGTCGATTTCAAAAGCACGGCTTTATTTTGAACAGAAACACCCGTTTGCAAGGCAATAACGCTTTCGGATGAGTGCTGAGAGGATACTATAGTGCAGTTTTCCCCTTTGGACAAAGTCTCTTGAATTGCCACGGACTGATCCATTATTCACAGCAAGTCCTCAGCCGATACTTCAAGCGTAAGACGTGTCATTCAAGATCGTTTTACATCGACAGACGTTTAAAGTGTGCCGGATAACGGTAGTGTTACTGTCTGTCTTCATGGTTTCCTCTGCAACTTCCCGTCCGAACCTCCCTTAACGCCACGCAGCACACTCGAGTTCATGATCACCACTCAAATCATCAGTTTATCACAGCATCTGTAATCGAAGAGTCTCGTCGGCAACGCTAATGGAAACACTTATGATTTTCCTCTTCTTTTACATATAACTTTTCTTCTGGCCGTCAGAGTCTGCAGAGAGACATCAAACTTAGCAGAATGATCAAATCCCACCCACTAAGTTACTCTTTTACGGCATATGCACTAGTTGGCGCTTTAGCTCAAAGAGTCCAAGAAACTATGTTTAGAACACCATGGCTGTGTTACTCTCACTTACTGTTCCCTACATTACTCCAATATAGCTCACTTGAAGGAGTAAATAAAAACGAGAGAGTGAATTAGGACACTGAGCCAGAAGGACTGCCGCTGCTGTTTAATAATCATTTGAAATTTAGCAAACTGGCAGCTCCAGTAGTAATGAAAAGATTTATCTCTGTCATGGAAACTAGCATGTGTAAACCATTTATTTAATAATCAAAAATGAATTTATACCTGTATATTACGCCATATCCACATTGGACCAGCAGTTTGGAAAACGAATGAATGGATGATTCAGCTGCAGGCGCCATCTTCTGGTTAGACGCGGGAATTCATTCGGCACGACCCTCACAGTGCATTATGGGTATTCTCTAGCCGTTGAGCTTAAGCAAAGTCCCTTTAAGACAAGTCATTTAACTCGGCGGCCATCTTTGAAACGCCTCTCGGGCATGCAAGTGCAACTCCTATCTCTTTAAATGGGGAAACATCAAATTCTTCAAAGCTGTTTGCCAAGCTTTCGATTAAATTTCATATTTGAAATCACCAATGAAATCTGACAACAACTGTCTCATAAATGTTTTTTTCCAAACGCTCGAATCATGACAAAAAAACTGTATTTTTTAGGCTGGATCAAGCTATTGCGCATGCGCAGACCTAAATGCGCGTCTCTTGTGCCTCGTTTCGGAGGCGCGCGTCTGACTGTTTCTCTAACGGCCGCTGCAGTGACGCGATGACTTTACCAGTCGGTGATTGGCTCTTATTTTGAAGGCGGGACTTATTCCGCCATATAGAGTTTGGCAACCGACCTCACTGCGCAGTGCATTCTGGAACGTAAACAAGAGGGCGCCGCCATATTGTGAGGCCACATTGGGCGATAAAATATCTGTAAAACTATGTTGAAAAGTCAATTAAAAGAACAAAATGTACTATACAGAGACAAACTTCTACCGGACGCAAGAAAACGGTACCTGGAAAAGATGGCATTGATCGGAAATCTGGATCCCTATGAGGTGCCTGCAAGAGAATGTAGTCGAGACCCCGACGATTTACCTCCTCTGACCAGTGTTGTTTGTTAACTTAAACCACTGTTTAAGTTAAAACAGAATGTGTTCTAAACAGAAATTGGTGTCACATGGCCTCCTCTCACCAGGAGAATGTAAAGCACAAGAAAATGTACAAATAAACACTACACTGGGTGCTGAGAAGAAAAGTGTTTATTCATTAATTTCAAAAGCAGTTTATTAAGATCTATTGTTTGCGTAAAGGTGAAGCTGGTTATCATACCATCATTAATCACTGCAACCCTAATCAACTGAGCTGTCAAAATCTTTATCATGACCTTTATTAGATTATCAGTACAGTAGCGTTATCCTGCAAAGTTATGAAATCAGATGTCATTTAATAAAATAAGCATAGACTATGTGTTTAGATCTGTACACTTACATTTAAACACATTTCTCTGTAAAAATAAAGCTTTATGTTTATGAGTATGGGTTTTACCCACAGGCTTCATATGTCCGATATTATAAATGCATTATAAATATTTTACATCGTCTAATTTCTGTTTAGATGCATAAAGTGCATATTTCATTTGTTTGGCTTTAAATGGTTCATACATAAATATTATTTTGCATGTATTTTAGGGTGAAATCTGCCTAGTTGAACAATCAGTTTGTTATTTTATATAATTAGTATAAGAAATTGGATTATCTGAGCATTCTAAGGATATTCTTTGGAGTATTTTTGAGTAATATGGAATATAAATTTGGTTGTTGTCACAATAAATATATATATTTTTTAGAATGCACAAAACCTGTGTACAACAGACACCAAGCAAAATACGAGCAAGAAAAAGAAGCTTCAGAAAAGTACATGATTGACTGCAGTCAGAATTTATACATACACACACTCTGAGAGAAGTTTGTAAAAATAGTGTCCAATGTATTGTGTTAATAAGGGAAATTTCTGTTTTGATTTTTCACCATTGTTTTGAATTACGCATTGCCTTGTGCTTTAGTGTTGAAGGAAATGTCCTTAAACTTAATGGAAAAGGTCATTTTCTGTCAAGACATTCTCACATTAATGCCAAAAAAGAGCAAGAATTAATCATAGATACACAAACTCAGTAGCGATCTGTACGTAAGAGGAAGCAAACCTCATACTTGTAGCTTCAGTGTTAATATATTCCTTGGTGGATAATTTCTGTGAAATGAAGAGTCCAACAACAGGCACGCTCCCACTTGACAGAACTCTCTACGGATGCCCATGGTAAAGCTTATTTGGCATCTATACACATATATACACATGCACACATTCTGCTTCTCACACTGATCTTGTAGACACACACACCTTCATTTGCTTTTATGACAGTAAAAGAAGTACAAACAGCTTTAGAACACACATACACTCTCCTATTAAGAAAACTGCGTTTTCCTGGATTGCCTGTAAATGTGACTATATTGCACTCAAGTGAAGACTCTCACTATCCAGAAGAGCAGTAAAGAGGCCATCAGCAGCACGGGACAGTGAGGACCCCTGGTGGCGGAGCTGGGCATGTTCACATCACCAGTCAGTTTGAGGCATGAGGCAGCCGCAGTGGCATTGCAGCACTCCAAGTAGCAGGTAGTAACAGAGGTTGAACAAACTGTCATCTTTCTGCAGTCTTCACTGCAACCTCCCTGCCAGCTCTCTATGCTGCCAGTTGTCGTCTTTTTTAGCTAAGAAATGAGACAATGATTTGTTTTGATTAAACAAGAGCATGAGCATTTAGCAAAGTCAACATGAAATGAAAATGAACCCTATTTACTGTCTTAAACCAGACCTATTATGATGTTTCACAAAGTCTTGTTTTTGTTTTTGGGCTCTACCAGAACAGGTTTTCATGCTTGAATGTTCATTATTTTTCCCATATTCTCCATTGTTGCAGCTCCTCTCTTCTCAGTCTCTCAGTAACGCTCTGTTTAGTTCCTGTCTCTATGAAGCCCCTCCTTCTGAAAAGAGCAATGTGCTCTGATTGGTCGGCTGGAGCAGTGTGTTGTGATTCGAGCATGTTTGGAAAATGTCACACCCCTTACCATAACCGCCAGTTTCAACACACTACTAACTAACTCAACCAGGCCCTGCCCCTTTATTCTGCATATGCCTTGGGCAGAGTATTTAAATGAGGATTATTGTGACGTGTTCGGTCCCAGAAGAAAACTCAAGACTACAACGGAGTAGGGTTGGGCCGATAACAGTAAAGATTTTATTGTGCAAAAAAGGGCAAACGAATTTTAGGCTACTGTGTGCGTATCCACTGGCACGGAGCAGAGAGAGTGTTTTTAATTCATTCCAATGAATTAAATCCCCCCACCTCCCACCACAATGTCTTTGTCTATTGCAATGTTTCAATGTAGACATCAGTCCGATGCCAATTTGGTAGACAGTGCCCAACCCTTCAATGGAGGCTTTTCAGACCTCAATGACATTCACCACACAAATGTTTCCTGTAGCGGTGATTACTGTAGGGTAGAATGCATGTGCATTTTAGGGATAATGATTTGGGACAAGGTTTAAGGAGACAACCAAGAACTTTTAACTAAAGGCCCGTCCACACTAAGAATGATAACTATAATGATAATTATATTAGCGTCCACACCACAGGATGATAGCATTCTGTTCATAAGTTTTCGTAAGTTTTAAATGTTCAAGCTCTTTAATGACAAGAGGTGTCACGGTTAGGTTTTGTTAGTGTCGTTTTCATGGACTTGGAGTTTGTATTCATTAGTTCCTGTTTTCCTTTGTTTAGTTTGCCACCACATATGACTTGTCATGGGTACTGATAGGATTAGTCATTCTGTTCAGCTGTTTGTCATTAATTAACCTTGTCTGCCTGAGTATTTAGTACCTGTGTTTTCAGTTCTGTTGGTCGGTTGTCATTAACACATGTCCTGAGTTTGTTTATGGTTTGCTTTTATTTTATTAAAGTTTATTTTGTATTTATCTTCATCAGCCGGTCATCTGCCTACACCAGCGCTTAGACTACGTGACAAAACAACCAACCAAAACAGAAGATAGTTTATGCAGTGAGATTTACTGCTTTAGCCCAGGACGGGCTTCCTTAATTGGACTTCACTTTAGCCAGCTCGCTTTACAGACAGCCTTTGATGATGAGACTTTAAAGTCTCTCTTCTGGATCGAGCCTAATTATTACCACCCAGTAGACCTCCCAGACATCAAAGGACTTAGTTGAAAGGAGACTATCAGGTGTCGGGAGAGCATCTACCCTCGATCCAGAACACAGCCAGACCCAGAGCCCAACCCACCACCACCACCCTTGACCGCGGAGATTTCGACTGAGCCCCCAGCAGACGGAGAATATCCGCAAATGTGAGTAGCCGGTGACAACAGCACCAACCATTGCTCCGGAGCAGATGCCCTAATGTGAGTCTGACCAGGGGTGTGAGCTGGCAACAACTGTGCCAGAGGGAATTTTGGTGGTTTTGGACACAGAGGACTGGTTAATCGATTGAGACTCAGAAGTACTATTTCCCACCCTACCGCACCCTGAATCGTCTATACCTTCATCGTCTGTGCCTTCATTGCCGCTGGTTCAGCCCAGCATAATGACTGTATCATCACCCTGTATACACATTGAATTACCATCATTGATCCCACCCAGCCTCCCTCTCCCACATCCACTACAAAGCTCACCCAGACCTTCAGCCCCGCCTTAGCTGTTTACTGCAACTCTTTGTCTTGCCCCTTGTGGCATTGTTAAGCCTCAGGTCATGCAATCACCAGCATCACCCAAGCGTGAGGATCCTCCAGCTCCTTCTCTGGCCGCTGATCCCTTCGCTCCACCTCGGCCTGTCGGCTTCGCCTTGGCTCCTCCCACCTTCAGCTTTCCGATTTCCCTCATCCTTCCGGCTCCACCTTGGTCATTTCGTCCCCTTGGAATTATAAGGTTCTATCTGCATTCCGAGTAGTTTAGAGATATTGAGCTTCAAAGTTTTTGCATTCCATTCAGCTATGTAGATAGAACCTTTTTGTTTTCTAAAAAAAAAAGTCCTAAAATGTACACAACATTAAAAAAAAACTATAACATAATGTAAATAAATTGTCACAGAATAAGAATATGTGAGTAACTCAATTTTGACAAAAATGTCAGATAGAACCTTATAATTCCAAGGGGACAATTTGTCACCCTGCCTGCGCCATGGACTTGCAAGCCTTCCGCTGCGACCCGTCTCTCCACCCCTACAGCTTCAGCGGGGTCCTCCTTCCACCTGGCTCCACCTTGTTCCTTGGTCACACCAGCTCTGCCTCAGTCCTCGGACAATCTGGTTCTGCCTCGAATGCTCATCGTCGCTGCTCCTCCTTGGCCTCCAGTGCCAGCTGTGTTGCTCAGTTCCATCGGCTCTCCGTCTGCGCCTTGGGATATCCTAACTACAGCTCCATCTCTGCCGGTCATTCCCCGGATGTCGCCTGCCAAATCACTATCATGACTCCTCCCTCCGTCGGCTCTGCCGTGGGCTGAGCCGACGGAGGGAGGCTGTTATTCTATCTGCGCTCTGGGTCTTCACCATCTGGCCACTCATCCCGTCATCTCCTCCATGGATGCTGGCACCATCCACTCCTTCCTGGTTTCTGCTGCCTGCTTTCACCAGGCCTTCACCTGCTCCTTTCACATCCCTTCGCCTGCTCCTCCTTCACCTTCAAAGCCCCCACCATCCCACCATCACTTCATTTGTTGAGGCGCAAGGTCGTGCCTTCTCGGGGGGGCAACCTTGTATTCATTAGTTCTTGTTTTCCTTTGTTTAGTTTCCTGCCAGTTTATCCAGATCTTTAGTTTGTGACGTGTTGAAGGCCACTATGCATAGCACTTTCAGGAAGCATTTCAGGAAGTGTGTGCATTCGTGTAAGCATTATCTGACACCTGATGACTCACACGACCTGTGTGTTATTTGCATGGGCAAGGAGCATGCTCCCTTAGTCCTCGAGGGAGCTGAATGCGAGCATTGCGAGAGTTCATCCATGAAGAAACTCTGCTCTTGTTTGTCCCTTTTTTCGAGGGAACTGGGACAAGCGCCTATGCCCCATGGATTGGGACCTACTTCTCCAAAGGCAAAGAGGAAACTGTTCGTGGGGCTCACAGCTGTAGCTCGGCGAGGAATTTGAGAGCTACTTGAGGTTATGTCCTGCACTACAAATTAGATCTTCCTTGGCGGTGCAAGAGATGTAAACTCGCTTGTGGAAGGTTAGATGAGTGTTTTTTATCCAGACATCCTCCCTGCTCCCGTGAGCCTGCTGTTTCTTCCTGTTCTTCACACTGAGGTAGAGAGAGATCATGGAGGAGACCATATTCGGCCCGCATCCATCCATTTCAGCATGCAAATTATGCGAATGTGGAAGGGATGCCGGAGCATGGATATGTGTTGATGCCCCGTGTGGAAGAGATGCTAGCAAGCTATCTCTCTGTGGGGGAAGCATCAACACTAAAGGCTCCGGTTCTGCCCTTGAAACCATTGTATGTTAAGGCCAGTTCACACCGCCAACAAACACGCCTGCTGGAGTTTGTTGGATCAGTGTGATATAGGGGTGAAACGGTTCTCGGTAAAAAACGAACCGTACCGTTCTGCATACACGGTATGCAGAACCGTGTATGCATTTATGAAAATAAAATAAAACAGACAGACAGTGTTAGGCTAATGTATGTTTCTGTCGATGGATACGCATTCTGGCTTCCTAGACTTTGTTCAATGCGAGTGTCGTATACTCTATCTGACCAGTCATTATGCCGTCATCATCCGGGTGTTGATAGCGTGCGAGCGCAGGTGAGACCTGAACAGCATGTGTTGCCATCTGTGTATAAACTAAACTTATTTAAGCCTTGCTAATTTAGAGATTCGACTGCAAGACGCGAAATAAACTCTCTGTGCTCTGTGTACACAGTGGTACTATTGTGTTGGCTCACTGTGAGCCACCTTTGGTGAACTGTTTATGGATTGGGGTAGACTCGGATTCCTATGTCCCCAGAAAGTGACAGGCCAGGATTGTTAGTTAATCCATGGCCATATTCCCTTTAAAGAACTGATGATATACAATACCGAGCCATTGAGCTGCTTGTGGGCCGAGACTCTTCTCTGCCCTGCATAGTCCTACAGTATGTTAGGGTATCTTGGGCTATGGCCATAGGGAATAATGTCATAGACAGCAGCTGGTGCTTACCATGGGATGTGGTGACTCAGCATGGCAGAGTGGGTATTTGTTCCCCATAGCAGATGCAGTGTGAGTTCCCATTTGAAAGGCAACGTTTAAGTTACAAATGTAACCCTGTGGAAGCTTCTGGTATGCTTGCTATACATCTTCTTCAGACAAAGAAATGAATGACATGTACTAGGGATGCACCGGGATACCAGTATCAGTATTGTGCCCAATACCAAGCTCATGTACTTGTACTCATAAATATACCACCGATACCAAAGACCGATACCTCACATGACGTAACTGACAGAATTTTCCATGCACAGAGACACCGGCGGCAGCAGCAGAAACAATGTCAGCCTCAGGGGTGTGGAAATACTTCAAAATTAATAATGACAACCCACACATTGCGAACTGCATGCTTTCAATCACAATTCGTTATCGATTAGTGAAGGCGGGAAAGGCGGAATCGCGCTGAATGACACAGACCAGAAGCGTTCTCTCTCTCGCGCGCTCTCTCTCTTTCTTGCTCACAATCCTAGTTCTCTCAGTCCGCGCACGATCAGTTCTCCTCGCGCCTGAACGGTCAAATGCACACATGGTTGTCAAAATGTCCATGGTATGGAGTATCTCACGTAAATACAGTCGGTTATGGCTTAAGTGGACGTAAATATTTGGGTGAAAACAGGATATGTGTCAGTATCCATGGATTCCGTCTTAAAGTGACCGTAGCCTAATGAAATATTTGTCATTAATATTAATAAAACAACAAAAGATGTTAAATAAATGTATACATGGTAAATAAACCTACTGTATCTGAAAAACAAGTTTATTTAATTTGTATCTCTTTAGTATTTGTTTTATTGTTTGTAAATTTCTTTTTATATACCAACAATTATATATATTGGTAATTATGCCCTTTGAAGGTTATTGGACACTGTGAAATTTTTGTTCTTTAAGTTTGTGACAAGCACATAAAAATTATAACTTTTTTCATTGGAGTAATAAAAACAAAGCTGTCTTACATTTCACTGTGTTGTGCTTGGAAAACGGCAACATTACCAAAAGAAAAAAAAAAAGAGAGAGAGAAAGAAATTAATAAATATATAGGCATCGGTATTGGCGAGTACCAGAAAAAAAATATTGGTACTTGTACTCGGTCCTTAAAAATGGTATCTGTGCATCCCTAAAGTGTACTAAAGTCACCCTTTTATACTCTGGTCTCACCAGTAGCGATGTCATAGGATGTCGCAGACCAGTGTTATTGTCGTGTTTTGACACGTGCTTCAGACACCGGTCATGCTGAGGCATTCCCCATAGCATCTTGTTAAGACGCAATGTCTCGTTCCCCTTCTCAGGGAACCAGGGTTACATTTGTAACCTAGACATTTTCACTTGATATAAAACTAAAATCATATTGATAGTCAATGTGAAAGAAAGATAGTCAATAGACACTCATTTTTTTCTATGTGGAGTGTTATTTCCTTTTAGACAAACTGAACAAAATGAGTTCAAACCATGATTTTCGAATAGACATACACTACCAGTCAAAAGTTTGGAAACATTACTATTTTTAATGTTTTAAAGTCTCTTATGCTCATTAAGGCTGCATTTATTTCATAATAAATACAGAAAAAACAATAATATTGTGAAATATTATTACAATTTAAAATTATGGTTTTCTATTTTAATATTCTTTAAAATATTTATTTCTGTGATGCGAAGCTGAATTGTCAGCATCATTACTCCAGTCTTCAGTGTCACATGATCCTTTAGAAATCATTGTAATATGATGATTTATTATCAATGTTGGTAACAGTTGTGCTGCTTAATACTATTTTATAACCTGTGATAATTTTTCAGGATTCTTTGATGAATAAAAAGTTAAAAAATATCAGCATTTACTTAAAATAGAAATCGTTTGTAACAATATACACTACCGTTCAAAAGTTTGGGGTCAGTAATTTTTTTTCTTTCTTTTTTTTGAAAGAAATTAATACTTTTATTCAGCACGGATGTGTTAAATTAATAAAAAGTGATAGTAAAGATTTATATTGTTAGAAAAGATTATATTTTGAATAAATGCTGTTCTTTTTAACCTTTTATTCATCAATGAATCCTGAAAAAAGTATCACAGTTTCCAAAAAAATATTAAGCAGCACAACTGTTTCCAACATTGATAATAAATCAGCATATTAGAATGATTTCTGAAGGATCATGTGACACTGAAGACTGGAGTAATGATGCTGAAAATTCAGCCTTGCATCACAGAAATAAATTATATTTTAAAGTATATTAAAATAGAAAACCATAATTTTAAATTGTAATAATATTTTACAATATTATTGTTTTTTCTGTATTTATTATGAAATAAATTCAGCCTTAATGAATTTAGCCTAAATAAATATGAAGATTTTTTATTTTTTTTTACCATGCAGTAATCTTGACCAACGGGACACATCATGCTGGTACTGATGGATTTGTAGCACGTTGTCCCATCACACTTGATACTATGACATTTCTTGCCCTTTTGGGAGAAAAGAAATCAAACAAAAGTCAGAAATCAACTGGCAGAAAATGTTTATTTGTGCCCTACAGTGACAAACGGCTGAGAGTGTTCTTACATTATTTGCTGGGGTGGTTGGAACCGTGGCCTTTGTGGTTGTTGTAGCGGTAGTGGATGTTGTTGTAGCTATTGATGGCAATATGGCAGTAATAAAACAGTTAATATTTAAAGTTTACCACTCACATATATTAATAAGACAGAGTTTGAGGTTACCTGTAGTGCTGAATGAATTGGTCAAGGCAAGCAGAGTTTCGTTGAGGCAGTTGGCTGTGCTGCAACATTTCCAAGAGCAATTACTTTGAGTCATGTTCCCGCAGGACACGCATGAGGCACTGCAGCTGACAGTGTAACTTGTGTTCTGTTTCATTATCTGAAGCACAACAGAGCAAGATGTAACTCTTTAAATCATTACGAGTTCATGAGCACATGATTTGCATTATTTATTTTCCACTGGAGGATCCCATCTGAAACTGGCACATGGTGGACTGACCTGACAGGTATTAAAGCTGGGTGGGCAGGGATTCGCCGTCGCATTCATGTACTGGACGTAACAGTAATCTGCAGTGCACGAAAGTTCTGGACAGGACATCTTTCAGGGAGGAATAAAGTTAGGAATAAATTCAAGTCCTGTATTGTAAGCATTGTTCACATTTTATATTAGGTGTATTTAACTTCTATGCACTTGCAATAATAATAATAATAATAATAATAAAAAAAATAATTGTTAGGTACAATGTACTTAATGTGTTGATATCGTATTGTAAAACACTTGTGCTGCTATTCATTTGGGACACGGGTAAGGTTAGGTGCTATATGTGTGGGTTTAAGGGCGAGTTTATGGGTAAGGGAAGGTCAACAGTGAAATTATTGATGTAATTACAGAAATTAATTACAGAAATTATTTTTTTTATAAGCACAATGTAAAACATGTATGTACACAATAAGTGCATTGTATCAAATTATTCATTTAAATGTTAGTACGTATTAGTTAAATACACTTAAAGTGCCCCAATTATGCTTTTTGTGGATATTCCCTTTCATGTAATGTGTAATATAGCAGCTGTTTGTGAATGTAAAAGGTCAAAGTGCAGATATATGGAGTTATTGTCTCCCAAAAGAAAGAAGCAATTCTGAACTGCCTGAAACGAGTCGTCAGTAATTCCAATCTTACTTCCTGTTATAAAGCTACGTAGGTTCATAACTAATTTGCATAATGCCAGACTATGCTCTTCATTGGCTGCCAGCGAACAATGTCTAATTTGCCCCGCCCTCAAACACTGTAGTTGTATCTCAGACTGGAAGAGTTTGGTTCGTGTTGTTCATGTCAAAAAGATGCTTTTTTCTGCTGCCAAAGCAAATTCACATTGATGAGATTGATACGGTAAAACCGACACCATCGTTACTGTTCGTATTACTCTGTATCAAGTTCTGAGGAAGAGCTGAAATTCAGATATGCGAATGTGCATGTGACCAATCACAATCTGACCAATCAGAGCAGAGCAGGCTCATGGAAAGGAGGGGTTTAGAGAGACTGAATCCTTTATCGAACCGTTTCAGTCATTGTGAGAAAAGTGCTGATGCTGCAATAGATATTATGAGAGAATTAAAGTGTTTTTTTTTTTACCTTGGATGCATGTAAACCTAGTAGGAGACTCCAAAACAAAGTTAGGAACGTTTAAAATAGCATAATATGGGCACTTTAATATAAAGTGGGTCCTAATCATTCTTATGCAAATATTACTTGCCCAGCACTCACCGTAGAGTAATTTCCTGTTACTGACGATGCATTCTGTGAAACTATAGACAAATAAACAAGTTAAACATTGTAATCGTACACAGAAGACAACGTAGATATAGATAGGCAGACGGAAAGAAAGAATACCTGTGTTCATACTAGTAACGCTCACTGTGGAGTCAGTACTACTGACAGAAGAAGTGCTCTGTGTGTTACTGTGTGTAGTGGCTGTTGTGTAAGAGGCTGATGTGGCCGTAGTTGACATCTGGTTTGTAGAAGTGGGGGAGCTCGAGCTCTCTGGATTCGTAGTTTGAGTTGTCAGGCTCTGGCTTACAGTTCCTCCTGTTGCAGTTGATGTTATTTCGGTTATGGTAGAGGCTATAGTAATCGTTGAATTGGAAGACACTTTAGAGAGCAGACTCATTTGCAGTATTAGAAAAAACAGGAAGCCTGTTGGACAAACAGATGAAGGACAGAAAATATCTGTGACAACTAGAGCATTTTGCATGTGGTTAAATGTAACTTGACATGCACACTAGAAGCATGAGCAGAATGAATTTCTAATAAAATTATTTTTTATGTACTATTTATATTTATACTATAGAGCATTTACTGTATTTGCATGTGGTTAAATGTAACTTGCTCAGCCGAGAAATGCATGGAAAAACATGCACACTAGAAGCACGAGCAGAATGTACTATTATGTACTATTTACACAGAAATTCCCAGCTTTATAAAGAATGTGATTAATACTGGTTTCTATTGCCATTTATTAACAACAAATCAAATCACATCAAATATCTATTTACCTGTTATAATAACAAACCTTTTTTTGAAGACAGAGTCTTGCTTATTCCGATTTCTCCCAGCGCCATCTGAAGACATGAAATAACGTTTGTCATTTAGTTGTGATGCAAAACACCAAGAACATTGATGTGTTTATGGATGTTGGTGTTTTTTGGTACATTTTGCTGATTCACGTTCAACTAATCCAGCAACCAACAAAAAGTACGGCAAGTATCAGTATCAGAAAAATTCCTCTGCCTTTAAATGAACCACTGACGGAGGTTTGCATCCATGACGTTAGAGATATATTTTCACCGAGAGCTATGCAAACATGGCCTGTGATAATTGTCGCTGCGGAACATGCTTAACCTCCCATGACCTCGGAGCATGATATTCTGCTTTGATCTGCAGTGGAGCATGTCATCAGAGTCAATTTCTTCTAATAGATGCCAATTGTTTAGCTGAAACAGAGGCGCACTTATTCAGTTTCCACAGGTGCATGTATTTGAATTGGAAACAGATGGCATCTCGGAGTGGTTATATGGTGCTATCGTTCAATGTTACATCACAGAAATCACAATCCTTGGCTCAATGTCTCTGCCAGACACACCGGTTCATAGTTACAAACGTTCCCTTGCAACGAGGCCGCTCACACAATTAACAACTTGTTTGTTCTTTGTGAATCCCCCGGGTGTAAGTGCAAAGCACGGCTTGTTACTCCGTTCCCCGTGAGGCAGTGATCAACCCCTTCAGGAAACTACCCTGGAAACCACGTCTTCATTGAAAACATTGGTTCGCCCAAATTATGACTTTCTATTTCTATCCCACAGCAGCACAATCATGTTATTGACCATATATCTGCATTTCTTTTCTTCCATAGCTGGCTTCCTAATCCAGTTGACTAATAAACCTGACATTATATATTTCAAATATTGTGGGCTCTTTGACAAATTGCTTTTGTAATAAAAAATTTAGATGCACTAAAAAAAATTGGTGTAGGATTTACTAACACTTTTCACTCTGAAATTGCTTGTGAATTTCACAAAAACTGACAAAGAAACGGCAAGTAACGCACTGAATTAAATGTGGAATTTTGAAGTAGAAAGACTGAAATAGAACGTACAGCAATAATCTTTTATTTACAACTTCAAATAATCATATATATATATATATATATATATATATATATATATATCCTGTGCTTACCAATGATTTGATATTATAACAACATTTATTTAATAATTTTTTTTTGCAACCGACATATTTTACAACAAGCCTGCACAGATGTCATTCTCACAAAAGCAAGAAATCTCAGCCTACATTCACAGCAGTATTTCTCAACACACACACACGTAACATTTAGCATCTGTCATATGCAGCACATTGGATCTTAATGAATTCCAGACTCACGGAAACACCTGTTTGAAAAACATGGCAACCTTCACTATGCAACAGCATCTCCTGGTCCAGCTAAACCTATAGCCTGCAGCTGCATCCAAAATCTATTTACACTTTAACAACATCATACGGTATATTGGGAAATGCTGCTTACCTTCACTGTACAGTGGGAAAGCACGAATTAGACTGGAGTTGTTTAACAGCTGTGGATGAAGTTAAGTGTGCCAATATGATCCTCTACCCTTTCCTCTCTCTCTTGCTCTCTGTTGCTATTTGCTCCTCCAGCCTGGTGACATCAGAGGGAAGGTTTCCTAATTAGTGGAAACTCTGATGGGATTGGTCTGCTGATAGCGTGCTTAAACTAGGATGATGGGTTGTGTCTTTACCGAAATGATATACTCAGCTCTCTATGATATTATGAGTTATGCTCAGTTTTGAATTCAACTAACTAGCTGACTTGAATAGAAGCTTAACTGTTTAGAAGCACTTCTCAAGTTTCTCATGACATTAAAAACACTGGTTTAAATGCTTGAAATGTGAGTTTTGACAGATAAAAATTTTCATTTCATTTTAAAAAGTGTTAAAAATGGAAATGCAAAAACAGTTCAAATGAAATTTAAATTAAATTGTCCAACATAAAAAAACAAACAAACAAAAAAAACCCTCATATCCTAGTTCTGGCTGTGCCTCAATATTTGTTTGACAACAGACACCAAAAGTCAAATATCATGATTCCATATCAAATATCATATCTGGCCAACTCAAGCATGGAAAGATAATGAAAGTAGGAAATACGTTTATATTATAAGGTGTAAAACAATAGCTTGACAGCCCTAATAAAAAGTAAACCAAATGGATTGTAACCACCATCCGCAAATCTGAAAAACACTGAAATATCCAAAGTTTTCACAATACTACAAAAAAAATTCAACTTCAGCTACTCACATATTAACATTAACGGGTCATTTGAACAAAGGAAACTGAAATTCACACCTATCTCATCTATTCTGTACAATTACAGTTTACAGCTCTTTGTTCAGCAGTAACTTTAACTCACTGCATACTTGACAAAGTCTGGAGCTCTGTATTTGGGTCAGGTTGGGAGGAGTGGAAACTGTGGCCTGTCACAAAGATGTAAGACGGACTTTGAAGGTGATTTCAGCAGGTGAAATCAAGATTTTCCCTGAACAATTACCCCTTTGTAGTGGCGTGTATCACAAAAATGCACAGCACTAGCTCTGAGACACAGACGGATTGTGGGTGCTCAGATGACAAACATGGATTTCTGGGATTTCCTAACACTATAACATCTTTCAGTACAGTTTAGACACAGTCATTTCTCTAATACACTGTACTGTGTTTTGGTTTGGTTTAGTATCCATGGTCAAAGCACAACTGATGGCGAACCTAAAGGGAGTCAAGTTTTAGTGCTAAATGTCCTGTATGATTTAAGGCCTAGGAAAGCAAGATATCCAAGTTGCTGAAACTAATGGTACTGGTAGGCAAAGTCTCTATGCAAAGCTGATGTTCGACTATTAAGCTAAAACAACAACAAAAAAAAATAGAAACTGAAAGTTTGTCGAGACAAATCTGAATGTTAGTTCAAAGCAGTTTGAAGATTAGTTTGAATTCTGAGGAAGCCTTTGTTTATTATTTGATTATGCTGTGCTGTGGTCAGGTACAACATTAACTTGACTCAAGCAACAGTAAGTGGTGTGATTCTGAAAGGCTCCTGTAAATAAAATAAAAAATCCTTTCATTAACTCAAAACTCATTAATATTTAAACAGTGGAAAAGTTTTTCTTTAACTCCTTTTCTATTTAATTCTGTAAAAGTTTTTGTTAATTGAACATTTGCTGTGTCCCACTTCAGAGGCTGTATCCTTCAAAGTCCGTGACAGCTGCCACTGACAAGCGGCAGTAACATTTGAAAAGTTTGAAAGTTATATTTAACTGTTTGAAAACAAAACAAGGTTCACAACCTGTCTAAATATGTTCACCTTGGTCCATTTCTGTACATAATAAAGAGTATAAGCTATTTATCTTAGTAAGATGTAAGTCAACATTTGAACTGCTTCAAAGTTTTGTTTACTGTTATTAAGTTTGTATCGTTAGATATTGAAACACAATACTTACATTTAAAAGTGTAATCCTTTTAAAAAATATACAATCGTCATCGGTGTGCAATGAATCTGGGGATAGGCTAGGCTGCGAAGGATCAACTTGTTCTATCCTTTGTGGCCCGGGAAACAAAGAACACTTTTCTAGGCCACATTAGAAGGAGTCTTTGAATTGGGACAGCCTTCATCACGCCGCTGTGATCACCTGGGGAAGGCAGGACACCCATTCCCTTTTTTTGAAAATGCCTATTGTTATTTGAGGAAAACTACAGCCAAGCTTTTGCACCTGCTGTTGAAAAGCTGCAAAGATGTTGAATTGAAGATGATCTAAAGCTCCAACCCTGATTGGAATGAAGATGGACATGAGGACCTTGTCCATTGTCTCAGCCAGGATAATTACATAATTTACTAAATTAAAATTACATAAAAATTACATAAAGCATAATTTACTATATCTGGTTTCATGTACGTGTGATCTTGTGAAACAGTAACAACCAGTTAGTTTCACTTGTACTACTAACACAAAACATTCAGCCACACCATTTTTCTACCAAACTTTTTCTATCAAAGTCCTCTGAATGTTTACTGGAGTAATGACACCTGACATTGAACCGTTTTTATTGATAATCTTAATGCTAATTGTTTTTTAAAATTCCTTATGCAGTTATGAGTTTTATGTCAAAGCAAACATATTATTGTATCCAATATATATAATTCATGTTGGTGAATTGCCAATCTATAAAACCATGTCAATTATTTGGCTGAAGACTGGCCTGAATTATTCTCTTCTTTTTTTTTCTCCACAAAACGGTATCTCTGGGTACAATGTGCCAGAGGTTTCTGCGTAAAGTGTGACAGTTGCTCAATTAATAGTGAGAGTTTTGCATACAAATGCAGGAAATTGATATTGTTGACAAAACATTGTAACGTGTATATTCTATTATGTTCTGTTTTGGTTATGTTCTCTCTGTTTGCTCTGTTGCCGTCGTGCCTGCCTGAGTTCTTGTTAGTTGCCTTGGTTACCCATTAGTTAATCATTCTGTTCAGCTGTTCATGTTTAGCTCCCTCATTTAGTCTGTTTATATATACTTCCAGTTTTGTTCAGTTCTTTGCCCGGTCCCGTTTATATCAGATGTGGTTGTGTGGTTTTAATCTTGTTTTCTTCTACGTGTTTTCCTAGTAAAGACTTTGATATTGGATTTATATTTATTGTGTGCTTCGTTGTTACAGCCATACCATTACAGAAGACCGGACTCTCACAATGAGTAAATAAACATGGACTCGCCAGCAGTGAGCATCCTTCTCCTCCTCCTCAAACAAAGGCTTATGCTGCAGTAATTGTGTTTGATGCTCCGGCACGGTGGACACTCGATTACTGCCTGCAAACCCTACTTCACACCCATCATGCAGTCTTACCCAAAGCCCAGCCAGCTGCCCCCCACAGCATGCACGGAGTACAAGCCTAAGCTCATCATAGATCGAGAGCTTGAGCGAGTTTCCTGTTCCCCCACTGGTCCCGTCCAGCTCAGAGTTTCCTGTTCCTCACTGGTCCTGCCTGGCTCAGAGTTTCCTGTTCCCCACTGGTCCTGCCCAGCTCAGAGTTTCCTGTTCCCCACTGGTCCTGCCCGGCTCAGAGTTTCCTGTTCCCCCACTGGTCCCGCCCAGCTCAGTTTCCTGTTCCCCACTGGTCCCGTCCAGCTCAGTTTCCTGTTCCCCACTGGTTCCGCCCAGCTCAGTTTCCTGTTCCCCACTGGTCCCGCCCAGCTCAGTTTCCTGTTCCCCCACTGGTCCCTCCCAGCTCAGTTTCCTGTTCCCCCACTGGTCCCGTCCAGCTCAGTTTCCTGTTCCCCACTGGTTCCGCCCAGCTCAGTTTCCTGTTCCCCACTGGTCCCGCCCAGCTCAGTTTCCTGTTCCCCCACTGGTCCCGCCCAGCTCAGTTTCCTGTTCCCCACTGGTCCCGCCCAGCTCAGTTTCCTGTTCCCCACTGGTCCCGCCCAGCTCAGAGTTTCCTGTTCCCCACTGGTCCTGCCCAGCTCAGAGTTTCCTGTTCCCCACTGGTCCTGCCCGGCTCAGAGTTTCCTGTTCCCCCACTGGTCCCGCCCAGCTCAGTTTCCTGTTCCCCACTGGTCCCGTCCAGCTCAGTTTCCTGTTCCCCACTGGTCCCGCCCAGCTCAGTTTCCTGTTCCCCACTGGTCCCGCCCAGCTCAGAGTTTCCTGTTCCTCACTGGTCCCGCCCAGCTCAGAGTTTCCTGTTCCCCACTGGTCCTGCCCAACTCAGAGTTTCCTGTTCCCCACTGGTCCTGCCCGGCTCAGAGTTTCCTGTTCCCCCACTGGTCCCGCCCAGCTCAGTTTCCTGTTCCCCACTGGTCCCGGCCAGCTCAGTTTCCTGTTCCCCACTGGTCCCGCCCAGCTCAGTTTCCTGTTCCCCACTGGTCCTGCCCAGCTCAGTTTCCTGTTCCCCCACTGGTCCCGTCCAGCTCAGTTTCCTGTTCCCCACTGGTCCCGCCCAGCTCAGTTTTCTGTTCCCCACTGGTCCCGCCCAGCTCAGAGTTTCCTGTTCCCCACTGGTCCTGCCCGGCTCAGAGTTTCCTGTTCCCCCACTGGTCCCGTCCAGCTCAGTTTCCTGTTCCCCACTGGTCCCGCCCAGCTCAGTTTTCTGTTCCCCACTGGTCCCGCCCAGCTCAGAGTTTCCTGTTCCCCACTGGCCCTGCCCAGCTCAGAGTTTCCTGTTCCCCACTGGTCCTGCCCGGCTCAGAGTTTCCTGTTCCCCCACTGGTCCCGCCCAGCTCAGTTTCCTGTTCCCCACTGGTCCCGCCCAGCTCAGTTTTCTGTTCCCCACTGGTCCCGCCCAGCTCAGTTTTCTGTTCCCCACTGGTCCCGCCCAGCTCAGAGTTTCCTGTTCCCCACTGGCCCTGCCCAGCTCAGAGTTTCCTGTTCCCCACTGGTCCTGCCCGGCTCAGAGTTTCCTGTTCCCCCACTGGTCCCGCCCAGCTCAGTTTCCTGTTCCCCACTGGTCCCGCCCAGCTCAGTTTTCTGTTCCCCACTGGTCCCGCCCAGCTCAGAGTTTCCTGTTTCCCACTGGCCCTGCCCAGCTCAAAGTTTCCTGTTCCCCACTGGCCCTGCCCAGCTCAGAGTTTCCTGTTCCCCACTGGTCCTGCCCGGCTCAGAGTTTCCTGTTCCCCCACTGGTCCCGCCCAGCTCAGCTCAGTTTCCTGTTCCCCACTGGTCCCGCCCAGCTCAGTTTCCTGTTCCCCACTGGTCCTGCCCAGCTCAGAGTTTCCTGTTCCCCACTGGTCCTGCCCGGCTCAGAGTTTCCTGTTCCCCCACTGGTCCCGCCCAGCTCGGTTTCCTGTTCCCCCACTGGTCCCGTCCAGCTCGGTTTCCTGTTCCCCACTGGTCCCGCCCAGCTCAGTTTTCTGTTCCCCACTGGTCCCGCCCAGCTCAGAGTTTCCTGTTCCCCCGCTGGTCCTGCCCGGCTCAGAGTTTCCTGTTCCCCACTGGTCCTGCCCAGCTCAGAGTTTCCTGCTATCCCGTTGGTCCCGCACAGCTCAGTTTCCTGTTCCCCACTGGTCCTGCCCAGCTCAGAGTTTCCTGTTCCCCACTGGTCCTGCCCGGCTCAGAGTTTCCTGTTCCCCCACTGGTCCCGCCCAGCTCAGTTTCCTGTTCCCCACTGGTCCCGCCCAGCTCAGAGTTTCCTGTTCCCCCGCTGGTCCTGTTTAATATTTGTTCATGGACTTTCAGTTTGTTTTTATTTGTCACGTTTCTTTGTTCAGATTCCCACCAGTCATCTGTCTCCATAGTTCCTGTCAATATTAGTTCACATGTGTCAGCTGTGTTTAAGTTATTATCCTCGTTGTGTTCACTACTTAAGTTGTTCCTTCTCCTGCACTCCTTGTCCGGTCACCGTAATACCTACGTGTGTGTGTTATGCTTGCACCTGCTTGATTTACCTGCTTGGATGGTTATAAGTAAAGTTACCTGTTTGAATCTTCATTTTCTGTGTCAATGTCTTCCTGCCTGCACACACACTGTTACAACATTATGATGCATTATTACATTATATATTAGATTACACTCTACTAACTATAAATAACTTTGCAACTACATGTCAAGTAACTCTCATTAGAGTATTAGTAGACTGTTAGGTTAGGGTTCGGGTTAGTAGAATAAGTTGACGTACTTGCAAAGTGACTTACTGTATAGTCAGTAGAATGTCTGTTGAGAGCATCAAAATAAAGCAGATTTTACACAGAGAGTCTACTAACACTCTAATGACTGTTAGTTGACATGTAGTTGCAAAGCAACTTATAGTTAGTAGAATGTCTAAAATGGAACATCGAAATAAAGTGTTACCAGATCTCCTTTTTACTGACTTTCTGGAAGAATATGGTGATTACTTTGTTGTGGATTAGTTGATCATGGATTAGTTGACTAGAGGACAATGCAAGTAAATTATGGCACAGCTTACCCATTAAGTCATTTAGACTTAAACTTGACCAAATTGTCTGAAAAAGAACAAATACTATTAAACATCTGCCATTTAAAAAGTCATTCTAATAGGATTCCTCAGAAATAATTGTATTAAACATTGAAGATCAAGAGAAGAAAATAATGTTCAAAGAAAAGGAAATGACCAGAAATAAGGCCTTCATTCGTAGTGAGCAGGAGGAAATAAAGTATGTTTCTGCCATCTGCAAAATTTTGCTCTCAAATATGTGGCTTTGCATTTCCATTTGGCAGCCAGGGGACACTTTTGCATCACAGCTCTCATTTTCATAATTACTGCACTACAATCGGGACAAATGCATGTTGTTGAACTGCAGTAAAACTATAATCAAATTACATGGTCATGTCTGAGACAACAGGCAAATAACTTTCCATTTAACTTTATTAATCACATTGCTCATTAAATAAATAAAAAAATAATATCCATGTATAATCACAATGGATAATAGTTTAATTTATGTGGTAACACTTTATTTTAAGGTCTTTTAACTAGTTGCTTATTAGTATGCATATTACTAGAATATTGGCTGTTTATAAGTACTTATTTAGCACATATTAATGCCTTATTCTGCATGACCTTATTCTACATTCTTAATCCTACCCAATACCTAAACTTAACAACTACCTTACTAACTATGAATAAGCAGTAATTAGGAGATTATTGAGGGAAAAGTTGTAGTTAATAGTTTATATGTGTTCCCTACACTAAAGTGTTACCATTTATGTTTATTCAATTACCAGAGCAACTTACTGAACATGGCATTCAAGGTTTATACATTTTCTGGGAATTGAACCCATTTCATTGACATTGTTAGCACAATGTGTATCTGTTTGAAATACAAATAATACATACGATACATACAATACAAACTAAAAAGTACCAAAAAAGTATCCTGTTAAATATTTTACAAGTATTTCAGTTATTTAATATGACTAAATCAGGATTTGATCAAGTAAAAATAGATCCTTAAAATTCCAACAACCTATATTAATTTGTGTGTGTGTGTGTGTGTGTGTGTGTGTGTGTGTGTTTTAATGGTAGTACCATAATATTCTTTAAAAAAATATCTTGAAAGTACCATGTAGTACAGTAGTATCCAAAAGTGATGTCCAGAGGGATATCAAGTTTGATTAAATCATCAAAATATGTGGAAAATATATATACATATATATATATTTTTTTTTAAATATGGGGGAAGAACAAAACACAAAACTTGGTTCAGGTATTTATCTGACAAAATTATTTGGAAGATAAAGTCAAAGGTTTTATTTTACTATGAAAAAAAAACATTTTCATAGACTACAACATACAATATTTTGTTCGTTCTCTCTTGTTTTTGCATGTGTTCATAATTTCTTTGTATGACAGCCTGGCCAAAAAGTATGTCTGTCATGCTTCATTGCATATGATGGTTGACTGACATATCAAATGAATGTGACACCTACAGCATCTGATATCATGGTACAGCTGCTACTGACAAACAGGCTCAACATATATTTACTGCCATGACAGGGAGACAGCACTGTACAAACACTGTAAACTGAATTAAAGTGCTCAGTCATATATAACAATGCAGGTAATTCATAACTGTGAATGAGAGGACATGACCTGAAAAGATGCCTCATTAAGACGCCTGCATCTGAATTCATAAGCCTGTATGGCCTCTTGTGTCTCTGCGGACAGGTGCTCGGAGAGCCAACTAATGACACCCCCGAGAGTCAAACACTCCACTGCTAACAGCACTTTAATATGAGTCACGTTATAAACGCACATCCATTCACCAGCCGTTCGAAACTGTGGAACTGAAAAGGTGAATTTTTGAAGAACTTCCTAAATGGAGACTGTGCCTGTCAAGCTGCAGAATCACAAAAGAAGCACCATAAAATATAATAATAATTACAAGTGCACAAGTCTCATGCATTATATTTTCCTGACAGACCAAAAGTGTTAGCAGATATTAAGCAGACAATCTACTAATATTCTTGTTGACATGTATCTGCAAAGTTACTTGTAGCTAGTAGAATGTCTAAAGTGGACCATCGAAATAACGTGTTACCGAATGTTCATTTTAAGGTGAACTATCACTTTAAGATGGATAAAACAGTGACTCCCTAGAGTCACTGTTTTGATGGTAACATTACACCGCTGTTTACACCAGGCTACAATTTTCCACCCATCCCACGTCTGATAATCAAAAAATACACAGCAGACTACTATTTACACAGAACAATCAGTCACAGTGATTTTAAGCTCAAATTTCATTTGAAAGCTCAGGATCAACATTTGAATTCACACTGAATGGAAAATGAGCCTTTTATTGCGACATGCTTTATATGTTATTATGGACAAACACATGTGTCTGGACTGATTGATGAAAAACTCTTAAACAAACATGCCACAATGTGGAGAAAATTTATTTGTGATAATGAAATGCTGAATGAAACACAACTGAGTGGCTCATCAAGTCATCCTACACAGCCAGTCCACTGATGTGAAAATATGAATATCTGTACTGCATTTTCATATTCCCATCGTCCTATTATGTTTGAGACAATATTAAGCTAAAAATGTACTTAGGTTCATCCTTTCCTTAATATTACTTTTAGATAACACTTTAGAATAATGGTCTGTTATTAACAGGCAACTATGCAGAAAGTAATGAGTAGTTATTCGTTATCACTTCAGCTACTATTAACTGATATGGAAACAAGATTAACTAATAGCAAAGTTATGACTGAGATAGTTCTTTATTAGGTAATCAATAATTACTGAATGAAATTACTGTCACGGTTGTGGACTTCTGTTTTGTTATTCTGTTCTGTTTCTTATTTGCCTACTCCGTTTAGCTCCAGCTTCAATGGTTTCTAAATATCTCCTTGTTTGATTCTGTAGTTACATATAATCATCACCTGTCAGTCATTATGTTTGTCATGTATTTATACTCCCCGTTTCATTCAGTCCTTTGTCGGTTCTCGTTTCAGGGTGTACTCACTAAGGTGACCAGATTTTTGAAATGGAAACCGGGGACATTTCCTATTTGAGTGGCCAAATATTCCAGAAATTTCATTTGTTATTATCTAATAATTTAAACGGGGACGATACATTTTTTAATATTTATTATTATTATTGTTATTACTACATTAATAATTTTTATGGTTTAGTTTGATTATTAGGATTTTTGGTCTGGTTTTAATACAATTCACCAAAACTATTACACTATTAATAGTAGGCCTAACCGTTGTAAAAGCAGGTTAAAACAATATGCCTATTATGTTATAACAAAAGTATAACTTTACAAAAAATAAAACAACATAAATATAAAAAGATAAGATAAATAAAACGGCATTAATATTTTTAACATTTATTATTGAATTTAATGTTCTCATTTTCACAAGCTGTTTATACTCTAGGCCCTATACAACTTTTTTTTTTAACTTTTAACTATTTTTAACTATTATTTTGCATTTTAGACACATTTTAAGCACAAAGTTGCAAGTGTATTATTATTTATTTTTTTATTATTATTTTATATATTCATATCTGAGTCTACCTTCACCACGTGATATAATTAAGACGCGTGTGTGTGGAAATGATGCGTTGTGACTGCGGAACTTCTAGGGACGTTTAAAATTTATCAAAACAATCCCTCACCCTGTTGAAGCCCTGTTATAAAACACATACAAACAGTATTACTTTAATTTAACATGAATAGTTAGTATGTTACTACTACCTTGAAACCGTTAACGATGTTTTAATAATTGATAATAATGACGCTCTGCTCTGATCCAGGTTACGTTCTTCATGAAGTAGCGGTGTAGTAGTGTAGCTGCACAGCTCCCTCTGTTGGTCAAAATAATCACTACACGATTGCTCCGATAACCAACAGGCTGTTGCGGGCTTTTTTGCAATGTATTTGTGGGTTGTTTGGAACGAGCTGTAAAATGGGGACATTTCCGGGGACAGGACACCAAAAACCGGGACTGTCCCCAGAAAACGGGGACGTCTGGTCACCCTAGTACTCAGACTAGGCACGGCTGCCATGAACCGAGCCCGAGCGTGATTGTCCCCCCTCCCCACTCCTCCGCTGGCCCGCACTCACACTTGCACTCAACGTTCCAGGCCGGAGCACACTTACGTCATATATGATGCAACTTTTTGTATGGAAGAAAACAGGAAGAAACGCACTTTCGCTAAAATACCGCCTGATATATTTATCATTTATGCTGCGCAGCGGTTTTCACTTGATTGTGCTGCACGTATCAGAAGATTATTATGAAGGCTGACGTTAATAGAGGAATTTGCAGCTTTACTCTAGCTTTACTACAACTTTACTTTACAATTCCTGATCATCAATAAGGTGAGAATCAGACCCTTTATAAACCTAAGTGTACTATCCAAGTAGTAATAAGATGTTTGCTGTTATAATGATGACAGTAGCGCACACAAAAGTAGTAGCTGTTCCGTGCTCCGGCACGGTTGGCACTCACACTGCATGTGTACCGTGCTCGAGCCGAACTGAACCGTGCTCTGGCCCACCTGTTCCAAGCGGGCCAGGGATGGCTAAACGAACTGCATCTGGGCACAGTACGGAGCGATCACACTACTAAACGAACCGGGCCTTGGGGGTCAAATGCGCTCTGGCACGGTTCAGAGAGCCTAGTGTGAGTACACCCTCAGTTTAGTTGGTCCTCTATGATATCTCCTAAGTGTTTGTTATTCTGAATAAAAGACATTGTTTATGAACTATATCATTGTGCGTGCAGCAGACCACCGTTATAGAAGAACCGAAAAAGTTTTTTTTTATTTTTTATCATGAACCAGTTTTGTGAAGACTCATCACCTGCGGGAACAAGGCGCTGGTGGAATACTGGTGGTGGAGGATACAGCAGGGCGACTCTCCGGGTAACATCAGCGAGGCAGAGAAGGAGCCCGTGCCGGAACCAGATGCCCGGGTCTTCCCTGAGCCAAAGAAAGCTGCCCAGCCCATTTCAGAGCCAGGAGCAGAACACTGCTTGATAGATCTGTGGTCCACGCATCCAGTTCCCTTCCGAGTATCCACCCTCGAGTCTTCGCCTTCCATGCTGGTTCCATCCAGCCATCGGGATGCTCCGGTTCCGTCGGGAAATATTCCTCCTCCGATATCCTTGACTGACTTCATGGTCCCATTGCCTCCGCTGGTTTTATCCAGTTCCCTGGATCCATCGGAACCACTGGTGTCATCCTGCTCCTCAGCTCTGCCCCCGCCCCTCGCTCCGTGTGGCTCTTCGGCTCTGCCTCGGGCCTCCTGTCTACCAGCTCAACTTAAGTTTGAGCCCACATCAGGCCTCCAGGCCCTTGTCTCCACCTTGTCCTGTCAGCCCATCTGCTTCACCCTGGCACTACGCTCCTTTGACTCTGTCAGTGGTCTGCCAGTTCTGGGACTCCTCTGGACTCCCTCATCCATTTGGATCAGCCTCGTTCATTCATCGCTCTGCTTCTGCCGCGAACGTCCGGGTCTCTGGCTGCGCCTCGATTCTTCACCCCTTTGGCTCCACCGGGCTTCTCCTTCCCTCTGGCTTCCCCATTGTCCTTACTCCCTCTATAGTCGCCCTGGTCTGCTGAGCCCCCCCATCTCGGTCCCGCGAGCCAGCAGCACCACCTTGGGCTTCCAGGCTGGAGATGTCATCCTGGTCCGTCGGTCTCTCTGCTCCGCCAGATAACGCATGCACCATGGCTTCGCAACCAGTCCCCAGATTCCGTCTAGCCCTTCAGTGAAGTCTCCACCATGGTGTCTGTGTTCTTCGACTCCTCCTGGTCCATCACCTGCTCCACGCCCACCCCCAAAGCCTCCTCCCTCCTCAGTTGGACACTACACGGCACAAGGACGCGTCTTTTCGGGGTTGCGCCTTTACTGTCACGGTTGTGGACTTCTGTTTTGTTAATCTGTTGTTAGTTTCTGTTTTGACTACTCTGTTTAGTTCCAGTTTCATTGTTTTTTTCTTCTCGTTTGTTTCTATAGTTACATATAATCATCACCTGTCAGTCATTATGTTTGTCATGTATTTATACTCCCCGTTTCATTCAGTCCCTTGTCGGTCGTCATCTATGATATCTCCTGAGTGTTTGTTATTCTGAATAAAAGACTTTGTTTATGAACTCTTTATGACAACTGTTACAATTAGCCTCATTAAGACCAAATTAAAACCATGACAAATTATAAAGAATTACCAATTAATTACTTATCACAACATTAATGTTTCTGAGATGTGAGCAAAACTGTTTTGCACATTAATATAATGGCTAATAGTTCAACACTTGAGTAATTAGTAATTAATTGGTAATTATTTATAATTTGTCATAGTTAATAGTCATTAATTCAGTAATTAATCAAGAACTACTCATTTGCACTGCATAGTTACCTATTAATGATGGACCATTAATCTAAAGTGTTACCGATTTCAATAACATTTGTTTGAATTGTAATCATAAACTCTCAAATGTATTGTAAACTTGTCTTATGGCTGATATGTTTCAGCTAATTCTTTGCCTTCACTCTGTTTACATACATAAGTATGAATTACATTAAGAATCGCATGCTCTAACAGACATATTTTCAATTCAAAAGGTGAATGTCGCCAAAAAGCAAGTAGTTTGCATCCCTGGTGCAAATTACTTTTGTTGGATATAAAGTTAGCAGCTTATATCTTACCTGGCACTTTTACCATTTAAAATGCGCTTTACCATTTAAAATAACTTTCATCTCGAAGGTTTTGATACGTTACATCAGGAAGGGACATAACTGTGCAGAAAACAAAAGCACAAACGATATGGATTTGATGAATTCTGTGGTGATTTGTGATATAGATTGTCTCACTCTAAAAAAAAAAAAAGAAAGAAAGAAAGAAAAAAAAGTAAATCTGATAATAATACCAAAATGTGGTTATTTACACTGTTTCTTGCCATTGTGTAGATAACAAAGTTATAACCAGTAAAGTTTAACTGTCTGAGCTTGACCAGTGCATATTTGCAAAATACGCTATAAACTACCTATTTATTATTATTATTATTATTATTATATTACAAAAAGGTCCTGCTTAACAGAAGCAATTTGTCAATGAGAATGCTTAGAAAATATTTTAATCCATACATCCATGATAATTTCATAATTCCAATGTATTTGTTTATTAACAGTAACTGTGACAGACTGCACTTTAGAAATGAAGAATATTGGATATCCTGTAAACATTTGAACTCTTTATAATTTCTAGTTTAAAATCAGGAATGTCAAATGGATACTTCTGCCATCTAGTGGCAGGACCAAAGCACTTAGTGGCCCCAAAAACAGCCAATCTTAAAAATGTCTGTATGTCACTTCATTGGAATGCCAATCAAAACAAATAAGTCTTTAAGTGATAAACCAATATATATAGTGTTGAAAATGAAGACGGAAAGTATTGTGCCACTTTGTGGATGTCAAACATTAGTGGAACATGTTCACAGTTAATGTGATTGAGGAGAACTCATACATCCACTGCGAATCCAAATGATTTATGTGGCCACCTATATCAATGAGAGTATAGAAATATGAAGTTAACACTTTACAGTAAGGCTCCATTTGTTAACATTAACTAACATTAACAAAGATTAATAAATACTGTAACATATGTTAGGTAATGTAAGTTAATGCATCTACAAACATGAACTAGTGTCGAATCAGTGGTTCGGAGCGCCAAAGTCATGTGATTTCAGCAGTTTGGCGGTTTGACATGCGATCCGAATCATGATTCGATAAGCTGATTCATAACGCTCCGAAGCTTCCTGAAGCAGTGTTTTGAAATTGGCCATCACTATATAAGTCGTTATTTTGTTTTTTTGGCGCACCAAAAGTATTCTCGTCACTTTATAATATTAATATTGAACCACTGTACTCACATGAACTGATTTAAATATGTTTTTAGTACCTTTATGGATCTTGAGAGAGGAAATGTCATTGCTGGCTATGGAGGCCTCACTGAGCCATCGGATTTCAACAAAAATATCTTAATTTGTGTTCTGAAGATGAACGAAGGTATTACGGGTCTGGAACGGCATGAGGGTGAGTAATAAATGACATTATTTTCATTTTTGGGTGAACTAACCCTTTAAGTTTATGTAATAATACCTTCGTTTTTGTTTTTCATCTGCTGTTTTCAAAGTAATTTTATGTTGTTTTTATTCTGTTTTTACCATAATTGACAAAAAACACGATATGGTCTCTTTGCGTCATGGCAACATCATGTGGTCAACATGTGAACATGACGTCTGATCGCCTGGAACTCACCGAGGTCTGAAGTGGCACATTTAATTTGGGATATTCCCACGTCCAATCTCGTCTGGAACGCAGCATTAGGCTAAGACATTAATGTCATTGATTATGTATTGATTCTTTTATTTAAATTTGTTAATTTTTTGTACAAAAAAAGTTACACCTTTAACTGATTATTTATAATCTGTTTTATAACTAAATTATAATTAATTTTCAAACTACATAAATGATAAACAAATCATTAATTCATGGTTTTTCCCTAGACTGTGAATGGCACAATAAGCATCAGTTTGCTTCATAGTGTTCATGTGATGTAATTTGATCTTTTAATATCACTGTCTTAGTACATTTGGGCACATTAAGCATTTTAAAATGGCCTGCTGTTTTTAGTGATTTAATCACTAGTGTCCAAGACCTGCAGTTTGTTCATCTTTGTTTTTTCTTTTTCTTTTAAGGGGTAATCTAAATATTCATGGATTGAAACAGATAGAAAATATACAGGCCTGTGCTGCAGTTCTATGGATGTTTTGCCCTCCATAACACTGGATTCATCAGGGTTTTAAAGCTTATTTCACTCAAACAGAAGCATCTTGTTAGACTGGGGCTTGTTTTAGAGGAATCTGAGGGTGTTCGCTCCCTGATCACTACCCACAGCAATACACCATGGATATGGACTTGGGAAAAATAGGATCAGGTACCAAAATTAGTATGATGGGACACAAGAGGAGCACGTAACCCCGTCACTAATCAGATTAGACAGGATTATGTCTCTACGCGTCTGCAGAAGTCTTGGTCTGTGAACATGCCATCGGACGACCAGCTGAAGAGAATCAAATCAACACATATTTATATCCACTGAAGTTCAACAGGGATCTTTATTCAGCCTCTGAATCATTCAACCAGACATTGTATCAAGGTATTTACCTGCTTTGATGTTTTTACAAATGTAAATAGCAGAATAGATTCCTCTTTCTCTCAAAGCCACAGCGGTTGGCAGTCCTCTCTGGTTGTGAGTCTTAAAACCAGAATCAGACTTAATATACAGAATTGCTTGAATTATTTTCATTTATGTATTGCAGGCAATGGAGAACCATGTGAAATCTCCATAAAATGGCTACTTATGTACTGTGGTCAGTAGTCGTCTGGACTCTCAAGGGCCTGTTGTGCACATGGAGGTTTTTCTGGGTGATTATGTATCTCTTCAGTTAAAGTTTTTTAATTTATTTTCTCATGAATTTCAATTTATTTTCTCTTGAAGTCCCAATTTCTGAAATGCACAATGTGCTCTGATTGGTTGGCTCGACCAGTGTGTTGTGATTGGTCTAGCGCTTCGAGCTTGTTTGGGAAATGTCCCGCCCCTTACCATAACCGACAGTTTCAACACACTACTAATTAAAGTCCCCTTCAAGGAAAAGTCTGTTCATTCGGTGGCCATATTTGCAAAGCCTCCTGGCAGCTATTTTGGGCATCCAAGTCCCATCTACTTGAGTGGGGGAATCCTGAAATCTTAAAAATTAAATTACATATTTCAAACCACCAACAAAATCTTAACTGCACCTTTTAAAGGACACTCTGTTGCGTAGTTACACGCATCCTGCCCTGTCAATCATAAGTTAAAATCCTCCACATTCAATTTAATTTACTACCGTTTCGGAGAGAAATGTAGTAGCACATTGATCTGCCAGTCGTGGGTCTTTCATGTGGTGGACTCTGCTCATGTGTTTGCAATTTGCATAATGATGCATTTAAAAGTTAATAACCAAACGTTTCCTTACAAAGAAGTTCACAATGCTGTTGCAGATGAAATATAATGGGGGTAGCATTGAACAAATATCTTTTCTTCTGGCAAGATATTAATTATTAATCATATTAATTAATAAACCTCTCTTCTTAAAGGGTTAGTTAACACAAAAATGAAAATAATGTCAATAATAAATCACACTCATGTCGTTCCACACCCGTAAGACCTTCGTTCATTTTCAGAACACAAATTAAGATATTTTTGATGAAATCCGATGGCTCATTGAGGCCTGCATTGAGAGCAAGATAATTAACACTTTCAAACGCCCAGAAAGGTACTAAAGACATATTTAAATCAGTTCATGTGACTACAGTGGCTCAACCTTAATGTTATGAAGAGACGAGAATACTTTTTGTTCGCCAAAAATAACAAAATAACAACTTTTCAACAATATCTAATGATGGCCGATTTCAAAACACTGCTTCATGAAGCTTCGAAGCTTTACGAATCTTTTGTTTCAAATCAGTGGTTCGAAACGCGTATCAAACTGCCAAAGTCACGTAAACCATTGAAATTTCGAAACACTTGAGTAACAAAGCCTTGTTTACTGAAATCACGTGACTTTGGCACTCTGAACCACTGATTCGAAACAAAAGATTTGTAAAGCTTCATGAAGACCACTAGATATTGTTGAAAAGTCGTTATTTTTTTGGCACACAAAAAGTATTCTCGTCACTTCATAACATTAAGGTTGAACCACTGTAGTCACATGAACGTTTTTAAATATGTTTTTAGTACCTTTCTGGGCATCTGACAGCGTTAATTATCTTGCTGTCAATGCAGGCCTCACTGAGACATGAGGGTGAGTAATTAATGACATGATTTTCATTTTTGGGTGAACTAACCCTTTAACCGTCAGTCTGGCACACCCGCCATGTTTGTAGTTTTTTTATTTATTTTATTTATTTATTTTTTTACACTTTTTATTCATGTTTGTCCAATGCACAATGGGTTGTGGGCAATATTTGCCATTAGAATGTGCACAGATCTGCACTTCGGATTCTAACCGGAAAAAGTAGACCATCCGGGTATCTTTGGAATACCCATTTCAACATACTACGATTTGGGACATACCATTTCTAATTTTGAATACTATTTAGGATGGATAGTATGTGAATTGGGACACAGCATCAGGTTTTTTTTGGGAACCATAGTTTCTAACGTCAGTTGCAGTGATGCAATGACTTTACCAGCGATTGGCTCTTTTGTTTAAAGGCGGAATGTATTGTTGCAGTTTCTCCCATTCATAAGTAATAGGGGTCCCACTTTATATTAGGTGTATTTAACTACTATGTACTACATTTAAGTTAATCGTTTGATACAATGCACTTATTGTGTACATAACATGTTTGTACATTGTACTTTTATTTAAAAAAATACCTGCATGCAATTACAACTGTAATTAATTTCTGTAATTCTATAATTGCACTCTTGACTCTTCCCTTTCTACTTAACCGACCCATACAACCTGTCCCTAACCTTACCCATATCCCATCTCAATAGCAGCACAAGTATTTTGCAATATATGAACACAATAATTATTGTACTTATTTTTTAATGCAAGTACGTAGTAGTTAAGGACACGTAATATAAAGTGTGGCTATAATAGGAGTGCACCGTCTTTGTGTGCCTATAGTCTTTGCTACCAACTAACTCAACCAGGCCCCACCCCTTTATTTTGCGTATGCCAATGTTAATACATTATATAAATATATTCCAGTTATTATTAGCCAATTGAATCAAATGTTGTTTGATGTACTGTAGGTCAGCCCGTATTATGCTCTAAAATCTGCACCATGGATAGAGCGAGCAGCTGATACAGACCATAAACTACAATCAAAACTGACCACAGGTAAGTCCTAATATCACAAGGAAAAAGCAGTCATGGCCATTTTTTTATTATGCAATTGTAAGGTAAATGTTTTAACTCTGAGATGTTTTAATTCCATGTGGATGTGGTATCTGTAAAATGTGATGTATTGTTAAATTATTTATATGCAAGAAAAAGTTTATGTCCATACCTGTCCAATAGATGGCAGGCTAGTTTTGTATGAAAATAGTCTGACAAAATCAAATTACAGAGCTCCTTAATCTACAAATTAAGGGGCCTTTTGTACTAACATTCTGTCATTAATTACTCGGCCCTCATGTCATACAAAACCTCTATAACTTTATTTCTTCTGTGGAACATTATATCATGAAGAATGCTTTTGTCCATCCAAAACAACACTAGACCCCACTGACTTTCATTGTATATTGAGAAATTTTTAAAAATATTTTCTTTTGTATTCCACAAGAAAACCATAGAGGTTTCATTTGACATATAAGTGAGAAAAGTACCAAAATATATTTAATTTTTAGGTGAACTATCCTATTAAGTGTTTGATCTTCATTTATCAAAATATTAAGACTTTCGTAAATCTGTAGTTGTCCAAGATGTCAAGCATCTCGCAGGGACAGACTCTGTGAAGAAGGCCAAAGCAGAAAACTGTGTTCAGCGTGAACGCACAAGTGGCCTGTACAAGAGACTGTTAACAGCTGAAGGGGAGATTCAGGAACTGAAGATAGAGATTGCAAATCAGAGAGCATCATGGGAGATGCGGTTTATGGAGCTGCAAAAGAGACAACTTGATCTGAGAGACCAGGTATATGGATCTAATAATATTTCATAAATGAATCTAACTCACAAATCCATTATAACGAACCACCTGTGACACATTTGCTTCATGTGCATTGATGCTTTGATCGGAAATGCAAAATGTAGTATGCATGCTTTTTTGATAATGAGTCTAACTGCTTCATTAGGTAATTAATGGGGCTGGCAACTGGAACTAACTGGAACCAGCAATGCTCATAGATTTTCCCATAAATTTTGTGTCTGAAAGGAAAACTTCTACAAATGCACAGGTGCCACTTTATAGGTGTCTTTAACTACTATATACCAACATTTAAATTAAAGGATTAGTTCACTTCAGAATTAAAATTTCCTGATAATTTACTCACCCCCATGTCATCCAAGATGTTCATGTCTTTCTTTCTTCAGTCAAAAAGAAATGAAGGTTTTTGAGGAAAACATTCCAGGATTTTTCTCCATATAGTGGACTTCACTGGGGTTCAACGGGTTGAAGGTCCAAATCAGTTTCAGTGCAGCTTCAAAGAGCTCTACACGATCCCAGACAAGGAATAAGGGACTTATCTAGCGAAACAATTGGTCATTTTCTAAAAATTTTCTTTTTTAAATTATACTTTTTAACCACAAATGCTTGTCTTGCACTAGTTCTGTGATGCGCCATGCATTACGTAATCACATTGGAAAGGTCACGTGTGTGTGGTGTAGGTGGAAGTACCAATCCAATGTTTACAAAGCGAACATGCAAAGCCTTTACAAAAAAAAAAAAAAAAGGTAAAACAATGATGTCAGACGATTTTGAAGAAAATGAGATGGAGTTTTTCGTCCTACCGCGGTACTTCCACTACGTCACGCGTGACCACTTGACATTTGACTTGACATTTGATATTCAACAGTGCTTCGATCTGCCTGCATTGACACTATTCTTTTAAGAGCTGCTGTGCAGCCAAATAATGTACCAGTTATCAATGTAAAGCTGCTTTGACACAATCTACATTGTAAAAAGCGCTATATAAATAAAGGTGACTTGACTTGACCTTTCCAACGTGATTATGTAATGCGTGGCGCATCGCAGAGCAGTGCAAGATGAGCATTTGTGGTTAAAAGTCATTTTTATTTTATTTTTTTTAGAAAATGACCGATCGTTTTGCTAGATAAGACTCTTATTCCTCGTCTGGGATTGTGTAGAGCTCTTTGAAGCTGCACTGAAACTGACATTTGGACCTTCAACCTGATGGTAACAGTTGAAGTCCACTATATGGAGAAAAATCTGGGAATGTTTTCCTCAAAAACCTTAATTTGTTTTCGACTGAAGAAAGAAAGACATAAACATCTTGGATGACATGGGGTGAGTAAATTATCAGGAAATTTTAATTCTAAAGTGAACTAATCCTTTAATCATTTGAGACAATGCATGTATTGTGTACATACATGTTTTTACATGAGAAATACCTGCATGTAATTACATCTGAAATAATTTCTGTAATTGCATCTATAATTACACTTGACCTTCCCTTACACCTTAAACCTACACCTACCACCAAACCCGTCCCTAACCTTACCCTCATCCCACCTCAATAGCAGCACAAGTGTTTTGGAATACAACATGAACACAAGTACATTGTACTTATTTTTTGATGTAACTACATAATAGTTAAAGACACCTCATATAAAGTGTGAGCAATAAAGTCAGCTGCAAAAATAACTGTGTCCACTCCTTTTAATAGCTGATTTTTCTCTGCATGTCTTTAGTAAATCGTGACTGGTTTTTAACGGCAAAAGAGGGTTTGTGCTGGAGAAGACTGTTAGTAAATCTGGCTCTTAATGTCTGAAGTAATTTTGCTTCTCAAGCAAATGTATCTTGATTTAAGAATGTTTAGATATTTGTTTTGGAAAACATGACAAAAACACTATAAGAAAAACTTTTTTGGTGGTGGTGGGGGGGGGGAACTGTAGAACTGTATATAGTATACAGTATATAGAACTGTAGGGTTCTTGAAAAAGGTTTTATACAAGGAGAAATGTTTTAAATGATTGCATAATACTTTCATGTTTTACGGGTTATTTCAAATTTTCTAGTGATAAAACAAGCTGTTTAATTCATAAAATTTAATCAAAATAATAAGTGAATTAAAACTAATTTATTTATTCCTAATTAAAACTAAATCCATTAAATGATTCCATGATGAGAACCCCTAAAAGGTTATTTAAATGAAGTGCCTGATGGAAACCTAACCTTTTTAATTTTCATTTCAATTGTGTTATGTGATTGTTTCAGTTGACCTCTGAAATTCTGGTAAGGTCTGGATTGCTGTACAGAGACACCGATTCAGAAGAAACAAATGAGGTCTTTACAGAGTCTGGGTTGGAGAATGGACTTTATTCTGAGGAGAAGGAACATGGATGTTTTAGTAAGAGTTTCATATTCCTTTGGTGGACTGGATGTCAAAACTGCCCTGGTGTTACACACCTTGTCCTAACCAGAAGCAACGCGATAAGATTCCAGTGACAAGCATTTTAGTCAGTCCACACCAGATCTGACATGACTATGATGCAACAAAATCAATAAAAAATCTCCGCCAATCAGGAGTGTGTGAGCGGAGCCTCTCTGCACTCACATTATTAAAAATACACAGCCTACTGAGTGACAGAAACAGTCTTTGTCATAAAATACACTTGTTTGCTCACATTGAGTTCACAGTTTCGGATCTTTTTTTTAAGATCCGAGGTGAATTATCCATTGTCACATTCAGTATGGCCATAAAGGTCATGCAGTATGATATTCAACCTCACATTAAATTCTTTTAACATTAAATAATGCACATCATCAATATAATCATATAGTCATACTTTGTATGTTGTTGTTCCAGCCACGACATCGCTGAAATGGAAACCTTTCCCTTTCGAGGGAACTTGTGCTGCGTCGATGATGACACTTTAGGGAACGCCTGTCGTCTGAAGCATGTGCAACTAGTCCAATTTCGATTGGCGCTGCCTCACCTTGTGATGTGTGACAGCGAAGACCAGAAGCTATAAAGGGAAGCCGACACAAAGCAGCGTTAACTTCTGCTTTTCAGCAAGCGATATCTGTTGAAGCTGTCGGTCTTATTTATTATGTGTTTGTCCAAAAAAGAAAAGAAATATTATGGCGAGTGAACAGTTCAGGCTGTGTGTGCCTCCCTGCCCTAGATACATTTTGGGTAAGGACACACACAAGTTATGTGAAGCATGCACGGGCAGCTCTCGAGGGAGTATGCACTGTGAGCTGCTACCACTCAGGACGCTCCGCTCTCACCTGGCTGCGTTTGATGAGAGCAGCCAGGCTTGCGCTCCCCGCGGTTTGTCGTCTCAGATTGTGGGGGTTGCAGCTGGAGCTAGCAGAGGAGCTTGAGACGGCTTCGGCCCGCTCTCAACCCGAGTCTGCTGGCTCCAGCGCTCTTGCTCAGGATCCGGAAGCCCGCTCTGTGGCTTCTTCTACCCCAAGTGAGAGCTTGATCCTGGGACTGTCTAGTTCTGAGGAATAAGACGTCCCAGCAGGTCAGGCTGGGGCATGCTTGCACACCATGGCCATCATGCAAGCTTACCAAGCCGACCTGGTAAGGGACCTCGATGAGGGCAAGAGGTCAGGCCCGATGCCTTTAAAGAACTGCATAGGGCCACAGTCTTGTCTCTCCGGGCTACCAAGGAAACAGCCCAGGCCATCAGCTACGGAGAGGCACCTGGCTAAACCTCTCAGGCATCAAGGAGAAGGACAAGCCATTCCTTCTTGATCCCCACTGTCACCATCCATACTCTTCGGCAACTCGGTCAGGTTCCAGGAGGCTAACGACAGTCGGCAGCATTCCAGAGGTTTATCCCTTGCCGCTGTTGGTATGGCCCCACAGGATTCAGGACATTGAACACAGTATTCAAAGTATACCCAAGGTCAGCCTCGAGAGGTTGGTCTCCCCAGTGCACTACAAAGAGGCCTGGGGCCACCTTCCAAACATGTCTTAGTGGGTCCTGCGTACGATAGAAAATAGTTACAGGATCCAGTTTGGGTTTGCGTCCCATCATAGATCTATGACATCTGAACCATTCTCTGAGGAGATTCAGGTTCAAGATGTTGACGATTCCATTAATAGTGAGTCAAATCAACTCCGTGGATTGGTTTGTCAAGATCGATCTAAAGGATGCATACTTTCATACTTCATCCTTCCCCAACACAGAAACTTCCTGAGGTTCTCTTTTAGGGGGCGAAGCCTACTAGTATCAGGCTCTTCCGTTTGACCAAACATTATCTCCTTGCACCTTTACAAAGTGCATGGATGCAGCACTGGCTCCACTGAGACTACAGGATATCCGTGTACTCAATTACATAGATGATTGGCTAATATTATCACAGTCTCAGGAGTCATTCTCACCCACATAAGGTGCTTGGGGTTAAGACTAAACTCCAAGAAGAGTATGTTGTCTCCAGTCCAGAGGACAGCCTTTTTAGGAGTGATATGGGACTCGACTGCAATGCAGACACATTTCTCTCCAGCTTGTATTGAGTCAATTCTGGCAGCAGTGGCCAGAATCAAGCGGTGAAACAATTTCAAAGGTTACTAATCCTCATGGCAGCAGCGTCCAACGTCATACCTTTTGGCCTGCTGTACTGAGACTTTTGCAGTGGTGGCTCAGGACCAAAGGGATTTCCCCAAGGGGCAGCCCGTTCCATATGATCAAGGTTATGCGCAGATGCCTTCGTACCATTGTCATGTGGAAAAAACCTTGGTTCCTGTCCCAGGACCCGGTGTTAATGGGATTGTGTCATTGGAAATTGTGACGACAGATGCTTCCCTCACGGGCTGAGAGAGCTTCATCTCTCTTGGCACATAAATTGCTTAGAGATGTTAGCTGTACTTCTAGTTTTGAGTTACTTCTTCCCGGATCTCAGAGGCCATCATGTTCTGGTCCGGACAGACAATATGGTGGTGGTCTCATATATAAATCCCTAGGGGGGTCTGAGGTTGTGCCCTCTGTGCAGACTGGCACATCAGATCCTCCTGTGGTCCAAGGGCAGACTGCTTTCTCTCAGGGCAGTCTATATTCCCGGGAATTTAAATGTGGGTGCAGACATCCTGTCGAGGCTGGGGCTGAGGCCCGGGAAATGTAGACTCCATTCTGAGACTGTGGAGTTCATCTGAAGGATGTTCAGTCAGGCAGAAGTGGACCTGTTTGCGTCACAAGAGACAACCCACTGTCTGCTTTGGTTCTCCCTCACACAGACCTACTGGGGCTGGATGCTATGGTACAGACATGGCCGAGGCTACGTCTGTATGCATTTCCCCAGATTGTTCTGCTTCCGAGAGTTCTAGAGAGAGTGCGCCGGGAAGGGGCCAGGTTACTCTTGGTGGCCCCTTTTTGGCTGACCCGAGTATGGTTCTCGGATCTCATAGCCCTCCTCGACGGCCCCCTGTGGGAAATCCCCATCAGGAGGGACCTCCTATTGCAGGCTGGGAGGATAATATACCAATTAACTGCCCAGTGGTTTCAGTGCTGGAGTTCCTTCAGGGCTGTCTTTCCCTGTCCACACTTAAGATTTACATGGCGGCCATAACTGCCTTCCATGCACCACTAACCGATGGGTCCATGGGGAGACACCACTTGGTTATCCGTTTCCTGTGTGGTGCTTTGAGGCTGTCCCTGGCTCCCTTCGAACCAACTGAATCTAGCTCTGAGAAGTTTCTCATGCTCAAAATGGTGTTCCTGTTGGCTATTACCTCCCTTAGGAGAATAGGAGATTTGCTGGCCCTGTCAGTTGCCTCCTCCTGCTTGGAGTTTGCCCCAGGTGGGGTCAAAGCCTTTTTACACCCAAGACCGGTGTGCTTAAAGTGCCAACTAATGTAGCGAGGTCTACAATTTTGCTGGCCTTCCATCCTCCTCCTCATGTGTTGGTGGACCAAGAGAGGCTTCACTTACTTTGGCCTGTGAGGGCAAAACATATGTCCAGTGTAGGAAGTCTGACCAGTTGCTGGTATGCCTCAGATCACCCAAGAAGGGGTCCCTAGCTAAAGAAGCCAATGCTACTTTGTGCCGGCTTCCCTTCACAGCTTCCAGGGTTCGCCATCACACGTCACAATGTATCGCAGTGCCCATATTGAAATTGGACTAGTTACATACGTGCTTCAGACGACAGTCACGCAGAGGTGTTCCCGAATATGTCGTCACCGATGCATCATCTTGTTCCCTTGTCAGGGAATAATGATTACATTCATAACCTGAGACGTTTTTAAAATTGAACTGTCACAGCTGGTTAGGACACGGTTTAAAGATAGTTCACTCAAAAATAAAAATTCTTTCATCATTTACTCACCCTCAAGTTGTTTCAAACCTGTATGAATTTCTTTCTTCTCCTGAACACAAAAGAAGATATTTTGAAGAATATAGGTAACCAAACAGTTGATGAGCCCTTATTTATTTATTTATTTATTTATTTATTTATTTTTTGACAGAATTTTCATTTTTGGGTGAACTATCCCTTTAAGGAGAATTGAAATTAATGTAAAAAATGAGACCATCTCTTCAAACTTTCCATAGGTGGTCTCAGACAGATACACCAGCAAAAGGGAATGGAATTGTTTAGTTATGGTGTTGACCAAAAAAGTCAAACCTCCTGCCCATCAGACTCCAGAGCCACTTCTGCTATGTCTAACATCAGGTATCCTTTATAATGTTTTAATCTTGACATGTTCATTCTTGCCTGTCATTGAAAGCTGCTGTCACAATCAAGTGTTCCAGCGAACTGTGTAATAAACAGAAATATTTAACTCTGGAATGCAGTGACACAATGCATTACAACAATCAGTAATGCATTTAAAGAGTTCTATTTGTATATGAATATCACTGTCAAACCAAAAATGATTCAGACATTTTTAATATTTTTGATATATTTTTACTAGTGGGTGCAGGACACTATAGTTCATTTATGTAAGTGAGGATAGCAAAATAAAGTAAACTGTGAAATATCATAACCAAAAATTCTTCATACAGTGGACTACCAGTAAAATTGATAACAATTTGGAACCAAAAATTATTCAGACACTTTGACCTGACCATGTTTTGCTTAAGTGTTATCTGACATAATTAAGATTTTTTTTCTGACACAGTTTAACTCTGAGATCTTGTCACATTTTTTTAAACTATAGTGAATAAACTGTATTAATGAATGAAATGTTCAAGGTGTTGGAATAAATTTTGGTTTGACTGTATGTGTGCTCTTTCTTCAGTGTAAGGTCTTGGAGGAGTGGAGTGGGGCCTCATCGAGTGTTTGTACCTCACTCCCCCCTGGATCTGAAGATTGGGCACAGGGTCCGAATCATGTTACCCTCTGGAAGGATCAGCACCGGTACCTTACGCTACCTGGGCAACATGCACAACTCTCCTGACTACCATCTTGGCGTAGAACTGGAGTTGGCAGATAATGGACAACATGATGGAACCTATGACGGGCAGCGCTACTTTGACTGGTATGATAATATTTCTGGCCTTCAGTCATTCAGATAATGGGAAACTTGGTTTTTATACTAATGAAAAGACTAGCTAATTCTGCGCTCATGCCATGTCGTAACCATAAGTGACGTTCTACTTTGAGCTGTTCACTTCCTCGGAATTATGTGTTTCTTTGGCAACATCATCAACGTCTAAATGAATCTGCAGCAGTCAGGTGATACAAGTCAGAGTTCTCAAAAGTTGTAATTGCGAGTTCTACAAGGACGTGAACGCTTTTTACAAGTCGGAATCTCATAATTACGATAATTACAACAGGAAGACAACATTATTTATAGACTATAATTTAAATATTTAATGTTTCATTGAGGAGAATCAGAAATCAATGAAGGAATTTTACAATATTGAAGATTTCTGATAATATACTTACCTTTTAAACTGTTGTTTTAGTATTATTGAGATACTAAAGTTTTTTTTTTAATAACATTTTGAATCAGTTTTTAGTTGTGTATTTACCATTTCCATTTTAGCTTTAAAGTTTTTTTTTTTTTGTAATTTTGTTGTTCGTTTTTTTTTTTTTTTTTTTTTTTTTGTCATTTTTATTAATTAAAATATGTTCATATAGTTATTTTAGTACATCAAGTTAAACTAAATGAAAATAAAAAATGTTGCTTTGGCAACTAGCTGAAATAAAATACTTTTTTATATTTTATTTTATTTCAGTTAACATTTATTTTATTTAAACTTTTTTTTTTTTTTTAATGGTTTTAAGCTTTAGTTTTAGTCAACTATAATAACCCTTCTTTTAAAACCGTAGTTCTCAACATTTTTTGGGCCAACACCTTCCCTGAATATTAATGTTGATTATTTAATGTTTATTATTATTATTATTATTATGTCACTAAAATAGCATGTCACTGAATGCCAAATAGCAAATTTGATTTGACTGGACAGTTAAATATCAGTATCAAGTTTCACAGGGAGCAAAAATGCCATGTGAATATTTACCTGCTGAACACTAAACTTTTACATTGGTAGCTTATCACAAACAGCAGTTAATCAGCAAACAGAAAGCACTCTTTTTATTCCAACGGAAAAAAAAATGCTGAACGGTTTTATTTTAAATGGTGCGCATCCATGGTGTTTTATCTGGTTTGTTTAGCGATATCAGTTTTGATATTGTGTCTGGATGTCATTTGTAATGCTAAAGAAACAAACACTGAATTAAAGAGGCACTTTGTAAACAATATACCATCTTGTCTGCCGTGTTGGGGTAAACTGTCATGTTTTACACCCTGTCTACACCAGAAGTCAACGGCGCGACAAGTCTCGTCAAAAGCAAATATACCCATTATTATCAGTGACACTATTCTAGTCACCAACAATAAATGGATGTTCGGTTCTATTTCTGATGTATCCGTGCGATCGTGCTACTTCCGACAACAGCTTTGGAAAGTTCGCTTTGAGGTGTCCAGTGTAGACAGCTGGTGTTACAATGTTGCTGACCGTTCTCTTCTGCGAGTACTTACAACTTTCAGCTCATCTCGTCGTGAATCTTCGGCGTAAACTCGACTTCCACGACATCCCACAAGAACACCTCAATGCCCCCTTTCAAAATATTGCTTACAGTGCCCCCTGATTACCCTTATTTAGAAATACTGTTTTTAAAATAATACATATCTTAATTTCTGTTCTTTTCTTCTGAAATTTCTTTTTAATTTCCTCTTTCTCCTCAGTGACCCTGGACATGGTGCATTTGTAGCATTCAGTAAATTGTTGATGGCTTGGGAGTAGATCAGGGACACTTGAGTGAAGACTCTGCAGATGCTCAAGGACATTGACTCAAGCAACAGTTCGCTGTACAGATCCACTGCTGCGATGAGGTTTTTTGTAGGCCAACCTGTAAACCAGCACCACCCTAGATCCCTCGACAAAAACCCAATAGGATCTTTCCATTGGCTTTTGGATTATTGTCAAAAATAAGCTCTGTGCCTAACAGAAGTTTGAGATACTCACATGTTTTGTTCATCATGATCATTCTTATAAAGGAAAACTTGTTTGAATTTTGAAACGTAAATACAATAGGCCCAAAGCTAAAAATGAACTACACCGTGGTCACAAGACTTCAACGTCGCCATCTTTAAGCTTCAACAACTCTTTCAGTCTTTATTTAAAAACATTTTCCATTAAATCTTGAGTTAGAATAGTTTGCAAGAGTGCGATTATAAACACAACGAGGCTGTGAAAGTGACTAGTGAGTAGGAATGAGTTTACCTGTTCGGCTGATGACATTTAATGACAGCATCGGCAGTCCTGTTTAGATACTTGTTAGCAACCGCCTTTTTCAAGACATGTAAAAGCTTAAAAAATTACATTAATTTATTTAATGTCGTAGAATAAAATGTGAGAATATCTTGAGCTTGTGTTCACCACAGACCTTATTTCAATCTTTTAACCAAAAACTTTTAAACACAAACTCATTGACTTCAGGGTGATGGAACTGGAAGTGCTAAAATGCAACTCATTTTTGAGTTTTGGCCTACAAAAATACGTCATCCCTAAAGCACTCTATTCACTTGTGTGTAGCGTAACTCTACTAGTAGAACAGTAACTTCTTCTTGGCAAACTAGTGACCTTATATGGTACCTTAAAGGTGAAATGTGTAATGCCTGTGCCACTAGAGTCATCACGTGAAATGATGACTGTTTTCTCAAACCCTCCCAAAAAAAGTCCCAGCCCAAAATTGTGGTGTTGTTTGCACAGGGAAATGTTTTGAAATTGGCGTTTCAATGTAAAACCTGTCTTTGCTCATTAAGCTAGGAGACGACACACTTCACCTTTAAAGGGCAAAATCTCTTGGAAAGAATGTTGTTCAGATGTTTTACGGTTTACTCTGACCTGTTACTAGACCAACACAGAATCTTCCAACCCGATCACATGAGAAAGCGTATTTCATAAAGGGAATGACTTCATATGAACTCATACGATGTGATTCGTATGAAAACTTGATGATTTTATAAGAAAAAATAAGCATGAAGGTCAACCCCTGGTCATACAAAAATTAGCCACCAATTCTTGTAAAATAGTTACAAATTGCCATGAGATTGTGTTGGAATCTGCACTAACTGTGGGGGGAATTCTGTATTTGAATATACATAAATAATAGCACATTCACATCAGTATCTTAGAAAAGGCTCAAATCAGCCAAAATATTTACATATTTTCATGAACTATAATGAATGAGTTCAAATTCTGTGGAATTCTGCAGCCATGCAGGTCTACTTATTGCCAATATCCGCTAATGCAAATAAAAGAAGCACCCTATTGAACAGGGACAAAGTTGACTTTTAAACAGCCATATGACGCAAATATCAGCCACCAGTCATTTGCATTCTACTATTTCAGGTTTAGGTTGAAAATACCCCATATATGATCTCCAGGATGCAGTTATCTCAAGATTTTCCCTGTATGTCGAAGGATGTGTTCTGATGTTTCAGGAAAGATAATTCCTTTGGACCTTCATGAAAATTAAGAGGATGTTACAAGATTTCATTATGTATCGAACATGTTTACCCTACATATTTCTCAAAAATAAACAACATGAACATTATAATCAAATATTTGTTTAAGTTGCAATAATGTTAAACACGTCTTGTGCAAAAGTGTTTGCTTTGGCTTTTGCCTTTTTTTGGTTTGATATTTTAGTCACATAACTTCCTCTTACTAAGAAAGGAAATCACATTCCTATGGATTGAGATAAAGAAATAAACAATGATCACATGGTTTACAAGGAGCTGTTTTGCATTTTCATAATACACTTTTTGTTGCTTGCAAACTTCCTTCTTCCTTGTAGATGTAGGTAGATAAATATGTAGTCAGAAAGGGAGGGAAGAAAATCAAAAGTCAAATTTGATATTGAATGGTGACATATACATGGATTCACTATTCAAATCAAACAAATTGTCTTGCTCTACATCATTTTTGTATATCTTTACATATAAATAAGTCATTATATGTAAAGTTGTCCAACATATGAGCTCCACAATCTCTCACTGCAAACAGTTTTTAGCAGTAAAAGCAAATTAGGAAAGGTTTTGTCCCATAGATATGCAGGTGGGTCGTTTAACATCAGGCAAACAGAGATAAACAATTATTTGAAATCAGCATATAATAATAAAAATGCAATAAAGTAACAAACAGCACTTTCTGTTGCATTTAAAGCTGTGAATAAGTAATGGACTAAATGTATAGCTCCAGTACATACTTAAGATGCCAGTTAAAGCTTTGCCATCAATCACAATTAAAATAAAACAAACTATTTGACAAACATTTGATTGCGTGACAGCATCAGGCTTTCCCAGCTTGTCAATACACATAATTAACATGAAATACTCATGTCAGTGGTATAACTGTTAAAACCACTTTGCTAATTCTTTTTCAGTTATTGTGCATGCAGCTTTTTTTGGAGCTAGCACCTATTAAATGAGAGACAACATGAACATACATGTATATTTTAAAACTCAATTTGTAAGACTACAGGATTATATAAACGCACAAGTTATAGCGAAATCCAAATTAGTGTACATGTGAACATCATCATATTGATGTTGATAAAAAAAAAAAAGTCCATGCAGATTGATATTTTTGGTTTAAATTACACCATCAGCAAGCGAAAAATACTGTGTGTTTGTGTGCATATTAACACACTATTAATTAAAATGCCACACCCCTAGCTGTATTTTCATCCACCTATTTTTATGCTCCGAAGCAGTATTCAAGATTCGAGAGTGGCTTTAGTGTGCATTAAGGGCACTGCATTTTGGCATTTTTAAGACATGGGACAGTCTTGCGCACTTACTTCCTAAGTGGCCAAGACCGCATGTATGGCTATTTGGACAGGGCATAAGTCTGTCATCAGAATGATTTGGTTCAATTCCCTCCCAGAAGCATCTCAAATTTTTCTTACATAGATATTTATTTGTTACTACTTACTGCGTTTCTGTGATTTTATTATTAGTCATTGTTATTATTGATAATTTCACTTTAAAATATAGCATTTTAATGTGTGAGAGCAGTGAGATAATGTGCACCAAAAAAAAAAAAAAGGCAAATACACATTTATCATTTTATTTTAATGAACGTTTAAGGGTCAAGGAGCAGGAAGTACATCTTTTTTCATTACATTTGCCAATACAACACTGAGAACTTATTTCCTGTTCACATTAATGATTATAAGGCACTGGCAGATAATAAACATGTTGCTTGTTGCTACTTGGACACCTTGAACTACAAGTGTAACAAGCTATGTTACAGCAGTTGAGTATGATATTTTTAGAAATGAAATATTAAACAGAATAACAACAACATAATGCACAAACGCTCATGCTAATGGAACATCTTTGCAAACAGATGCTATAATTAAAAATCTGCGTAGACCGTCTCCTCTGAAGAGAAAACATGAAACTGGACAAACTCATACTCACTGACAGTGTCTTAATGTGAATTTGTTCACATTTAAATAGATATTAGGCAAAGACACAAGTGTGATACAATTACAAAAAATACCTATATTCTCATTTGAAAACAGTGGATAAAACATCAGTATAATTATTATAATAATAATGACATCATCATGTTGAATCGACACATCTAAAGCCTCATTTTTTGTGATATATAATATTGGTTTTTATGTCAAGGCTCCGACATCTTCTGACACACATATAAATGTAAATCATGACTAATTAGTGCAAAGAATTCACTATTCTCTTGTTTTAGAGTGGAAAATTGAGATGACTAAAGTCAATTTTGCATAGCAGGAAAAATGCGAGATGTCTTTTGTACATTCAAATTGTCAAAATCCACATGCTGAGCATTACATAACAGAACCAGACTGATAAAAAACCATGTAACAATAAAGCACAATTAAATATGATGTCCAGTACTGGGGCAAGATTCAGAAATTGCAATGCGTCACAGAGTCAAATTGTAGTGCTTGACATAAGTACTATAATAAAAACATATTGGGGGATTCCCATCCCTGATAACTGAAACACAGAAGCACAATAAAAAGTCTGCATGACAAGGAAGCACATCTATTATGTTTTAAAGCAATTCTGTGCTAGAGTGGAATTGAATGAACAATTAGCAGCAGACTTACTAACTACAAAATTACTCTGAACATTGAAAACAGGGCTGGTCCTTAATGACTCTAATTACATAAAACTACATTTAGAAAGCTCAAAATTACATTTCAGCTTCTGTCCAAACTGAATCTGCAGCCTATGAGCCAAGTACAGTTTGCTACACATTAGCAACAATTGATGCAATGTGCATCAACCTCTTTAAAAACAACTAGACACACATTTGACTTTGTAGTCATACGTAGTTACCACATGTACTATGTGATAAGTCATTGAGGTTTCTGAGACTTTAACATCCGAAACCTCCAAAACACAGAAAAGATGAGAAAACATCAGAGCTACACTGTCAAGAAAGATGGGCAAAAACTGTACCTTCAGGGGTATAACAGCTCGTCACTGGGGCAGTAGCCACAAAGGGAAAAGATAGTAGCTTATCTACTACTAAATAGTGAATATTAGTACTGTAGAGTAGTAACATGTACTGTACCCTTTAAAGTAACACAATGAACCTTCTAGGGGTACCACGAGAGTTTAAGGGCAGTGTTGCCAATTGCTTTCAGTTGAAAGTAGCAAAAACTGGTCGCTAAATGACGCTAGACGTCATACTGGCGAGTCCACTGATTTATATTAATATAATAATAATAATAATAATAATAATAATGTGGGCAAGTCACAGAATCTAGAAAAGGTTTGTCCAAGAAGTTGCTAGATTTGTTGCTAGGCTTTTGAAAAAAGTCTCAAAAGGGACGGGGAAGTTGCTAAGTCTAGTGACAAAAATCGCTAAATTGGCAGCACTGTTTAGGGGTAACAGGCAGAGTTTAATTTCAACCCTAATCAGACACACCTGAGCTAATCAAGGTCTTTAGGATCACTTGAAAATACATAGGCAGGTGTGCTGAAGCAGGCTGGAACTAAGCCTTGAAGCACAGTGGATCCCTGGCCAGGAGCAGGGTTGAAGACCTCTGCTTTAAGGGTATTTCCTCAGAGACAAGCTGTTGTACCTCTAAATATACAATTTTTGCAGAGTGAGAGTGAGACTTACTCATGGGCAGAGAGTTCATTATTATCATTATTATTTTTTTTTGGCATTTTTTCCTTTAATGAGAAAGGATAGTATAGAACAGGGGTGTACAATCCTACTCCTGGAGGGCCACTGACCAACAGAGTTTAGCTCCAACCCCAATTAAACAGACCTGAACCAGCTAATCAAGGTCTTACTAGGCATACTAGAAACTTCCAGGCAGGTATGTTGAGGCAATTTGGAGCAAAACTCTGTAGGACACTGGCCCTCCAGGACCGAGTTTGGAAACCTCTGGTATAGAGAACTGACAGGAAGTGAAATGGGAGAGAAAGGGGGACAGGATTGGAAAAGGTGAAAGACAGCCGGGACTCGAACTCGGGTTGCCCAAAGCGCTACCTGTTGGAGCACTGCCCCTGAGGTTATCTTTCTTTTGAGAAACTTGTCATGCCTTGTCTTTTTCGTGGTCCCAAAGTTTCAAAGAATCAGAACACCACTCCCTTGGACTTGAGTTTGAGAACCTCTGCAGCCAGCTGTTGTGCATCTTTCAGCTGTGGGAACATTTCCATAACTTTGTTTACGTGATGCGGGTTAAAAATCGCATGAAGCTTCTTCCTGACCTCCTCTCTTTCTTCCTGGAAAGCGTTGGACTGTGGCACAGCTGAGTGCTGCTGGCTTGCATAGGCATTAGGAGACCTGCGCGAGCTAGGGCGGGGTAAAGGTTCGGGTAAACTGCTCGCCTGTGGCATGTAGAAAGGGTATGACCAGCCACCATAAGCAGGAAGACTGTAATTCTGGACAGGGTTGGGCAGAGGTAGGGAACTGTAGGCATTATAGTCAGGCTGAAAGTTCGAGAAAGGACTCATGTTGGACTCATAGTAGCGCTGGCCACCTGCAGGTGCGGAAGGGATACCGGATAATGGTGGATGACTCAATCTCATCCTGTGCAAGTCGTCAATGCTCTGGGATGACTCTGAAAACATTTCATAGGATCCAAGCCCAGAGTCGGAACTGAAAATGGACGAAGGGTTAGTTGAGAATGGTGCTTGCAGACTGGTTCTGTCAGCCACTGTGCCTGTATTTAAGGGCTTTTTCATGGACAAAATGTCATCCCAGTAATTGAGCATGACACCCATGCTGTCAGAGCTCTTGGCCTCCAATTTGAGCTTCTGTTCAAATTCTTGCTCCAAAGAGGGAGAGCTGGACCCAAACCCGGGGTCATTTTTTGGGTACATGCCTCTACCAGTTATTCTGCTGTCCTCTTTAGAACCAGACAGTCTTGCATTCTCTCGCAGCTCATCGGCTAGAGAGCGCTGTGACTGGTTGGTGCGCTCTGGGTGGTAGAACTTACACTTGATCCCATATGTGCACTTTTTTCCTGAAGAGTAAAAAGACAAATGTGTTGTAAGGTCTATTTCAGGGTTCTTCAAATCCAACCCTGGATCAACTGACAGATCCCAGTATTTGACCTAACCCTCTATCAGAGGTCTTCAGTCTAGCTCCTGGAGACCCTCCGCCTGCAGAGTTCAGCTCCAACCCTAATCAAAGACACCTGAGCAAGCTAATCAGGGTCTTCAGAGTTACTAGGAAATTACAGGCAGGTGAGTTTGAGTTAAACTCTGCAGAGCAGTGGCCCTCCAGGGCCGGATTTGAGGATCGCTAGATCTTCCATGCATTCACTTTGTATGTTGATATATAGGACAGAGTTCTTCAGTCTTGCTCCTGGAGATCCACTGTCCAGCAAAGCTTATTTTCAACCTGCTCCAACACCTGCTTGTGATTTTCAAACAATCCTGAAGACCTTGATTCAGGTGTGTCTGAATAAAGTTGGAGCTAAACTCTGCAGGACATTGGGTCTCCAGGAGCTGGAATGAAGACCTCTGATATAGGGTTAGGTCAAATACTAGGGCTGTCAATTGATTAAAAATGTAATGAATTAATTACATAAAATGCAGATATTTTAAAGGGCACCTATTATGCTTTTTTTGATTTTAGCTTTCTTTTAGTATGAAATATAGCTGTTTGTGCTTTGTAAATTTGCAGATCCTTTACATGCACAAAGTCCACACCAAGGGGGCTTAATCTATCCAAGAAAAATCACAACAGACTGGGCCAGCTAACCAATCAAAGCAGACCGGGTTTTAAAGAGACAGAGTTTCAGGCAGAGAAAATAGGTGCTGCAGAAATGTACAGTATGAGAAAAATAATGTGTTTGATGAACTTTTAATTATGTAAATGTATCCTAGCAGACCCCAAAAATAAAATGATGAACTTTTAAAAAGAGCATAATATGGGCAATTTAATTGTCATCAATCACATGTATATTGGTCTAAGAAAAGCCCTCCAACTGAAAAAATTCAAAGACATTGTATTATTGTGGCAGATGAAAGCGCTGAATAGACTTTACAAGTTGTTTTAGAGGTCAATATGTTGTTTGTTTTGTTTCTTTATCATTGAACAAAAGATTATCACTGGCCTACAGGGTGTTCTAGTTACCTGGAAAATCCCTTATTATGAAATATATGGGATGAGTCATTGGGCATTGATTAATGACATCCATTTTTTTTTATTGGGCTATATTTTTTATAATTAATTGCACACAACTGATACATTGACCTGACAGCCCTAGAAATGTATTTCAGTTAGTGGTTTGTGGTTAATAATAGGATTACAGTGATAGATAGCGATAAATTCTTACCATAAGGACAGAGTTGGCGCTTGTGGTCAAGCGACGTTGTTGTTATTTTCTTAAGGAAATTATCTAAGTTGGGTCCATGACGGCCAAGTGGGTCATCAGGTGGCATGAACCTGTGCAAGATGGAGTGATGATGGTTAGATTAATGGATGGGAATGAGGAGGCATTACCGGTATTACCAAAAGCATTAGAAGATTGATGAATTAACATACTTGTCATTAACAAAGGAGTACATAAGCAATCTCTCCTCAATGCAACGCTTCCACTCTGGACGTTCACTTTGCAGGTCACGATATGTGTCGTTGGACACTATGATGCCATCCAGCTCATGAGCTAACTTGACAATAAAGCGATCGTCATAGCAGACCACACGCTTTCCTCCGATCCTTCGTGAAGGTGTAAACACCAGAAACTTCTTCCTTTCCAGCTCTTCCAAAATATGCTGATCTGGAAATAAAAACACACTTTTTACATTTTTCATTGTCTTTGTGGACAATTTTTAAGAATGGCTTAGGAATGGAGACCAGTGATGTAGTACCCAAGTCCGGACAAGACCAGACACAGACTTGGTCATCTCAAGACCATATTTTCTATAAGTTCGATCAGGTCCAGGCCAAGTACAAATGTTGAAAAAATGGTCTTGGACTTGAGATGGACTTGAGTCCGAGTCCAGTCTTGCCTACGATACTGAATCTCTACTTTACACATACAAAGCAAATGGTTTTCCGCATATTACCATTTAATATCAAGCAAAAGTGGCAATATCAAATGCTGCTTTGGGGAAGTGGTAAACTATATGATCCCAAATAACACAGGCTATCAGTTGTGAAACAGGAAAGAGGCTTGCAGCACTAGACTCGATTAAAGATTCACAGTCAAACCGTGGGCAATAAGGAAAACTCTTGAACTTCCTGGTGGGGAATTCCCAGTGAGACCTGCAGGAAACTTAACTCTTCCTTATTATTCTGGTTTTGTTATTACTGTTCTAGCTCGAATTGACTTGAGGAATCTGAGCAGGGGCGTTCACAACAGAAGAGAGACAGTCCAGGGACATAAACAAGTGAGATTATCATCAATACATCAACACCTCAGGGCTGGTAAACTACACATGAACATTTCTAAAGTCCTAAAACAAAGGTCATCATGTTGTACTAGTGCCAGATGTACCAAAGGACTGTTTTGCAACAAACTAATGAACAGAAAATTATTAATTTTACAAAATGCTGCAGTAGTTGAAAATACATATAATTTATTATTTACATGAACTGTCTGAACAAACCAATACATTTTGTTTGATTATTGAAAAAAAAAAAAAAAAAGAACAATTGCCAGTGGATAATATAAATGAACTTAATTCAAGCTAACTTCATTGAAGACATATTGTCTAAAAGTCTGAAAGTACATTCCCCTTACTGACTGAAAACTTAATGACCCCAGACTTTTAGTCTGTAGTCAGATGGGTGTTTTCGTTTTACTGAGAAACCAGTCTTTGATGACTCATTTTTACCAAAAGTGCTGAGGGAGTGTCTCTACCTGAAATAGGTACATCAGGCCTGGGCTGCTCTTTTCTCCAGGAAGGCACAAACACAGTGATATTTCTGTGTCCTCGGTCAAGGAAGTAGTTGACTGCCAGCTCAATCCCTCGGCATGAAAACACTTCCTTGTTCCCATGACTGAGAGAGAGAGAGAGAGAGAGAGAGAGAGAGAGAGAGAGAGAGAGAGAGATGACATTAGTCTGGCAAATGAGTAAATCATTAAATATGCATGTCAAAAAGTGTTGGTCTGTGTACACATGTTAGAGCCCTCGGTGGTTAGGTCACATGTTGCTGCTTTTGTAGCATCTTGCATCATGGATGTCACGTTTCACTGTGCCGTGTCAAATTAAAACATTTTTAAAAGTGTCTCCCATGTCTTTACGAGTCCTCTGTGTGTGTGTGTGTGTGTGTGTGTGTGTTATATATATATATATATATATATATATATATATATATATATATATATATATATATATATATATATGTGTGTGTGTGTGTCATTGAATATGGCACTGTTAATGTATTGCTGCTGTTGATTATTGCTATCTATCTATCTATCTAGGTTCGGTTCATACAGTCAGACGGTGAATACAGTCAGTCACAGGCGATCCACACTCCAATCCAGAAGGGGGTGCGCGTGATAATGCAACGCTATTTGCTAACCGCCACAACAGAGATGATCTATGCATAGATATGTTTACGTGTCATTTCTCAACTAGTGTTTTAACTGCGGAAAGACATTAATAAAACAGCTTGAGAATACTATCTCAGCATTACATTTACCTCAGGCAAGTCATTTACTGTCCACAGTAACCTTTAATATTATAGTAATGTGCAAGAAAGGGCTCCCTGTATGTAGTTTACATTAGCGGAGGAAATGTACATTATCCTTAAGGAAATGTTAAAGTCCCCCGGTGGTGAAAATCAAACTTTTAATGTTCATATGTCTATCTGGTGTTTTAACATGCTTCAAGACAAACCATGTGCAAATTCATAAGTCAACACCATTGCTGAGTATTTTCTCTTTAAAACTGCAATAAACCAAAGACAGTCTCAAACCCGCGGTTTGAAATCGCTGGTGTTTCTGACATCACAAACTACCTTGTAACCAATCACGTCAACGTGCCGGCGAGCTTTAGCATATCATTAACTGGCCGTGCAAGGCCATCTCAAAAGAAGGTTATCCAGGTGTATATTTTTCTGTTTATCTGAAAAATCAGGTAGATTTAGCAAAATGGCGTGTGTATGATGCATATTACAGTGTTATGATGAACTGTATGCCTTTCTCCACTGATGTTCTGAGTTGTTCAAAGTGTTTCTAAGGATACTGATTGTTAGAAGACAGCTGTCCGACTCGTGAATGTGAACATGGTTTGTGTAGCATTAGCAACACGTTATTAGCAGCTGTTTGATAATGTAGTCAAGAAAAAGATTAATATTAATTACCGTTATGTGTTCAACGTTGTAAAAAGCGATACCATTGTGCAGCTTTTACCTCAGTAAGTTGACCGAGTGGATCTCTGAGCTCGTGCAAGTGAGTGGAGGCGGGGCTAATTATCATATTCATAGATCTGTGTATATTAAATGAGGCAAGGGTGTGGAGTTACATTCAAGCTATTTTAAGGCATGAAGATTTTTTTTTTTTTCTTTTTCAAAGGAAAAAACATTTAAATATGTAATTTTGGTGATCAAAGATTTTTAAAGGATAAAATTATTGACTACAGGGGGATTTTAATTGAATTATTTAATTGAATATTTGAATTTATTTAAAGAGACAATTTATTCAATAAACCACTGTTTAATAAAAAAGAAGAAAAAAGTAGTAATATTATGTAAGTTTTGATGTTTATGTTTAGTTTTCAGAAGGCTCAATGAACCTAAAACCAAGCAGCTTGATCCATTGCTAATAATTTCAGCTTCGGATATTGGAATTGCTTATGACAATAATGCAAGTAGAAGCAAGTTAAAACACAAGCTGATTTGCATAACCGCAAAACAGAATACTACAAGACAACTGGAAGGCGCACTGCAGTTGATGAAAGATGCCTTTCAGACATGTTTATGCTACAACTGATAAAGAAAAAAAAGAGATAGAAATCATGACAGAATTGTTTGCTTTGACTGGGATGCTACATCTAACAATACATACAAAACAGCAATTTCCATTACGTCATGATGTTATTACAAATATCAATGAATCAGCCTAACACATACAGTAATTGTAAAGTGTTGCAATTGATTACTAAATCTCTTTCATTTCAAGGAAAAAATGTCTTTCACAGAATTCCCTACTATGACCTTTGCAAAACGCATGACCAAAAATGTTGCTAGGTATGTTGAGAATACCTAGCTTACTGGAAGCGAAATGGTTAAAAGAGAGCATATTATTTGCATATTAGAGAACAGAGAGGCATGGACAAAGAGGAAGTAAAAACCTTTTCAGAAGAAGCAGGTTTAAGTTTAATGCCCAAAGGCAACATGAGCAATTTAGTATGGGAAGTGGTACCTAATATTAAAATCATTAACTACTTACTACTTTTGAACTGAATTATTAAACAATTACAAATTAAGAGCTATCAACAATTCTGCATTTGCATTTATGCCATTATTTGGATGTGATATTCACTTTTTTTAATGCTTTTTAAACAGTTGCAATGATCTGAGGTTGGACCGACATTTTAAAAAATGTGAAATCGAAGGGAAAGCCTTGTATAAATATATAATAAAAGTTAATTCACAACCTCAGAGCAGTTATCCTGAATTTCCATTTGTAACAGCAACTTGTTGATACTTGTTAAACTGGCAAAGACTCAAAACTCTGGCTGAGATTTCAGGCTTTATAAGATAATTCTCTTTCATTTGAAAGATTATTGAAAAGATGTAGAAGAAGAAGAAAAAAAACACAGAGTTGAAAGGCCAGCAGTACAGTTTCCTCACCTCATGGCTACGTTGCTGCCATCAATGACTATAGGTTTCAGGTCACTTTCGGGTTCACTGTTGTCCTCCAGCGTTGAGCCCTGTCCCCTAGATGAGCTTCCCCTCCGATGGGGCAAACTGAAGCCACCATCATCACTGTCAGAGCTGGAAGAGGGCACGGCCTTCGCCCCTGAACGGACCAACTCCCCCAGTACGGCGTTGGTGTCAGTCCCAAAGCCCAGCTTCTTCAGGGCGGCCTTCACCTCTTCTGGAGAGTAACCCAGCTTACGGAAGAAGTCGACCTTCATCTGCAGGTCAAGGTGGTCAGTTCTGTCCTGGCCCAGGCCAGTGGGTTGATGGTAACACCTCGACTGCATCATACCGTCTGTTGGATGTGTGATGCTCTGGGGTTTTTCAGTGCAAGAGCTCCTGCGCTGTCCATATGCTGCTCTGACATGTTGATTTTGTTCCTGAATAAGTCTGAAACATCAACACAAACGGTATTTAAAGCAAAGTCTTGGAATTAAACATGTTATATTTAAATAAATGATCATATATATATATATATATATATATATATATATATATATATATAAGATAGAGTGGATTTTTTTTTTAAGATCATAATTTGTTTAGAATGGTCCAGTGCACGCAAAATACACAGTGATCAACCCAGCATTGACTTACTATTTTGCTAATTTTATTTTTAAATATACTTTCTATATACATTTAATGTCTTTCTTGATATGTCTTGGACAGACTGGCGTGTGTACAGTGGAATATGTATTTTAAAGAGGTAGAAAATGTCTTCAAATCCATTTCCAGACTGTCCGAGAGGCTCAGGCAATATCAGTTTTTTAAGGTGATCAAGCATAGCCTTGCTCTTTATTAATAATGTTCTACTAATTTGTATTTGATTTCACTCTCCAAAATTCAAATTTTAGGCATTTGATGCAGCGATAATGTAGGGTTGAACGTTTTACGCTCAAGCAGTGAAAGTCTGTCTGTTTTAACTGCACATTCAGGTGTCATTTGTTAGTAAATAACTAGAGAAATACAATGACAGCCCCTCACTTCTACAACACATTTCGCGAAGAGTTCCTGACCCCCTGATTAAATAAGAGACAATATACAGTGCATTTAACAATAGTTAACTCTACGTTTAACAAACAATACTAAACTGTACCAGTGACGCGACGCGACAAAGTTCTTCTAAACAGCGAGGTTGTCTACGCCGCGCGCTCGCCTTCAGCCTCGCGGACTCTCCGAAGTTTTGGACACCGGCTGCATTTCGTTTAGTGAAATATTAGAGGGAGCTATAAACCGTCTACAGTTTTAAAATAAGGATAATAAAGCGTTACTTTCATGTGAAAAGATGATAAAGTGTACCTCTACTTGTCTCAGCTGTCAAGAAACACCATTTATATAACAGAGTAACCCAGACATACCATATTCTCCAAATGATGAGTCCAGTGATCGATAACGCGCGCGTCTGTTAGGGTTATAAAGCACTGATCTTGTTTCAAGACGTGTTTTAATGTAACACCTTTATCATCCCACTACTTCCTGTTTCAGGTGACTCGACCTGTTCCTGAGAGAGAGAGAGAGAGAGAGAGAGAGAGAGAGAGAGAGAGAGACTCTGCTCTACCACATTTACATGACATTTTTTTTGATAAACTTAATTTATTTTCCGGTAGATTTTTAAAAAAAATTTTTATCCTGTCTTTTATTTTCATTTTCATTTCCTGTATTTCTGTTTTAGCACAATATTCACTTCTTATTGTATAAAATTGTACTGTTTTGTCTTTTTTGGTGCTGATCAGGCTTTGGTAATACTGTAAATATTGACAATCGTTGTTTAATCTGTCTCTAAGTGAGAGTGAGACACATTGCCTCATACTGTTTACCAATATAAAATTTTAATATTTTTTCATGACAGTTACATTGCCTTCATAATTACTGTAAATTGCTGTAAGTCATGTGGATGAATTACTTGTGTTATTATTATTATGTTTATAATTGCCATTTTAATACTAATTCTCAGATTCTCGTTACTTTATTATTGCGTTTTAGGCATCATTTAAAACAAAATCAACAATACCATCACCTATACAGATAACCAGCTGGCAGGGTGGTACTCAAAAAGTCAATCAATTGATCAAATTAACTCATGATCTTAAATGAGTTGAAAAGTGTTTTCCAACTTTTCCTAGTTTTCTTGTGTTTCAAAGAACTGCATAATTTTGTTCATAAAACCGGTGGTGAATTTGCATTTTACGTAATTTATGTATGTGAAACTCATCCAAAAAAAGATTTATGATCATATGATAGGTGTTTTTATGAACATGCCTGATGTCGTATTTTATGATCATGACATAATGCTTTTTTATGAAAGCAACTGTGGGTTATATTACACTTATGACAGAGAGAGAGAGAGAGAGAGAGAGAGAGATGAGTATCAAAATAAATGTAATACATAATTTTATAAGAGGACTTCTGTCACGTGATTTCCCTCATGTCTTCTAAATAAAGACCAGGAAATGAGTTTATTTGTATTGGTATGTACAGAATGTTACTGACAGATACCAAACAGAAATGTTTGCTAATGCCAATAAAAGATGTAATGTCTTGTGTTTTAAACAAAAATACAATTAAAGTTCTAACATAATATGATTTCAATATTGCCCTAATCAGACCAATACAGATAATTAAAATAATAAGGCTGGGACGACACACTTATCTCCCGAAACTGACACTATCACGATACAAAGAGATCTGTATTGCGATTTTTAAGTACTGTGATAAGATATTACAATGTATTGTCAGTTTTGTTTGCTTTTTTTAACACTAGACCATGGGAAAATTTGGAATCATACACTTAGACGGACTGGATATGATGTAGATGATGAGTCATGTTTACAAAAACAATAACAATCATAACTTCCTGAGTTTTATTTCAGGAGCATGAATATCTTACTACAAAATGCAGTGAAATGGACTTCACTGCATATAAGAGTGGTAATAAAACATACAATATAATTAAATTTGGGTGGTATGAACAAAAATCTGTATCACAGTATTTAAGATTTGCCGGTTTCACTGTATATGAAAGTAGGCTATTTGTTTCTTTGTATGACTGGGTCTTTATATAGGTTTATAGTGGCTTATTTTACTGTCAGTAGTACATAAAAACATTGATTCATGCTACTTGGCTAGCTAGCAGCTTCTTCCAAGATGTCCTCGCTGCAGTCTGTATCATGATGACATACTAACAACTGTTATTTTTTCCCCAAACCAGGTTAAAGTTAGGGTGTAGTGTAGGTTTAGGGGTTAGTATTTGTTGTAGTGTTGTATAGGCAATCAGCACTGTGATTGACATCAGTAATGAAATCTTTTGAATTCACGCTGAACTGCTTTTGGAAAAAAAAAAAAAAAAAAATCACGCATACACTCCATATTGGATTTAATCCAGTACGTCATCGCGCTACAGGCTGCAGGGAGGACAGTCTCGCTTTTTCAGAGACTTCAGTGCATGTTACATTATTACGCCAGTAGGTGGTGACAAGTGACTAAGTGAAGCCAATGCAGTTCGATCGCCCCCTGGTGGCTCGCTGCAGTATAGCATTTTTTTTTTTCAAAATTTCTGTCATTTTAGGTCTCATGCTACGGAGCCCCGCTCATGACATGCAAGAAATTAAATTGTGCGCAAAAATTTAAAAAAATTAAATCGTGCGCACGATTTACTAATTCGTTCCCTTGATTTACTAAATCGTGCGCACGATTTACTATTTCGTTCCCTTGATTTACTAAATCGTGCGCACGATTTACTATTTCGTTCCCTCGATTTATAAATCATGCGCATGATTTATAAATCGAGGGAACGAATTAGTAAATTGTGCGCATGATTTAGCCTACTATTTTTTTCCTGCATGTCATGTCCGGGGCTCTGTTTAATGCAGACGTATGTTCCAGCACCCATTTTTCCACTATATTTGGTTTTAGTAGTTGTTTGATGCTATAAAAACAGGGTGTGACATCATGATTGACAGCTGTGCTTGCCTTGTGAAGTGTGGACGAGACCTTGATACCGTGGCTCCACTGCTGCGCAGACTCAGGCTCCAAACGACGTCATCAGCAACAACCATTTCTGGGATATTTTGGCTTAATTTTTCTACAGTGGAAGGAAGCAGAGATGCACTGTCCATCCTTTTTCCAGTCTATTGTCGTGTCTTTATGAGCGGTCTTTAGCCTCCTTGTTAGAGCACCCGACTCCCATGGGTTCCGGGTTTGAATCCTGCTTAGAGCGGGCAGTTCAAACAGAAGGTGTTACATTGGTGCCCTGACCCGGATAGGAGTGAGGTTTAGGGGGTTGAGTGCAAAGGATGTAGGCCAGTAAGAGCTGTGCATGTAAACCTCACTCCCCTGATCTCAAGAGGTGCTCTAGCGACTGACGCTGGAGATTGCAGGAGACTTAAAGTGCCCCTATTATGCCTTTTTAAATGTTCCTAATATTGTTTTGGAATTCTCCTACAACAGGTTTACATGCATGCAAGGTCAAAAAACACTTTCGTTTTCTCATAATATACATTTTATTTGACCTCAGTTCTCAACGATTGGTAAACGATTCGTTAGAAGCAGTTCAAATAATCAGTCTCTCTAAACCCTTCCTTTCCGTGAGCTTACACTGTTCTGATTGGTCAGACGGCCCAATCCTTTGTTATTGGTCTACTGCACACACCGAAACGCCATAACATTGCCATAACAGCTATCAGCATGAATGACTATCAATTCGCAAGACATTGTATACAATGTATGGACAGAAAAGATAGCATCGATTTTACCGTATCAATTCGAGCCAGAGTCCAACGATGAAACATCTGAAGTAGACGATCAACCAGAAACTGATTCGCAATCACGACTAGAGCAGGACGTTTCACTATGGTAAGTGTCACCTTAGTTTGCGTTATTTATAAGACGTGATAGCAGCGTCACTGTTATACTTTATGTAGGTGCACCTGTGGGAACTGTATCAGAATGCCAAGCGACGCTGAAAACCTCTAACATAAGATACACATTTAGGTCAGATGTGTACACAGACTTTTTCATCATAACTATTAACAAAGAAAAATGGCTATATCATCAGAGAATACTTAGTGCGGACTAGCATCTTAACTTCCTATTACAATACAGATAGAGCTCCATACTACTGTAATAATAAAAACGCAGAGGAAAAAAACTGTTTGTTTTACAGTTATGTAAGCGAAACCGGGTCCACAGCTATGTTGTAAACTCCCATGTTAGCCGAGCACAAATGTGAAGAGCTGATAATGCATTGCACTTTGTAAACAAAAGTCGTGCTCCATCCTTGATCATTACTCCAAGTAATAAGACAGACAAGCTGCAATAATCGACACATTCTTAGATGATATTGGACCCACATCTGAATAGCAGAACTACAGAAACGTGAGTTAGCCAGTTAGCAGGAGACATACATACTAGGGTGTACGTTACACAACATAACATACCAAACTACGAATACGTTACACAGCATAACATACAAGACTACGAATTTTGAACAATCGCTAGATGAGATTCAGAGGAGCAAGCTGGTCCAAATAAACTGGGCATTGATCCATATTTTAAGGCCAAGCATTTTGTGAATCCTGTGTTGAACTCCCCGAGGTTTGAGAAGCAGTTGTCAGTAAAATGACGGGAACACAACAAAAGATTTTACTGCTGTGGTACTGTTGAAAAAATGAATTTTCTGCGTGCGCAATAAGTGGGCGGGCAATATGCTAATGTTTCGCTAATGAAACGGCTTGGGATTCGTTTTACAAAGGACTCGTTTAAAGGGGTGTTTTTTTTCTAGGCTTGATTGTGTTTATGGGGCGCAGTTTAACATGTTCGTTTTTAAAAAACGCCGTATTTTTCATATATTTTACCTTTATTCTACACCACTGTTTCCCTTCTCCTAAAAACGCTCTGTTGAGTTCCTGGTTCCATGAAGCCCCTCCCTCAGAAATACGCAATGGACTGAGATTGGTTAGCTGGCCCAGTGTATTGTGATTCGCTGTCCGGAATACGTTTTCACCAGAGCCGTTAAATATGAGAGTTGCGACACTCTTTGATTTCGCCGCCACGTGGTTCGTGTAGCTCTCAATAGTTCCAAACAAATCCGTGCTCTGTCAACCAGTTTGAATGGTTTTAAGCGGGACAGACAGCTGTAGCTATATTTGCAGCAATTATCGGTAAATATTGATGCATAATATACATTGATTATTACGTTGACACTTACATTACATACATATAATATCCTTTTTTTCCTGGGGAGTGGCGGACTACTGTAACTACTGTATTTGCAGCAATTTTTTCGGTAAATATTAACACATAATATTGATTAAATATTGAATAAAATTGATTACTACGTTGAGTAGTGTATTTTATCTGGAGAGTGATAGAGAGACGGCATTATCATTAACAGTGTGTTCTGTTAAAATGTACAGGTAACTGGAGAGATGGTTACTGAGTGAATTAACAATGTTCCTAAATACGATCCATAACATTAACATTGCTGTTAACTGGATTCATTTCAGTATGGCTAATGTACCCCTTCATTCTGACCTTCCCTAAACATAGGCTAAACCATTTATCAGAACACACACAAATACATACATACATATGTGTATGTATGTTTTATATATATATATATAAAACTGCTCCCTGCTCTCATAAGTATACATTTACAGCATGTACTGTATATATTTTTCTCATGCTTCTATGGTCATAATTACTAACATCCTAATGTTGTGTTATGTTAAGATACATTCACATAAACATGCACAACAAGTGAATATCAATGAATGAAGCTGCTCAGTTTAAGTCAAGAAAGAAGTTTGGTCAACAGTGAAAAATATACAAGGCAAACAATTGCATTCAACAAAACATTTAATTATATATTATATCCAGGGAGAGGGTAGGTAAGTTTTCCTTGAATGTTCTGGCGGAAAGCAGGCCAGAGAAGGAATATAAGTGTTCACAATAGCCATTACATTCTTCCAGCCCAGCTGTAGGATGATCTGGAGACCAGGGGCCTGTACCATGAAGCCGGATTAGCTGGCTAGCCAGGTAAGTTTCAGATTAGTTTGCATTAATCCTGGGTTTTAGGTACCATGAAAGTGACTTACACTCCACAGCTAACCGGGGCAGGTTATGTTCTGGTTCAGAGATCTCAAACCGAAATTGGGCCAATCGGATGTGAGCTAAATGAACTGACACATCCAATGCAATAAAGTCACTCCAAAATTTCTCCAAATTAAAGGTCACTATATAGTAAAAAAAATTTAACAATGAAATTGTCTGGCTTTAATGATAATTACTTAGAATGATTTTATGATTTATATGTGATTTATATAATAATTCAATTATATATATTATTATTATTAATCCATTACACAAGCAATTTTAGTTTAACAGTTATTATTATTTAGTTTCAATTAGAGGTGCACCAATACTAAATTTCTCTGCCGATACCGATAGTTTGGTTTTTTTTAAGGAAAAAAAAATCTCTCCCAAATAATGTTGCAAACTATACAAGGAACCCTCTCATTTGGTACACTACAATATTAGAGGTTACAATTAACAACATAAGTTTTATATTCAGCAGCTGTTTATTTTCAGATATAATAATTACACTAAAATAAAAACTGAAGCACTTGTTGTCTTCATGGCAAATTTACACAAACATAATTAACAGTAAATAAGCTCCTCTCTAGTGTTTTATATACAACATTTATATATAGAGAGAGAGATAGATAGATAGATAGATAGATAGATAGCTAAGGAACTGTGAACATTGCAAAACATTCCTGAGGTAAATTTGACATGATGCGACATATTGTTCACAAGCTGTTTTATTGACGTCTTTCCGCAGTTGAAACACAAATAAAGTGATTACATGAGACATGATACATTCTGGTAAGTTGTACTAGGCTATATCTTTCAACATACCTTTGATATTCATGTATAAATATAACGAGATATAACGAGAATTTCGAGATATAATTTGAAGAGGAAGAAAAGACTCGCGCTCCGAGCTGCCGCCTCCACACTATAAGTAATGCTATAGTTACTTGAATTTTTGGGTGAGAGCATTCCACTGCCAGAAGCAGACTGTGGGCCTGTTTCCACCTGGTATTAAGATGCGTTTTGGCTGATCGGATCACAAGCGGACAACTTGTGACCACTTCCAGAAGTAGTCGAAAATGCATTCGACCGGACTGCTTTCATTGTGTAAATGCTCATGTAGTCGAATGTGTTTGAACAGCCACTAAAGACCGTCTACTCTCCATCTACTGACCTAATGTGTAAACATTATGGGAAGCGCTCTAGCCAGACGGGATTTAAACTTTGTTGGCTGAAGACCCAAGTTTGGTTTAAAGATGAAAAACGTACCAAGCACAATGTTCTCTCACCATTCCTGATTTCTAACACACACTCACAGCATTCGGCTGGTCTCGCGGCTGTCATCTCTGGGTGCGTTCATATGTAAACTGCTCAAGCTTATTTTGTCCATTAGATTGAAAGATCTGTAAAACCCCATACATTTACCCACCCCCTCGAAGAAATCAGGACAGAAGTGGTTGAAAGAGGACAAATAGAGATTTAAACACCAGGTGTAAACGTATATGTGTCTCCCTCGTCCACTTGTGATCCGATCGACCAAAATGCATCTTAACTCCAGGTGGAAACAGGGCCTGTGTCAGAGGCCCCAGAGGAGACCGGGTCTGGAGTCGAGTCAAGCCAGCTGCTGCTGGAGAGAACTGGGAGTTGTAAAGAAAGAGGAAACAGTGTTAAGGTTAATACATTGAAGGACAGATTAAATACACATTTCCCAAACATTTTCACAAGGTTGACATTACAGAAGTGAGAGCACATACCTACAGTTAGGTCCATAACTATTTGGACATTTGTCATGATTTCTGTTATTTTGGCTCTGTACTCCAGTACAGATTTTGAAATTAAATGAGAGAAAAAAAAAAAGATTTATCTATATACAAACCACTATTGTTATTCAAACTTTTATTCTTCCACACAATAACATTACGGAAGAAGCTGGGTGATTATTTTGCTCATCCAAGAAATTATGCAAATAAGGGAAAATATAATTTTTTTTTTTCAGACTATGCTGTCATAGAGCTGTAAATTTAATGATCTAGCATTGAGGTCATAGTTTGTGGGGGAGTTTTTGCACTATTTGAACTGTTTAATATTCTGGCCACCTCATGTATGTAAATAAGAAACCCATCTGAATACAATGTAGTGCTACATCACCTTTAACTATGACCTCAGTATTGAATTTACACATTTCTGGCTGATTATAAACATTAAAGTAGAATTCCTGGCAGAGCTGTTGTATTGAATTACATTAGATTGTAAAGGTGTTCCTAATATAGTGACCACTAAGTGTATGCAACCTCCTTACTGTGTTATTCTCTGGTACTTTAATGAACTGGCAACTAAGTGTTGCTAACATTAACAACAAATCTAATAACCGAAGATAAACGTTGTTTGACAACGAACTTGTAAAGGTAAATGTAGCCTAACTGACGTCAGGTTATGATAGCTAAAGTTAGTGAAGTGTTGGTCACTTAAGCTAGCTGCAATTAGAGTCTAACTAATGATATTATCTTCCAATAAACATTAACTAAAGCTGGTTACATAAAATACAACTATTGACTAGATTCATGAGAGGTCAGGTAATGTGTTCAAATGTCAAAAATGCAGTAACTTCATCAACTTACCAGCGAGCGAACTTCGGGATCACTGAAAATGAATGGGGTTCAGTGCTGGAACTATCAGTGTTTGGAACTATCGGCTGCTCCACATTCCAAAGTTCCTATGGAAGTCTATGGGAGTGTCGCAACTCTGTTTTTCAACGGCTCTGGTTTTCACGATTTACGTTGTCTGGAAACGCCACGCCCCTTACCATTACGGGCAAACGTCGCATGTGCTTCGGTCAAAGTCCAGTCTTTGCTTCGGTGGAAATGTAAATAATGGTGTCAATATTGCAGTCAACTTGCATCAATTTGAGCCCGAATCAGACCCAGATAGCAGTAATGATGAAGAGGGTCAAGCAGAACCTCTGCAAGCACGGCTTTTAATGGACATTTATGAATGTTAAGTATTTTTGTTTGTATTTGTGTCAAAGTGTTTAGATATGCTGTCACTTGTACATGTTACTGCTGCACCATAGTGTTCTGATTAAAGCTTTACTGTAGCTGAATACATGACTGAGTAGTAGCATTTTTGTAAAGGTATTGTTTAATTTGTAGCATGAACAGCATGTGGGTAAACACAACATAAAAGCCGTAATGAAACAATGCTGTACACTAATAACAGAAACGCCAACAAACACCAACAGAAGTTCGCTGGTGTGATTACACAGAAGTGTGTTGGTGTTTTTAGGCATTTGTTGAAGTATGAAATAGAATTTAGCTAACTGGCTAGCAAAGCCAAACCGCGTTGGTCTTTGTTTACGTCCCAGAAACTGTATAACTTTATAAAAAAAATAAAACAACCTTACAGGTTGGGGCCCATAAACAGCAGCTTCTGCTTTTAAAGTGCTCCATCTTTCAGTAATAACCTTTGTGCAAATCCAGCATTGAACTCGTGTAGATTCTGGAAGCTGTCTTCCATAAAATGTGCAGCACAGACAGCTAAATTAGCATTATAATTGTCAGGAACAGATTTAAACAAATTTTAAACATTGTTCCCGAAGTACAGCGTCCCTAGGAAGAAGACTTGTATGCACGCGACATGGCCTCAGCCACTTTTTTGCATGTTCCCGTAGGCAGTGTTTATGTTAATTGTAGGGTTTATGATGTCACCAACCCGGGAAGAAGCTCGTTGTAGTCCATACCGGTTGTTTTTGTAGGCATTAAACTGCCATAACTTTAAAAGACAATATCTCCGTTTGCATTGAACTTTCAGCGCTGTAAATTTGTAGATACTGTTTATGCTCAAGCAGCAACATTACACACTAACTAAAGTTAAAAAAGTGAAATCGCAATGAACCACCCCTTTAATAGACTCCGAGTCGACTCTTACCTTTGAGAGACGCTAACTTTATATACAGTGCACTTTCAGATTTAAAACTTTGCAGGATGTTTTCATTCACTTGTTACACACAACATGAACGGTGATTTTCAAAAATCCATAATAGGGGCACTTTAACCTCCTTGTTAGAGCATCCGACTCCCATGCTGACGGACCTGGGTGTGAGTCCCACTTAGAGCGGGCGTTTTGAACAGGAGGGGTTACATAGAAACCCATTATATGGGAAATAAATCAAATCCTTGAAACCTGTCAACACATGCAGTTTGTTTGGACTCTGACGCCTCACCAATGTGACAATTGTGATCAGTAGTGTTGACTAGTCTCAAGAACATTTTTTGAAGGTCTTGATTTTGTCTTGCTCCCTCTTCTCTCCAATGGCGAACTGACAGTTTGAAACACACCAAACACACCAAAAACATAAAATAGCCCCCTGCAGACCATTATGAATAAGCATGAGGTACAGTAAAATAACTTACCATGCAGGAGAAGGTGCTGTAGTTCCTTATGTTGATCCCTAAGGAAAGAGGTAGAAGTCTGTGAAAGAACAGCCTGTGCTGTGACATGTCCTGCATTGCTTATTTTCCTTGATTCATTTATTAACGTTTCTAATCTTATAGGTGAGTCCTTATACTTACCAGAACTGTACATTACACAAGGAAAGGTCAATAAATCTTTTAAAATATCAGACAAGGTGTAATGATGGGCTGACAGCGTGAGGATCCATTTGCAGTATCTTTATTGTGACAACAAAGCACAAGGCAGACAAGGGCAAGACAGTAGCGGAAACAGGGACAGGCTTGGGTCGAGACAGGCGGCAGTGAGACAGTGTCTTACAACAGGCAGAGTTCAGGGCAGGCGGCAGGCAAACGTAATCCAGGAAACAGGCAGGGTTCAAGGCAGGCGGCAGAGGTTCACAGAAGATAAACAGTCCAATCAATAACAAGGTAACAGTCCACAAGAAAACGCTCAGTAGTGATCACCAGGGCAAATCAAGACTTCGCAGTGTATGGATGCGTGTGTGCATCTTAAATAGTGTGAGTGTGATGCAGTGCAGGTGTGTGCAATCAGTCCCAGGAATGAGGGCCTATGGGTAACGTAGTCCAGAAGGAAGTAGCTCAAAACTCAGGTGATGGCTCCCTCCGGCGGCCGGGAGGGGGAGCCGCGGGAGCCGTATTCGTGACAGAGCCCCCCCCCCGCGAGCGGCTCCAGACGCGAGGAAGCGGGCGCCGAGGTCTATCACTTCGATGATCAGGGGTGGGGGGGTTGCGGGTCTCGGCTCCCACTGGCTCCTCTCTCGGGCCCCCGGAGAGTTTTAGCAAGGATACATGGAAGGTGGGAGAAATACGATAATTAGCAGGCAAATCGAGTCGAAATGATACAGGAGTGATTTGTTTTAGAATTTGAAAAGGCCCTACAAACCTGGGACTGAGCTTGCGGCATGGAAGTCGGAGGCGAAGATCCTTGGTGGACAGCCAGACCCACTGTCCCACGTAGTAGTGAGGGTTGGGACGTCGATGCCGGTTTGCCTGATTCTCCTGTCGCCTCACAGCGCGCTGGAGGTGGTGGTGAGCCAGATCCCAGGTTTCCTCGCTACGACGCATCCACTCTGTGACTGAGGGTAAGTCGGATGGTTGCCCTGACCAGGGAAAGAGAGGCGGTTGGAAGCCCAACACGCATTGGAAGGGCGTGATTCCGGTGGCAGGTTTCCGTAAGGAATTTTGAGCATACTCCGCCCACATCAAGTATCGGCTCCAGTCGGCCTGGTTCTGATGGCAGTAGGTGCGGAGGAACCGTGTCAGCTCCTGATTCAAACGTTCAGTCTGGCCGTTGGATTCGGGGTGGTACCCAGAGGTGAGGCTGATGTTAACATTGAGCTGCTTGAAGAAGGCGGCCCAGACACGAGAGGTGAACTGAGGACCCCTGTCCGACACTATGTCCTCCGGCAGGCCGTAGAAACGAAAGACCGAATTACACAGGAGCTCAGCGGTCTCTAGAGCTGTGGGTAGTTTGGGTAGTGGCAGTAAGCGGCATGCTTTGGAGAAGCGATCAATGACCGTGAGAATTGTGGTGTGACCCTGGGATTCGGGGAGGTCGGTGACAAAGTCGATTGCGATGTGGGACCAAGGACGTTGGGGAATGGGAAGAGGTTGAAGCAGTCCGGCAGGAACTTGACGTGAGGTTTCGGTGGTTTGACAGGCGATACAGTTGCTGATGAATTTGGTGACATCTGCGAGCATGGTCTCCCACCAGAACTGGTTTTGAAGGAGCTGCAGTGTAGCTGTGATGCCTGGATGGCCAGAACTCGGGAAATCATGGACTTGGTGGAGTAGTTTGTTGTAGCACAGCTCGAACGTGTTGAACGTGTTCGTCGTAGGAGTTGGAATAAATGAGAATATCATCTATGTACACGATGACCCAGCGGTTGAGCATATCCCGGAAGACATCATTGATAAAGGATTGAAAGACTGAAGGACTGTTGGACAGGCCGAAGGGCATGACAAGGGTCTCGTAGTGGCCAGTGGCAGTGGAGAAAGCGGTCTTCCATTCATCGCCCTCCCTGATGCGAATTAAATTGTATGCACAGCGAAGATCCAGCTTGGTGAAGTATTTGGCTTGACGTAGTTGTTCGAGGGCTGCAGGAACCAATAGTAGCGGATAATGGAACTTTACAGTGATGTCATTCAGGCCGCGATAGTCAATGCAGGGCCGTAGGCTGCCGTCTTTCTTCTTGACAAAGAGGAACCCGGATGAAGCTGGTGATGTTGATGGCCGAATGAATCCTTTAGCCAGCTCCTCCTCGATGTACGACCTCATGGCCGCATCCTCGGGCTGTGACAAAGGGAATATTCTGCCCTTAGGCGGAGTGGTACCGGGTAATAGTTCAATTGCACGGTCACTGGAGCGATGAGGTGGTAGTTCCGTGGATTTGGACTTACTAGCGATGGCCAGATCTGTGTATTCGGCTGGTATGGCAAGTTCGAGGTCGGTTGGGGTCTCGTCGACGGAGATGGTATGGAGAGGTAATGGCGAAACAGAACTCAGGCAGCGATGACGACAGGCGGGGTCCCACTGGACGATCTGACCCTCCTTCCAGGATATGTGCGGACTGTGTGTGTTCGAAGCCAAGGCAACCCGAGGATGACGGGATTGTTAGGTGAATGGATGACGTAAAACTGAATTTGTTCATGGTGCAGCGCCCCGACTTGTAGACCCAGCGCTGAGGTAATGTGCGCCACTCTTCCTCCTCCTGTAGGTTTCCCATCTAGCGCCTCCACTGATAACGAAGAGTTGCAGTTGGTTAGTTGTATGTTGTGTTGACGAATGAATGTGTCTGACATGAAATTTCCTGCTGCACCAGAGTCCAGAAGAGCATAGGTAGATATGGTTTGAACGTCACTGGTTAGTTGAATGGGGATTTTAAGGCAGTTGGGCAAATAGTCAACATGCTGTGCTGAACTCACCGCTTTGAGATTAGAAGCATTGGGTCGAATGGGGCAGTTGAGCTTGATGTGACCTGCCTGGCCGCAGTATAGGCACAAGTGCAGCTGGAGCCTTCTCTCTCGTTCCTCTGGACGAAGGGGAGTATATCCGAGTTGCATGGGTTCAGGAACGGCAGAGACTGGCGTGAGGGAGCGAACGGGTCGTCGGCCTCGGAGGAGGTTGTCGATGTGAATGGCCAACTCCATGAATGCATTCAGAGATCTCCCCTCGTCACGGCAAGCAAGCTCGGCCTGAAGCTCCAGCGACAGGCCCTTGCGAAACAGTAACTTCAGTGTGTCCTCCACCCAGTTAGTTTGTGCGGCCAATGTGCGAAATTGCAATGCAAATTCGGCGGCGGTAGATTTACCTTGACTTAACGAAAGCAGCTGGTCGCCGACGCTCTTGCCGCCCTCTGGGTGTTCGAACACCTCCTTGAAGCTTTGCAGAAAGGCCGTGAACGTGGGGAACACAGAGCTATCTTCTCTCCATACCGCTGTGGCCCAGTCAAGTGCTTTGCCAGTGAGCAGAGAGCATACAAACGATATCCGGCTGGTGTCATTGGGATACAACGAAGGCTGCTGGTTTATGAACAAGGAGCATTGAAGGAGAAAGCCCCTGCACTTGGCTGGACTGCCGTCGAATTTCTCGGGTAGTGCGAGGCGTGGATTTACAGCGGATGGAGAGGTGAACGCTTGACTGGCGTTGATAGCAGAAGGCGGGGTGATGACTTCAGGAGAGGGAAGCCGCAAGCTCTGCAGGGTTTTCACCAGCTCCTCGGTGAGTGACGTAAGACGAGTCAGCTGGTGCTGGTGCGCGGCAAGCTGAGAGGCCTGTGCTGAGAGTTCGGTGGAGATTTGCAGGAGAACTGCTGGATCGTTTGATGGCGAAGTCTTCTGTAATGATGGGCTGACAGCGTGAGGATCCATTTGCAGTATCTTTATTGTGACAACAAAGCACAAGGCAGACAAGGGCAAGACAGTAGCGGAAACAGGGACAGGCTTGGGTCGAGACAGGCGGCAGTGAGACAGGGTCTTACAACAGGCAGAGTTCAGGGCAGGCGGCAGGCAAACGTAATCCAGGAAACAGGCAGGGTTCAAGGCAGGCGGCAGAGGTTCACAGAAGATAAACAGTCCAATCAATAACAAGTTAACAGTCCACAAGAAAACGCTCAGTAGTGATCACCGGGGCAAATCAAGACTTCGCAGTGTATGGATGCGTGTGTGCATCTTAAATAGTGTGAGTGTGATGCAGTGCAGGTGTGTGCAATCAGTCCCAGGAATGAGGGCCTATGGGTAACGTAGTCCAGAAGGAAGTAGCTCAAAACTCAGGTGATGGCTCCCTCCGGCGGCCGGGAGGGGGATCCGCGGGAGCCGTATTCGTGACACAAGGTAAGGTTGAGGTCAGGATAAGGTTAATTTGCGAGTTCACATTTACATATAATTAAATAGAGTATTTGGCGTGCAGTCCGGGGGGAGGGCTCCGAGCTCAGAATTTTGACCCGAACCCAGAGTACTCCCCAAAAAAGCAAAGGACAGCTGCCAGACTGTCCTTACTCTTATTGGTAAGAATTATTTTATTTATAATTATTATAGGCTTAAATTAAAATATTCTGACAGTGAGACTTTGTAACCACAGGTAAAACCATACATGGCTACTCACTACCATTATATTTTAATATGTTATATAGACCTAAAAAGGTTCAGTCGACAGAAATACGGGACACACATAATAACTGCTGAAATATTCGCACGGAAAACGTTTCTCAGGTCAGTCAGAGGAAGATGATTGGCGGACCGGATTTGGCCCGCGGGCCGCCAGTTGAATAGCCCTGACATAGATGCACGACCAGGAGGACTCTCGCAGAATCTGATGGGAGATCAAGACTCGTAGCATCACACGGGTAAGCCTCTCCGGCGGTGTTTTTTATTTTTTTATTTATTCATTCAGAAAACTGAGCTTCAGCGGGAGCAGAGGGGACATCACTGCTATAGCAGTGGACAAAATTAGCTCTAGAAACTGGGCTCCAGTGGGAGCGGAGTGGACATCATTGCTGCGGCAGTGGAGAGGGTCAGCCAGACGCACTAAGCTCCTGCGGGAGCGGGGAGATAACACTGCTGTGGCCGTGAAGGCAAGGTTAGCCAGAGATGGAGCTCCTGTGGGAGCGGAGGAGATAACACTGCTGCTGCAGTGTAAGAATGGAGTGAGCACCTGCAGGAGTGCGTGGGAAAACACTGCTGCAGCAGTGAGGTAGAACAAGCTGAATCTGAAGAATTTAGCTGGTAAGGGATCGTTGAGCTTCTTTAATATGGAAGCAATTGGATTGGATTGGATATAGTTCTTAAAAGCCTCTGATGACCAGCGACCGAGTGCTGAGTCTGATGTTGGGAGAGGCCTTTTGGGGCAGCTGTGGTTCCTTGCCGCTGTCACCTCTGGCTTGCTTAGTTGGGAACACTTGATACTCAACAATGATTTTGATGCGCCTGTATTGACACTATTGTATGCAAACTGAACTGGACGATGGCATCACTGTTTTCTTCAGAGCTGCTGTATAGATAAATTAACTAAATGAATAACTAATGATTTTTTTTTTAACAACGAAATGAATTAATACTGAACTTAAGCTGGATAATGACACCATTTTCTTCTAGAGCTGCTGTGCAGCCAAAACTATTTTCCTCTTATCACTGTAAAGCTGCATTGACACAATCTGCATTGTAAAAAGCGCTATATAAATAAAGTTGACTTGACTTAGTTGCTGCTCCTATGCGGAACAAATAACTGGAAAAGTGAATAGGTTGGGGTTGGGTCTGCCCTTGGAGCCAGGGGGTGGTTCCAAAGCAAAGGCATTTGGTGGTATGGGCATCTGTGTTGCAGAGAAGAGGGAAAATAACGATCTAGCCTGGGGAAGAGAGTTAGGATGGGAAGGCTCCTGGGGCCTAGGTTGTTTGTGGAGGCAGGCTTACGCTGTTGGTGAACAACAAAGTAGTCTGATTTAGATGATTGTTTGTTCTTTTATCTGTTGCTGGTTTAAGTGGCACACACGCATTGATTTAGTGAAGTTCAAAAGAGACTCGCTTATGGTAAAAGATAAGAGGTTTGCATAATAAAAATGTGCATTTTCAATTCATTCAATCGAGTTAGATAAACGAGAAATGATCACTAAACAATTACTCAAATTAAAATTCCATACTTTTCCAAACTGTGGAGGAACTAGTAATGGGCGATTTCGAAAAACTGCTCCATGAAGCTTAAATTTTTTTTTTTTTTTTTTAATAGTCTCTTATTGGTCTTAATGGTATTAGATCATTTGTTAATTGCGTTTAATAGATTGCACTTTCAATAAAACATTTGTACGGAGCCCCGGACATGACATGCAGGAAAAAAAAAAAAGTAGGCTAAATCGTGCGCACGATTTATTAATTCGTTCCCTCGATTTATAAATCATGCATGATTTATAAATCGAGGGAACGAAATAGTAAATCGTGCGCACGATTTAGTAAATCGAGAGAACGAATTAATAAATTGTGCGCATGATTTAGCCTACTATTTTTTTCCTGCATGTCATGTCCGGGGCTCCGTGTGTGACGTTGAGTGCTTCGAAACAGTTATCATTTTGCGAAGCAATTGGCTCAATTGATTCAAAGCTTCGAAAAGCTTAGTTTCTCCCATCACTAAGAGGAACCCTCAACATAACTGTTTATTTTCATCAGTTATCTGAGTCTTTACATTACTTACTAATTTCTGTTCATTGTAAATCAGATATAGATGAAGTGGAATTTATTTGAACGCATTAGTGAGAATGAATGCGTGTATGAATTTGTCCTACCAGTCTGTATGGCGTCTCTTTAACAATAGTGAAGCTGGGTTTAAATTACTTCAAAACAGAAACTCATATACGCTATATAACTTTCAGTTTCTAATCAACTTTGTTAAAAAAAAAAAAAATCGCAGGACGGCACTGACAAAAAGTTCTTAATAATTCTGTGTTCGACTGTGCGTGTGATCTGACTGCACGTAATGTGCGAGCTGCTGTTTGTACGCGTGCGTTTAAGCTACAAGGAGACAGTGCCTTAGTTAGAATGGCAAATCACTTGTACGAAAACTTTTACTCTGATCGAAATGAGTATTCAGATAACATAAACTGTGCTCGTGGTTTAGCAACTGAAGCCAGAAGTGAAATTCAACCAGGGCAGAAAACAAGGATTTGAGCTGTGCTCTTACGGTTTTGAGCCAACAGGGGTTGAGAGTGGGAGCTGGCCAAAACTGAATCTGCGGCATACCTGCTGAGGGCCTGTTGCAGCGGCCTGACGCTGGAGGAAGGCCCGTTCCTTTGCAGGAAGAGAGCGCCACTGCCCGAGACGCGAGCTTGGTGCTCGACGGGCCTTACTGTCTATTTCTTATGGCCGGAACGATTGAATGGGCTGGAGTAGAGAAAGACAAGGGAAGAGATCGTGGATGTTTTGCCCGTGGTGGCAAGGGTAGGCCTCGGCGTGCTGGGACCGGTTTGTTTGGGCTGACGCCTGTGAGATAACACAGAGGGAACGGCGGTGGTTCTAGACGGAGGATAATCGTGCTTTAGGCCAGAGGATTGCAGTAAAGATTCCTTGAGGATGAAAAATTTTTCATTTGATGGCGAGAACTCGATTTCGGACATGTTGGAAACGTAGGGCAGGGCCTAATGCTGATAAACTGTCAAACGAATAGAGGTAAGCCTGCTATATTTATACCTCATGCGAGTTGATTAACTGAATGCTTTCCACTTCTGTTAATTATCTGAACCTGCTCCTCCCGAACTTTGTTAATAAAACATCATTTCTTGTTTTAAAATGTCATATGACTCCTCAAAAACTTACCAATATTTACAAATGAATAATATTAATAAAACCTTATTATTTTAAAAATTACTTTTAAATTTTTACAAACTTTATACAAAACATTTCTTGGAAATTGTGAATTAAAAAATTTGTTTCTATGAAATTGGCATGTGTGTTTTAAACTACATTTTAAAAAGATTTGTCTTTTCTTTAGTGTGGACACTCTTATATGTCAGACCCTTTATCTCCCACTGACCTCTGAACTCATGTCATCTTTATTACTGCTCTCATCTGTTTCTTCTGGGAGAGTGAACATTTAAAGATCCAGCAAAACACTTTTCTTTCAGCAGTTATAAATTACACTGTTGTTGTAGAGAATATAATTTTTTTTTTTTTTTATAAATAAATAATTAAATTTTTTTTTTTTATAATTCTGGAAGTGAATTTATATAGATAATCAGTATTTATACTGTATGGGGATGATTAGGAGGCCATGATCATGGATAGAAGCCAATGGGCAAATTTGGCCAGGATGCCGGGGTTACACCCCTGCTCTTTTCGAAGGACATCCTGGGATTTGTAATGACCACGGAGAGACAGGACCTCGATTTAACGTCTCATCCGAAGGATGGTGCTTTTTTGACAGTATAGTGTCCCCATCACTATACTGGGGCGTTAGGACCTGCAGCTGGCCTCACTAACACCTCTTCCAGCAGCAACGTAGTTTTCCCAGGAGGTCTCCCATCCAGATGCTGACCAAGGCTCAACCCTGCTTAGCTTCAGTGGACTACAGGGCTACAGGGTGATAGTTGCTGGCATATATATTCCAGTTAAAGCTACTGGTGTGGATCATGTTGCAGGCAAGAGCCAATGAAATGGCAGGATGGCTCAACCAGTCCTTTTTTCGAATTTCTAAATTAAACTCTGGAGGCTTGGGGACATTATTTTCTTTTTCCCCCTCCTCATGTCTGCAATTTGAAACAACAACAGAAATCAGATAATTGTTTAAATACATTACACAAACATCATATAGATACAAACAAAAAGAGCCAACATAAAGTAAAAAAAAAATCAGAAGGTACAAACATACAGCAGTGGAATTTGTCATCTGAATATATGACACATGCAGCACATATCAAAAGGTAGTGTAAAGCTATAGGATTTAAACCAATCCTGGACCAACATGTTGACAGTGGCAGATTGTCTACTGAAAAACCATTTATAGTCTATGATTAATGTTAATATGAGATGTATAAAATTGAAATGAAACATGTCAAGACAAGTATAATACAAGACAAAAATAATTATCTAGATAGATATTGTAAGTAATGAAAATTGATACCTCTGTGTTGTAGGTTAGGTTGATGGTATTAGACTGTCCCATAATTGTTCTGTTGTTATTCTCCACGTCAGCCATCTGAAATAAAAACAGAAATCAGGTTTATTGTCTAAATACATTACACAAATTGCATAGAAAACAAATGTATGACAAAAAAGGTAAGATTTTTTTTTTAAAATGGAAATTTAACAGCACGGGTAAACATATTTCAGAAAGTCTAAACATACAGCACTACTTGTCATCTGTGCAGTATATGAGGATTGACTAGATGACAGTTGCAGCACGTATTGAAAGGTAGCATAAGAAAGCTAATGTCTAGAGTCTGATAATTAAACCCAATCAAAAAGACTTAAAAATCTTCAAAATGTAATTAATACCTTAAACCAGTCGTGGAGACTGACTTTCTGCAGTTCAATCCGTTTCCTTGGGCTCCTCTGCAGACAACAGAGAATAAAATCGCAGCATTCTGTGGAGAAAGATGGGAGAGACGTCTAATTATTACCTTAAACTTCACAAACATCCACATGATGTTTGTTATCCATTTACATTTATTATCCTACTAAGCTCAGGTGTTCCTTTTCCTGCATTGCTTAGATCTATCTAGTAAGATCCAAAATTAAAATCATCCTTCTCACCTTCTGACAAGCCCTCTTTTTTCCAGACGTTCTTACTGATCATACGCAGGTCTCGTCTGCTTGGATATTCCCAGAAAAGTATTACGAACAACAGTATCCCGAGGGACCACACTGTCGCTGGTTCCCCATGATACACGCCGTACATCTCATACTCGGGGGGGCGGTACTCTTCTGTGCCTGCAGGAAAAAGTATGTTTCCATTAACACAACATTTTAACTAGATATCCGAAATTATTTGATGCTAATCATAACACTGAATCCCATTCCATGATGCTTCATGAGAGTCCTGTGTGAACGGCTCTCAACTCATCACCAGAGACTGAGACCCACTTTACAGCTTTGAGAAATTATACATACCAGCAAAGGACGTGTAACCCGCACTGGTGAGGAAATCACCACATCCAAAGTCAATCAGTTTGACTTCGAGGGTGCCCGGGTTAATCAGCAGGTTTTCCAGTTTAATGTCCCGGTGAAACACTCCACGCTGGCAGCATATTTGAGCTGCGAACGCCACTTCTCCCATAATAATCCGTGCTAAATCCTCATCAATGGTGCCCGTATAGTTCCGTAAGTAGTCATGCAAGGACTGACAGGGCATGGGCCGCTCTAGGACCATAATGTAGTAATCGTCCTCGTCCTCATCCTTCCAGTCCAGGAGCTCGATGATCTGAGGAACCCTGGGCCCTTGATTGGCAAACATTTGCAGAGCGACCTCAAGTGGAACGGGTCTGGAATAACCGTCCTAGAAAAAACACAGTTGTTATAAAGGCTGAAAAAAATCATTCTGTGATTTATGTATGAGGTGTTTAAAACTGAAAACAGTGATTGAGAGGAAAAACTGACTTACAATGTGGACATATTTTGCATACTCGCTGGAAGCAAATTTCACCGCCACCTGATGAAAAAAACAGAAAATAGATTTGTGGTAGAATTATTTACAGTTTATGTGTTCAGAGTTTCACATATTTCAATTATTAACCCTGAACAGGCATGTAATGTTTCATAAATGTACAAACATGTAGGCATATCTGATGATTTAAACAGGTCTGACATGTCAAGTGCACTAAATAGTGAATATAAGACATACTTAGAGTGCTTGGATGTCATACGAGTATAATACAAGACAAAAATAATAATCTAGATTAATATTGTAAGTAATTGATACCTGACGGTCATCTTCCAAACAAGTCGCAGCATAAACGGTTCCAAAGCCTCCTTCACCCAGTTGATCACCGATTTCATAGCTCAAGGAATTGATTTCTGTTAAAAGAAAGATAAAAGGTGTTGAAATGTCAAGCAGTGACAGCACCTACTTTAACTAAAACTATTTCAACAAGACTTTTCTGATTCATACATTAATGAGTAACTAAATTGAATATGTGTGCCTTTAAATTGAATATGTGTGTAGTAGTCATTAAAAAAATTCAGTGTAAAATATACAACTTTACCCATACCTATATACAAATTTAAATGAAATCTTGTTAAATGTAAAAAAAAAAAAAAAAAAAAAAAAAAAAATCATTCCATGTTATTTATCAACTAAAAAGTGAACTTAAAGTCAATTCAAAGTATAAGCCCTTGAACTGTGTGTGTGTGTTGGGTAATGTTAGGGTTTAAAGTTTAGCAAACTGACCCATAATTGTTCTCTCATCATCCTGCGGCTGGCTCAGCTGAGGTGCCACAGTGTCCTCTGCTAGTCCATCTGAAGCTTCAGGGACGTCATCACTCATGTCAGGTGCATCATCAACAGGAGTTTGGAAGGAGTCGTCGTTAAACTTGCACATGACACTGTCGAGAGCATGGAGGACGTCGGCACTCCATTCGGACAAATCACCGACTACATCTCGGAAGACGTCGTCACTCCAGCCATCATCGATTTGAGGGTCACCAGTGACTGGCTCCTCCAATGATAGGTCTTGACGCCAGTCCTCATTTACTTCAGGGTCACCAGTGATAGGTTCCTCTGTGGTAGGGAGGACTTCAGGGTCACTGGTGATACCCTGAGAAGAAGTCTGACCTAAAGAGGGTAATGACATCAACATTACCGTATTAATAAAATATTCATATTACTGCAATGTGTGCATGCAGTAAACAAACATTATGTGATGTAATTAATATTCATGCGCATATTCACCTTGTTAGGCAACATACAGACTCCAATAAAAGTAATAATACATTTTAATTTCTATGTAAATGCATTAATTCATGAAAGATGGTGTGTAATGTCTTATTAAGTTTCTGGATTTTGTAGTACAATTCAGTTTTTAATTCATGCTTGTGCATGTATGTATGTTGTATTGTGCCACATTATGTTGCAAACTTTACAAAACTGAACTTCAGCTATGCCTCTAAATTTTTGACTGTCCTCCAAAAAATGTTTAAATAGAAAATTAAGTGTAGAGCCAGTGCAGACTCCAATAAACAATAAGTACATATTCTCATAACATGAACTTCTCATTTACCATCATCAGGCCTTCTCTCCACAGGTGGAACTTCCTCACTCTGGTCCACGTTTTCAGTTTGACCGGAGTGGGTGTTGTTGGCTTTTTTCCTTTCTCGCAGGAAAAGAGCGCACAGTCCCAGTAAAGTAAATAGCACCATTTTGAAAGCCTTAACTAGGCTACTGAAGACCGCAAGATGTGCAATGAGATCAACGGTTTGTTATTTATCTGTGCCGATTTAAGTCGTGTACAGATAAAAGCAAAAATGGTGCAATATTGTGCAATAAATTGCGCAATAAATTATGTATTTAAAATGCAAGTTGTTGTGACTCAAGCGCGAATCAAGTGAGAAAACACAAGAAACACCAGAATGAGCAACCAACTGCAAGCGATGCAGAGCGAGCAAAGTGCGCGCTTTTATTACCCGTCTGCTGTGACGTCACATTCTTAATAATATTCAAAAGCTGCAGAAATGATTGGTCAATTTTGCGCGTCTACGCGCGATTCTCAGGTTTCTATGGGAACCGGAGCTTCTAACTGCAGCTGCAGCGACGCAATGACTTTATCAATCAGCGATTGGCTCTTTTACTTAGAAGGCGTGGCATATTCCGCCATTTTGCGCGTTGTAATTTCTCCCATTGATAGGTGCGTCCCAATTCGCGTATACTTACGCACTATTCTATAACGTTTTTAAGTACAAATAGTGTGAGTAGTGCGTTCACGCAGAAAATTCCAACAAAGAAAAAGTGCACTTTAAATGCCCGGATGATGCACTAAATTAATGTAGAATGTTGGACACTTAATGCACTCAACTATCGCAGCTTTAATTATAGGGGCTATCTGACTCCGTTGTTAAATGACAAAACAACCTTATACAATTTACACACTACATGGATGAGATGCAAGTACACAGTGTATAAGTGCATAGTGTGTAGTGCGTCATTTGGGACGCAACTTTTGTATATCTAACAGTCTTTGCGTATTACTGTACTTTTAGGAGGAGCAGAATAAAACAGATTTATTTAAGACATCGTCACACCATGCTGTCTGTTGGTGTATTTGTTATTAATCTGTCCCGATGTAAGTCATGTACGGGTAAGATACTGGCAACTCAAGCATGAAATAAATCGCCTAATTTGCGGCAACTGCCACCCGAAGAAAAAATATATCCCAGTATAACATATAAATGTTTAACACCGTTTAACATTTCTAGCCTAAAACAGCTGTCAAACATGAAATGTTTAGTTTCGCTACTTACATCATATCAAGCACTTCATGACCGTTGACTGAAGCTCAGCACATTCTTTGAACATAAAGCCCGCCTACTTTGATTTGATTGGTCAGCTCAATTATTTTGACACTGATGAGCGATGACAGGCCGCTGCGCTGAGGCTGTCATATACAGACGCCCCATTGGCTGCTGGATCGCACGTCAACGGCGCCGCCATATTTGTAGGGGCAACTTGTAACTATCGTAAGTGGACTGAAGAAAAGATGCCTGATTATTTTGAGATTTTATAAACCGTCGCACAATCCAAACCACATATCGGGGAGTTACCTTTCACATGTAAGTCTGAACAGTTATTTCTGTTTGCATTTGGTCATTATAACAATGTATAACCACCAAAGTCGGACTATTAAAAGCCAGCGACAATGCTAGTTATCTATGAAAACTGAGACTTTATAAGAAATAATATAAAGTTTACATGATTTTTATGAAGTCTGAGATTATATTATAGTTTATATCATTAACTAATCAAAATCGCAAGTGAGTCTTCCGTGCAATGAAGCCAGAGGACTTTGACAGGACAGCTCAGGCTGTCAGAAGTACAGACAGACCTAAACCGACTCCTCTCCGAAGAGCAGGTGATTTGATTGCCTGTCATCTAATCGTGGCTCATTTATATTTTTACCCCAGTTTAGCCAGTGGAACCAGGACAACACAAACCTCAGAGAAGGCTGAAGAAAGCCTGTCAGTGGACTGTTCTCTGCATTTCCAAGAGACCTCGTCTGCCTATTATATTATGATGATATTATACGACTTAGATTATTATGATTGTACTATTCACTACTCACTATTTTATTTGCTATTTTTATTTTATTGACTATATTATTTTACAATTTATGATATACTATCTGCTATTTTATTCAAAGTTATTATAGTACTATTACATTATCCTACTATATTTTACTGTATTTATACTCAATTGTATTTTTAGCCTATTTATAATGATAACAGGCAGGGGTGCACATAGATGGTACGCAGGTGCGCATGCGTGGTAAAAATAAACGACGCGCACCAGAAAGCATGGAGGGAAGCGCTTTTGAGTACCAACATTTTTGAGGACCGGTTCACAGGGACACGTTTACTTACTGGAGTAGGATTTTTCTCCATCTCTGGTAAGATAGCAATCATGATGATAAGTGTATTATTTAATTATTAGGTGTGCAACGGATCGCAGTTAATCCGTGATCCGTACGGATAAGGGCCAACGGTTCGACACGCATGTGATTCGCAGATTAACTGCTAAACTTAACCATCATGGAGTGAAAGTTTATCATTTGGATATGTGTTTTGTCCCGCCAATTAACACATTCAAACTATTTTAAAAGCGGAAGAAGAGGCGAAAATCGGGACTTGGGAGCTGTTATTATAGAGAGAGAGAGAGAGAGAGAGAGAGAGTGAGTGAGTGAGTGTCAGACACCGAATTAATTCCTCTTTTGCGCTGACTTGCGCTTGAACGGACACATACACACAAAATCATTTCAAAATACCTGTCTCGGCAAGTTTTCTCTCGGTTATGTCATAAGTGAACAATTGAGAATGAAACCGGATGTGTGTCAGTTATTCGGTCCGTGCTTTTCTTCTTAAAGTGACAGCAGCCTAATATTCTTGCTGTTGTATGTGTCATTAAAGGATTAGTTCACTTTCAAATAAAAATTTCCTGATAATTTACCCACCCCCATGTCATCCAAGATGTCCATAGGTGCGTTCCATTTGACCGTAAGTGGACTGCGAAGTGGACTTCACAGGGTATTTCGCCATCTTAAGTGAGATTCCAATCCGAAGGGAGCGAACATGTTCAGTTCGAAGGGCACTGCGAATGGCATAGGGAATAAGGGAACATCGATACATCACTTCACAGGAAGTAGAGAGGTAAAATCACCCAACTGTCATTGCGCAACGCGTCACCAGTCAGAGCTACGATGGAGCAGAGCCGCTGAAAGAGTTTTTAAATGGCTCTGCGATGTAGGAATTTAAGTATGCGTTTTGAGTATTCATAAATTTTGTTATTCTTATACGAACGAAAGTATGAATGGTTATGGCGACGAGTGATAAATTTGCATATTTTATTGTATGAATAGGCATGACAAAGTAAAAGTGTTGAAAAGCAGCTGAGGCTGTCATTTTTTAATTTTACTTTATTTACCTCAGGAGTGTTTACTATGTGGCTGCGTGTGGAAAAGAAAGCGCACGAGATGAGACCCAGACCATGGATTAAGAATACATTTATACAGTTAACCATGAGTTTTTATTTTCATATGGCATGACAGTTAAAGCTTCAAATCTGTTAAGAGTCAATTTTAAATTCGAAAGTAAATTATAATATCTATTTATTTATGTTATATCATAATCTGCGCAACACCGTCGTTGACTTTCTTTGATGACGTTTGCAGGGCGTTCCAAATGAGCAATTATTGTCAGCAAAGTCCACTTCAATTGATATACCGTGCTCAGGGAGTAGGGAGCAGTGAACACTGCGTAGGGACCCTGTCGAATGGAACGCAGCTCATGTCCTTCTTTCTTCAGTCGAAAAGAAATGTCAGTTTTAGTGCAGCTTCAAAGGGCTTTAAACGATACCAAACGAGGAATAAGGGTCTTATCTAGTGAAACGATTGGTAATTTTCTAAAAAAAATAATAAAAATGTATATGGTTTATAAACACAAATGATCGCCTCGCAAGTGCTTCCGCTAGACCGCCTTCCATATTCTTCAAAAAGCTTACGCTGTATGTCCTACACCTTCCCTATTCAACTTATGGAAAAAACTGAACTGGTGCCACGTTCGTTCCGTAAGTTGAAAATCCACTATAATGGATTAAGAAAAAACCTTAATTTCTTTTTGACTGAAGAAAGAAGGACATGCACATCTTGGATGACATGGGGGTGAGCAAATTATCAGGAAATTTTTATTTGAAAGTGGACTAATCCTTTAATGTTAGTAAAAAACAAAAAAACAATTCATTATCATTATCTACCATGTTCGAGAGAAAAGAAGATAGTGAGGAGAGCAGTCAGGAGGAAAGTGATGAGGACAGCTTTTAGGATAAGTGTGAGAGCCAAGCAACATCTCCAGGTGCTCCCTTGAGACCCAGACCAAAAAAGTGATGTGCACCCCTGAATATAGGCTAATTATAATAATATGCTATAGAATAAAACCACATAAAAAAATAAAACCACAGTATGCCACCTACTGTATTTTGAACTATTACATCTGACCTTATATTACACTTATATTTCATACAATTTATATTGTACTGTGTACTAAAAATTCTACTGCTGTATCTCAAATGTTTTACTGGATCTATTAAGGATTGTCTTATAATTAATACAAGCTGTGCTATTAATGTTGTCCACTAGAGGGAGCCACAAGATAAGAAATCTTTTAAGCACAGTCCTTTTATTTTTTTGTTGCAATCCATTTGAATTTAAATAAATTCATTTAGTACATTTGTATAACTATGGTGTACCGACATTAAATCTGTGAAATGCTTAGGCCAATAGATAATTAAATGTTTATCTTTCTTTAGATCCCAATAAAGTTGCCAGACACAGTTAAATATAATGCTGTCCATTTAAAATGGAGACAACTTTGTCTTTTTTACTATAATATAACATTTCTATAAAGATATTTATTGTTGTGTTATGAATAATAAAGCAAACATTTGTGTGTTAAACTGCAAGCAGGTTAGGAGGCAACACGCATAGAAATAAATTATTAAAATTAATGATTAATAAGGTTTTGAGATGCAAATTATCTTCACGTTCATTTGAAATTGTCCTGTGATGTGATTCAAGAGGAAAAGCTAAAGGCACGAGGGAAAAAGCTAAAATGCCGAAGATAGAAAATTAAAATCGATGTGCACATTTCATGTACATTCAATTATATTACATACACAATTATTAACCTTGAAAAATAAACCAAATCTATGCTTGAGAAGCGTGAGTTTTCAAAATTCCTTATGACAATGAATAATTTTCAAGTTCAAACTCAGCAAGATTCTGAGTAATTGGAGACAAAAACTTTTTCGTACTCATAAACCGTTAAAACTGGTTGAAAAATGTAAACTTTATTGCGCTTTTTGTCCAGAATCGCAGCAACAGTCCAAAGCGGCCAATGGGACGTCTATGTATTTATTGTGTCTATGGCCTCACCCCCTTTGTTGTGTGTTCTCGGGGGCGGGGTTTATGTAAAGTTTAGGGTTAGTGATGTCACCAACCCGGGAAGAACCTACCAGCCGTTTGTTGTAGTCCTCAAATAGCGATTTCTGTAAGAGAAAATATCCCCCTTTGCTTTAAACTTTGAGCGTCGTAACTTTGCAGATGTTGTTTATGATTAAACAGCTACATTACACACTAACTAAAGTTAAAAAACTGAAATCATAATCAACCATGTGTATAAATTTGCGCTGTGAAATGTCGTTGTGAATACGCCGTAGCAATTAATTCGACCAGGCTAAAACTAATAACAGACTCTAACGGAAGATAAGATAATTTAACATACTGAATTATTATGAGTAGAAGGCTATTATTTCATTATCTTATGATTTTCATAACGAGCTGCTCAAGACTGACACCTACAGGCTGTATAGTAAACTGTATTTAAAAACTTTAAAATTTTTGTATAATTATAATTACCAAGACAATTAAAACATTTTTTTAAATAATGTATATTGAATTGTCATATTTAGTATTATTTGTTAATACACAAAATGACTAATTATCAAAATAATTTTGTGTGCATATGTAAATGTGTATCTATATTTATATAGTCAGGTCTAAAGTGTCTTTCTCTGTCCATCTAGACGGCTGTTTTCTCCAGTCATTCAGCAGCCGTTGACATCAGTAATGACTGGTAAGTGATGCTCTACACTCACTGATGATTTCTACACACATAGACAAGTTTCTTCTTTTAAAGGTACATAACACACGGTTTCTCATGTTAATCTTGAGTACCTATAGAGTAGTAGAGCATCCTTCAAATCTCCGAAAAGTCTTTAGTTTTATCAGATTTATAAAAGACAGATACGCTGTACCGAGTCTTTCCGAAAGCAGCCGAGCTCCTGGAAGCGTGCCGTGGGCGAAGCTAAAGAGTGACGAGCACGCGTCAGCTAAACGTATTTAAACACACAATACACTGTCGCATTATCCCTGGGTAACTTTTGATTCATTATACGTTCCTGTTGTTTACATTATATGCACTTACGCACCAAAAAAGACATTTGAAGCAGTTTTACTCACCACCTGCGGTTCTGACTCATGACCGGGATCTTTTATCACTGGGACCGCTCCGTTATTTTAATGACAAATGTCTTTCCTTCACATCCAAAAACACACTTCTTTGGTGACATTGTTGATTTCGTGGTCGAAAAACAAAGTGATAAATCTTTCTCGAGCAAGACCTGTGCAGCGCTGCCGATGACTTCCGTAACCCAAACGAAGCACGTTTATTACTTAATACAGAGTCATACTTGAAAAAAACTTTCCGAAACTTGTATGAAGGAGTGTATTTGGCACAGAAATACTCCGTCATACGTCCAACTCGTTTTTTGAAACTTTGGCCATGTTTAGCATGAGAATCCAACTCTTTAACAGTGTAAATAAGTCAGAATACATGAAATAGCATTAGACCCCCTTTAAACTCTTTAACAACCTGTTCATTGGACAGTCTGTTCATAACTGGTAGATCATCACAGCCTTGAAAATAGGTTGCAGGTCGATTATTATGTTCAAAACTGAATCTAGTTTGTAAATCAAAAGCTGAGCACTCTTTAAACTGGCCTTCAGGAAATCAAGCTCACAGACATTAAAGGGACAGTTCAGTCAAAAATGTAAATTCTGTCATCATTTACTCACCCTCGTGTCGTTCCAGACCTGTATGTCTTTATTTCTTCTGTGGAACACAAAACGAGATATTCTGAAGAGTGTTTCAACTGTTATAATAAAGTCAGTGGAGTCCAAAACAACCAGAATTAGACACATTGAGTTTTGTATTTTAGATTTAGTTTGGCTTTAAAGCATGAAGAATGAGCTTAATGCATTCTGACAGGTACAAAATATATCTAGAGATTCAGATTTCAGCACTTTCAAAACCTTTGATTAATTGTGATTAATAATTTTAATCAACTCACTGCTCTAGGTTTTGTTTAACATGCACTTTTTGATTATTGCAGCACAAAGAACAGTGTCAGTTTATAAGGTTCAGATTACTGATAGTGTTTACCTGATATAAATAGTAATTGCTGTATTTTAATCATTTCCACTACTCGTCTGTATCTACGTGATCATGTTTAGAAATGAATTATTTCATATTTATCACGCGTATATAAAAACTTAAGAAATGATAATATAATTAGCAGCCTTTGCTAATATTAAACTGTGTTACCTTGTTCTGTTTGAACGGTTGATTCCATCAAACCATCGATGACTTCCACACATAATCAGTTCGAATTTTCTTCTATTCATGTAATTTTGTCGTTGTAACAAGACTGATCTTCTGCCAGGAACATGAAATCAATCTGCTGCTGTCCAGAATCAGGTGGTTTGTCTTCGTCTGGCATCTCAGCTGAGACCTGTCCACTATGGGTGACCCTACCAGTAGTTGTGAAGTACCAGTGGCGTAGCTCTCAGCATCACTGATGCACACAAGCCCTCACAGCACGTCAAGCTGCAAACCGCGTGAGGGACCCTAACCTACCCTAACCGCATATCAACCGGCCACTCAAAACATCCTAACAACCTCATAGCAACTCCACTCAGAAAATCCACAGAAAATCCACTCAGAAAATCCACTCAGAAGAGTCCAGCAACCGCAAAGCAGCACGCTAACAACCGAGCAAAAAACCTTGACAAACGCATGTCAACACACAGGAGACCACCCAAAACATCCCAACAACCACGTAGAACATCCTGGGAACCGCATATCAACACACTGACAATCACCAAAAACATCCTAACAACCAGACAGAAGTGTGCAAAAGACTTGCTCAGGAAAATGAAACTTACTATAGAAAATGAAACTTACTTATAAAACTACAAACTTACTCTATGACTATATACAGTATTTACATACGTCGGTCCCGCTGTGTGATTCTCCGGGCTCCATGTGACCCTGTGATGACTCAGTGTCTGGGCTTCTTTCTTCGGGGTTCCTCAGGCAGGGGCTCTTCACTGATGTCCACGTGGATTTGAGGAGCAGAGCTTCTGCTGGTTGTGGAGAAGCTCTCAGTGATCAGGACGCGTCCATCAGGCTGCTCCGTCTCCACCGGTGAAGGGCACTGTAGTGTCTCCTATAGCCGCTGCTTGATCTTCAGTCCCAGCTCAAGACTGTAGGGACGGCGCCGACCGCAGCGTGTCTTCATCATGGGCTCCACCACAGAGCTGTAGATGTCCTGGTAGCCCTGCACGCTGCAGCCGTGGATGGAAACAGGCTCTTCCTGCTGACACACGTCCACTGAAGACACTGAGGCTGCTGGACGGATGTCAGGAAAGGACAGCAGCGTTCTTCAGGTAGCGCTCCTCCAAACCTGTGGGTCTTTGAGCTTTCCCAGAGATACGGCTGTAAGTGTGATCTAACCTGATTACAGCTGCCAGCTGTGAAAGCTCACAGGGGTCCGGACTGGAAGAGACGCCCTCCACCAAGAATCCCCTCAGGTGTGTGGGAAGAGCCCTGGTTCTTCTCTGGCGACGCTGCTTCATGATGATGGCTGGAGAAACACTTTCCAAACTGGACAACTTGATGAAACTTACCAAACTGTAGAGTTGTAAAGAGCTTGTAGCACGTGTGATCAGGCTTCAAGGCTTCAGAAACAGTGGTTTTGATTTCAAATATCAACTCAAGCTGCTGGACTGACATAGAATGTTGAGGCTCATTTAAATGTAAACAAGACTTGATATCATCAGTAAGTCCATTAGAGCAGCAGCAGCTCTACGTTACATGTACTGTGTGCTTCTATATTACCATGATCATCTTCATTCACAGTTACACAGTGTGTATTCCTCATCTGTGTGTGTATGTAGTGTTGTCTGTTAAGGCCAGCGTCACTGTTAGGAGCTGTGCTATGTTGTTCATTAACAAATCTGTGTGTTGAATGAATGTTTTAAGTGAGCAAAAATAATTTGTGCACTTGTATCTTTTGTTCACTGAAGTCTCCTGGTTTTTCCTGCCTCCAGTGCGGCCTTGTAGAAGCATTTCATTGGTTGTGAATCTACTAAACAAGTCTGTTTGGAGTCTGAATTAATCTTGTTTGTGAACGAATACACATATCCTCATACATATTGTTGTTTACATTTTTATTTATATTTTATACTTTTTTTTAACTTGGTAAATGTCCAGTATACTGAACAAATAAAGCAAAAAACAGATCTGCTCATATCAATTTTTTTGTTGTTGATATTTTTATAGAAAAAAAAATTATATTCCACAAGCTGTTTAATGTTGTCCTCCAAATGCTGTTGAAAAGGCAAAAGCTACATGCTGTGTAATTCATCTCTCTCTCATATACAGGTGCTGGTCATATAATTAGAATATCATGAAAAAGTTCATTTTTTTATTGTAATTTATTTTAAAAAATGAAACTTTCATATATTCTAGATTCCCTACATGTAAAGTAAAACATTTCAAAAGTTTTTTTTTTTTTTAAATTTGTTGATTAGAGCGTACAGCTAATGAAAGTCCAAAATCCAGTATCTCAAAATATTAGAATATTTACATTTGAGTTTCATTAAATGACCATCCCTACAGTATAAATTCCGGGTATCTCTTGTTCTTTGAAACCACACTAATGGGGAAGACTGCTGACTTGGCAATGGTCCAGGAGACAATCATTGACACCCTCCACAAAGAGAATAAGTCACAGAAGGTCATTACTGAATGGGGTGGCTGTTTACAGAGTGAAATATCAAAGCATATTAAATGCAAAGTTGACTGGAAGGAAGAAATTGGGTAGGCAAAGGTGCACAAGCAACAGGGATGACCGCAAGCTTGAGAATACTGTCAAGTAAAGCCGATTCAAACACTTGGGAGAGCTTCACAATGAGTAGAATGAAGCCGGAGTCAGCGCATCAAGAGTCACCACACTCAGACATCTTCAGGAAAAGGACTACCAAGCCACTTCTGAACCAGAGACAACGTCAGAAGCATCTTACCTGGGCTAAGGAGAAAAAGAACTGGACAGTGAACAGTGGTCGAAAGTCCTCTTTTCAGATAAAAGTAAATTTTGCATTTCATGTTGAAATCATGGTCCCCGAGTCTGAAGGAAGACTGGAGAGGCACAGAATCCAAGCTGCTTGAAGTCTAGTGTGAAGTTTCTGAAGTCAGTAATGATTTGGGGGGGCCGTGATGTCTGCTGGTGTTGGTCCATTGTGTTTTATCAAGTGCAAAGTCAATGCAGCCATCTTCCAGGAGATTTTGGAGCACTTTATGCTTCCATCTGCTGACAAGCTTTATGGAGATGCTGATTTCCTTTTCCAGCAGGACTTTAGCACCTGCCCACAGTGCAAAAACCACTTCCAAGTGGTTTGCTGACCATGATATTACTGTGCTTTATTGGCCAGCCAACATGCCTGACCTGAATCTATGGGATATTTTCAAGAGAAAGATGAGAAACAGTCAATCCAACAATATACAGATGATCTGAAGGCTCAATAGTGCCTCAGCAGTGCCACAGGCTGATCACTTCCAGGCCACACTTCACTGATGCAGTAATTTGTGCTAGGAGCAAGTCATTTGCTGTAATATGTCCTGCCGACCAAGTATTGAGTGCACAAATGAACATACTTTAAAGAACTTGAACTTTTCTGTTTAGCAAATCCATTTTTTGATTGATCTTAGGAAATATTCTAATATTTTGAGATACTGGATTTTGGACTTTCATGAGCTGTACGCTCTAATCATCAAAATTAAAAAAAAAAAAAAACTTTTGAAATGTTTTACTTTACATGTAGGGAATCTAGAATATATGAAAGTTTCATTTTTAAAAATAATTTACAATAAAAAAATGAACTTTTTCATGATATTCTAATTATATGACCAGCACCTGTATATGTTACACAGCATAGCCTACATACAGTACTGTAGATACATTCGTTGTATTTGTTTTAACTGCCTTTTCCCATTTAATAAACTTGCCTGTCCAGTTTAAATGCAAAATGATAAAGAAAAACAAAAGCCCAAAATTATCTCTGTTATAATTCTCCTACAGTTCAAAAATACAATTGCTTTTGTTACATGTAGAATTTTAAGTTTATTGTCCAAAACCAAATAAAGGAGATTTGATTTTTAACAATACCTTTTAAGCTTTAAAAACAGACCTGCTATGAGCTACGAGGTTTTAATAGATGGTATATGGCTTTATCAACGCCGTCAATCAACATTATTTCTTTCAAACTACTGTTTGTATTTGTATACAGGTGCATATTTTGCAATATACATAAATTATGTACTCTTAAATAGGGCACTATTTGAGGGGACAGCCATTTGTAGTGGTCTCCCAAACTATAGTGAACATATTGAGTGCACTTATTCCATCCCATAATGCACCACTATAACAAGCATACAACCGCGCTGCGTTCAAAATTCAATACTTACCTACTATGCAGTATGCGAAAAACAGTAGGCCAAAATATTACACCCACGTCCGAATACATAGTAGGCCTATTTGAAAAACAGTAGGCAAAATCTCCCCCTATACCCTTAATGTCACAGGATCACCAGGCTCCACGTACACCCAGCCACAACAGTCTCAATCACCGGAGTATTAATCACCACCACCTGTCACCAGTTTCACCTGCACCAGTTAAAAGGACTCACTGCGCACACACACACTGTCTAGTTTAGTCTCAGACTCACCACATGTCCTCCCGATTCGTCACTCACCTGAAGTCTCCTTACCTGTTGTTCATCTCCTTACCCAAGTCTCCAGTTTCCTCGTCTCCGAACTCCAGTCTCCAGCTCCTCCTCCTCGTCTCCTCTGTCCTGTTCCGTTGTGTTCAAACTGCAAACAAAGAAAGGAAAGTGCTCAATCTAGATTCATCAGTGACTGTTAAATGTAGACATAATAAATACATAGACGCCCTATTGGCCGCTGGATCGTACATCAACGGCGCCGCCATATTGTGCGGGGCAACGTTCCCATAACGCTCATAACAGGAATTGAGAAAAATGCCTGCTTCGTGTGCTGCTTGGGGTTATACAAATCGCCGCACAATTGAAAACAGGTCTTGGGGAATTACCTTTCACAGGTAAGACTGAACATTTGTTTCTGGTTTGGTCATTATAGAATTATATTGACAGTAGTTGGCCACCGGAGTCAGTCAGACCAAAATAACAATGTCGCTAGTTAGCTGTGAAAGTTGAGACATGAGTTTACATGATTTCTATTATTGTTTTAGCTTATATTATAAACTAAATTTCCTGAAATTTAAATATGCATCTTTATTTTCTTAAAACTGACTTTTATGACAAGTAAGGGAGACCAGGGGCAATTTTGGTCATGTCGTCATTACTCAAAAACCTTTTGAAATATTTGGATACAATTTTTATGTCAGTAACTTGTATCTGTGTTCTCCTTGTTAACAGTCACCAAATGTTTTTACAAGCAATGTTAGAGTCACAATATTGATTGAAACATTAGAAGTCAAATGTTACACCCTGACTGTACCACCCCGTGACAAGCTACCCTAGAAACAACAAAGCTAATGTTTGACAAAGATATCAAATGTTAGACAACAGAATGGTCATCAAAACAAGACAGATTTAATTTCATAGACATTAATGGTTAAGACAGTATGAGGAAAATACTGTAGAGTAAAAAACAATACTTCTATACCTCAAAAATTAGTCTTTGTAGAAAAACTTTACCAACAATGATTTAGAAGCTTGTCCTTTGGCATGCAGAGAGGGATCTCCATAGAGCACATGCGAAATGAGTTTCATGGTTCTCTCTCATTTCTGATTGGTGTAAATTGAGATGTTACATTTGTCCCCGGTCTCCCCTACTTGTTTCGGCTAGGTGACTGACATTTTGTGAATCTTTTTTGTGAAAGTTTGCCATTAAATGGTGATTTGTTTATATTTTTATTTCCTTTTTAGCCCGTTGCAACCAGGGCTACACAAGCCTCAAGGAAAGCTGAGGAGAGCCTGTCAGTGGACTGTTCTCACCGTTTCCAAGAGACTGATCCTCCTCTGCCTAATGCTGTGAGTATTTGTTCTAGTTAAACCCAGAACTGCTGTGAGCATTATGGCCCCGGTCATATTCAAACCTCTCTGTCTCTCACCCAAAATGAAATGTTGAAGACAAATAGAAAATTTTGTCATAATTTACTCCCCCTAATTCCATCACAGATGAGTATGACTTTCATTGTTTATGACTTGTCATTGTCTCAGTCAGGGAAGCATATTCAACACCAGCATGTTTAAGAATGCAAGCCAGCAAGTAGAACATTGAACTATTCACCAGCCAGCTGTGTCATGTGATATAATCATTACTCAAAACATTTTCAAATGACAATTATTTGGCTACTAAATCTATTAAACGATTAAGTACGATCACAGCAAAAAAATCACAATTCATCCAGAATCACAAATTTATCCAGAATTGTGCAGCTCTAGTTCACCCAAAAACGAAACTGTGCTGGTAGTCACCATCAGGCAAGATGTATATGACTTTCTTAAATGGCCTTAAGGTCAATACATTATCAGGAAATTTTCATTTTTGGGTGAACTATTCCTTAAGTGTTATTCCATCCCCCTGAATCCAAACACACACACAATCCTACTGCAGGTCAGTTTCAGGGCATTTTCCGGCATCTCATGGTCCGGTGCGGTGCCTCTCCAAGCACTTCAGGGACCGTGGCACCACAGGATTGAGTCCATGTCGCTATCAGCTGTTGAAATGTCATGTCTAGCAGTAGACGAGTCTGAGGAGCTTCCATCCCCTTTTGTGAACGTTTCTGCACTTGTGTGTGACCACAGCTACCTGCCAACCCGCTTTGGTAGCCTTGTGGACAATGCCCTTGTGTACATTTCCGGTTTTGTGGTGCGTCAGATTTTGAGAAAGCTTCCCTGTGGTGTGTACCATGCTAGCTTGGTGGCATATGCTGTACCTGGTTCATTTGACCAGAACAAACACTTACTTACTGTAAAAAAACAATGGAGGGCTGATGATTCCTTCTGAAGCTAGGCATCCAATATGGCGGACGCGTTGACGTATCGCAGCAATGTTTCAAAGCGGCCAATAGAGCGTCTATGTATTTATTATGTCTATGGCTCAGACGAGAAGATCTTGGTGCTGTGCAATATCCTTTCAGGCATATTTTATGATCATCATGACAAAAGGGTATAGTTGACAAATAGGCAGTAAAAATGCATTTTTTGTAAAACACCATTTTTAAAGAAAAATACACATAGTTAATAACAGTGTGAATAACATTATTTGTTCCCCATGACTTGTTGGACTTGCACAAGAGGCCGTGTCCTCTTGTGTGACAGTACATGTGACACCATAGGATGTTTCAGCCTTTAGAGTTGGTTAATGACCTTGCTATTCATAGCCAACCTGTCATTAGCAGTTAGCAAGATACATTTACATAATTTTCCATGATTATGTAGTTTAACATACATTTTTATTTAAAAAAATATAATTTAGGGGCGTCACAAAGGACTACAAAACTTAACACTTTTACAGTGGTTCCAAAAAAGTTAAATATTTGAACAATTGGGAGACAAAAACTAACCATGTGCACATGTCATGGGCTTCACAGGGGGCTTCAGTAACATGACCTTGAATGGGGTCCTGCAAATAATTAAATTTGTCCATGGAATTGCCCGATTTAATATCAGGATATGGTGTCACACCGGAGTTTTCAGTGACAAAATGTGTCAAGATCCTACACTGTTAGAAATATATTTATGAAAAAAATGATTGCGATTTACTAAAACAGACACTTGTAAAATTATGGCTGAGGTATTTATTAACATTTTAATGCGTTTCTTTTTAATTTATAAAAGTTGTAATTTGAGACAGTCACACCATAGGACATTTGGCTCAAAAAATTTAAAAAATCTAATAACAAAGTTAAAAAACAACAGGTCCATGTAAAACAAAGACATGTTTAACATTTACTGCATTTTAAATGATGACAATACTAATTATATTCATTTTTGTCATGTGTGACAGCGAAAATGCCATGTGATGTCAACATTCCATAATTCTTTTTAGGAAAGCAACTGTGGGTAATATTACACTTATGACACAGAGAGAGAGAGATCAAAATACAATACAAAATACATGATTTTTGTCTCGTGATTTCCCTCGTGTCTTCTAAATGAAGACCAGGAAACGATATTACTCATCATTACTGTAGATTTTTTTTTTTTATTATTTCCTCCTCTGTCTGTGAAAGCATATTGTAGTGTTACTTACAGATGTACCAAACAGAAATGTTTGCCAGTGCCAATAAAGATGTAATGTCTTGTATTTTTGTTTAAAAGACAATTAAAGTTCTAACATAATATGATTTCAATATTGGCCTAATCAGATCAATACATATAATTAAAATAATAAAGCTGGGATGACACTTATCTCCCGAAGCTGACACTATCACGATACAAAGAGATCTGTATAGGTTGTTTGCACATGACGTCATTGCTGCACACGAAATGCGGCTGGAGGGCAAGGAGTGATTTTTTTTTTTTTTTTTTTTTTCTCCTATATAGGAATCCTATCACAAACTCAAAATTCCTATGTTTTGCGTCATTTATGATTTCTCAAATCTATCAAACCGAGAAACCACAATGAGCTTTTATCGTTTACGTAACTTATATCGTATTTTAACTTTAAAAGTTGTCACCTTCTATAGCGTTTTTGCGTCTGCTGATACTGAAATGAATATGGACACCTGCTTACATTTTTTGTTTTTGACTTGGTTAAATAATCACATTCTTTATGGTATCGTTTGCAGGGAAGAGAAGATATTTTATCCCATTGCATGATCATCTTACAATGTTGATCTGGTTACCGTGAGAACAGCGTCACGCGCTGCTGCTTCAGCCATCATATGGTAGAAAATGTCCAAATAAATAAATGTGTTCAACAAGCTGACAGAAGTCGATCCATTTCTTTGTTGGAAGGGTGTAAATGTAACTGTAGTTTTAATGTTTTCTTTGTAAATATACACCTTCCCATATGACACGGAGGAGAATTGGAGGGTCACATTCAGCGGACAGACACCCTATATTACAGTCTATGACAGACACTGACACAGTTTTTTTTTTTTTTTTTTTTTTTTCAACAAATGACAATCAAAATCAAACCCATAGAAGCTTGTGAACAGTTTTGAAGTGGCTGTGTGCAAGTTATACTCATTCATAAGCCGAGTGAGAGTCATACTCGCAAATGTTAATTATTAAACCAAACAAAATACAACACTTTCAAAAACACTCAGCAATGTGATTATTTTATTGATAGGGAGTGGGTTCAATCAGTGACATTATTAGATTTGCTATACGGCGTCTCCCCGTTACCTCCTCAACCTGCTTCCCTTAGTGTTTTTACACGAAAAGGCAAAAATTGTATTACACCGTCCAGTTTTTTTCCCCTGAATGATGTGCGCTTCTGTTGCAATTCTCGATTCAGCATAAATGACATACAATGGTGACATTTTTCACAATCACGACAGAAAATCAAAAATACTGCCCTTAACGTCACTAGCAGAAAGGCAGCGTGATATAAACAAACCGTACTAGAACTGAACACGGCGTGACGGCAGCTTCACATTCTCTATATCTACCTCCTCAATGGCAGTCAAGTCTATCAATTCAGTAGAAAAATCGCTCCTCTTCATAACATAAGGTTCACGTCCAAAATATGTTGTACTTTTCTGTTTATACCTTTCTAAACCAGCACAGTACGGACTTTTCCCCGTCTCTTCCATTCTAATTTTCACTGTTTGTCCTCCACATTAATTTTGTGCGTCACCAGAACCGCATGATTGCAAACAACCTTTTGCAATTTTAAGTACTGTAATTCGATATTGCAATGTATTGTCAGTTTTGTTTGCTTTTTTAACACTAGACCATGGGAAAATTTTGAATCATACACTTGTACGGACTGGATATGATGTAGATGAGTCATGTTTACAAAAACAATTTATCATAACTTCCTGGGTTTTATTTCAGGAGCATCAATCTTACTACAGATCTGTCATTTCAAACCCTTGGAATTCACTGCATATGGTAAGAGTGGTAATAAGACGTACAATAGAATTAGATTTGGGTGGTATGACCAAAAATCTGCAGATTTTAAGTAAAGTAGGCTATTTGTTTCTTTGTATGACTGGGTCTTTATACATGTTTAAAGTGGCTTATTTTACTGTCAGTAGTACATAAAAACACTGAAGGCTTTAATTATATAAACAGACTGTTTCATGCTACCTGGCAAGCTAGCTATTTGTTGTAGTGTTGTATAGGCAATCAGCACTGTGATTGACATCAGTAATGAAATCTTTTGAATTCACGCTGAACTGCTTTTGGGGGGGGGGAAAATCACACATCCACTCCATATTGGATTTAATCCAATACGTCATCGCGCTACAGGCTGCAGCGAGGACAGTCTCGCTTTTTCAGAGACTTCAGTGCATGTTACATTATTACGCCAGTAGGTGGTGACAAGTTGACAAGTGACTAAGTGAAGCCAGTGCATTTCGATCGCCCCCCTGGTGGCTTGCTGCAGTATAGGTCATAAACCCCTGCCCTCTCCATGTAATACTTCAAATAACTTTTTTCCAAAGTTTCTGTCATTTTAGGTATCATGCAGATGTACACTGATCAGGCATAACATTATGAGCACTAACAGGTGAAGTGAATAACACTGATAATCTCTTCATCACGCAACTTGTTAGTGGGTGGGATATATTAGGCAGCAAGTGAACATTTTGTCCTCAAAGTTGATGTGTTAGAAGCAGGAGAAATGGGAAAAGTGTAAGGATTTGAGCGAGTTTGACAAGGGCCAAATTGTGATGGTTAGACGACTGGGTCAGAGCATCTCCAAAACTGCAGCTCTTGTGGGGTGTTCCCGGTCTGCAGTGGTCAGTATCTATCAAAAGTGCTCCAAGGAAGGAACAGTGGTGAACCGGCGACAGGGTCATGGGCGGCCAAGGCTCATTGATGCATGTGGGGAGCGAAGGCAGGCCCGTGTGGTCCGATCAAACAGACGAGCCACTGTAGCTCAAATTGCTCAAGAAGTTAATGCTGGTTCTGATAGAAAGGTGTCAGAATACACAGTGCATCACAGTTTGTTGCGTATGGAGCTGCATAGCTGCAGACCAGTCAGGGTGCCCATGCTGACCCCTGTCCACCACCGAAAGAGCCAACAGTGGAACGTGAGCGTCAGAACTGGACCACAGAGCAATAGAAGAAGGTGGTCTGGTCTGATGAATCACGTTTTCTTTTACATCATGTGGACGGCTGGCTGTGTGTGTGTCGCTTACCTGGGGAACACATGGCACCAGGATGCACTATGGGAAGAAGGCAAGCCGGCGGAGGCAGTGTGATGCTTTGGGCACTGTTCTGCTGGGAAACCTTGGGTATTCCCTGGTGGCTGTGGCCTCTTTCAGCAGGATAATATGCCCTGCCACAAAGCAAAAATGGTTTAGGAATGGTTTGAGGAGCACAACAACGAGTTTAAGGTGTTGACTTGGCCTCCAAATTCCCCAGATCTCAATCCAAGGCCCCACGTCGCAGCCTACAGGAGGTAAAGGATCTGCTGCTAACATCTTGGTGCCAGATACCACAGCACACCTTCAGGGGTCTAGTGAGTCCATGCCTTGATGGATCAGGGCTGTTTTGGCTGCAAAAGGGGGGCCAACACAATATTAGGAATGTGGTCAAAATGTTATGCCTGATCAGTGTATGTTCCAGTGTCCGTTTTTCCACTACGTTTGGTTTTAGTTAGTTATTTGGTGCTATAAAACTGGGTCTGACATCATGATTGACAGCTGTGCTTGCCTTGTAAAGTGTGGGCGGGACCTTGATACCGTGGCTTCACTGCTGCGCAGACTCAGGCTCTGAACGACGTCCTCAGCAATGACCGCTTCTGGGATATTTTGGCTTCATATTTCTACAGTGGAAGGAAGAGGAGACGTGCTTTCCATCCTTTTTACAGTCTATGGTCATGTGTTTACGAGTGAGTCATTCAAGTGACCCTTTATAGATGTAACAGCTGCGGTCTTTAGCCTCCTTGTTAGAGCACCCGATTCCCATGCCAGAGGACCAGGGTTCGAGTCCCGCTTAGATGAAGTGAGGTTTAGGGGGGTGAGTGTAACGGACTTAGGCCGGTAAGAGCTGTGCGTGTAAACCTCGAGAGGTGCTCTAGCGACTGACAAGGGAGTCTGCGGTCTTTAGCCTCCTTGTTAGAGAGCCCGAATCCCGTGCCAGCAGACCCGGGTTCGATTCCTGCTTAGAGCGGGTGGTTTGAACGGGGGGGTTACATAGAAACCTATTATATGAGAAACAAATCAAATCTTTAAAACCTGTCAACAGACAATTGTGATTAGTAGCATTGACCGGTCTTAAGACCATTTTTTTTTTTTTTTTTTTAAGGTCTTAATTTTGTCTTGGTCTTAACCAAGTTTGTACTCATATTTGTACTTGGCCTTGTCTTGGTCTCAGACTAAGAGGACTCAGGATTTTATTTCAAAGCCGGTCTAGACCACAACCAGGGCTGAATTGGTAATCTAGGATTTTCAACGCACTATGGGGCCAATACAAGTGTTTTTTTTTTTTTGTTTGTTTTTTTGCCAAGGACTGGCCTATCATGCAGGGACAGCAGCATATTTGTTTGTGTAATATATATTATATGTGTGCATGCTAGTGTTGTCAAAAATAGAGATATTTCCGTAAATATAAATATAGATCAGTGGGCGAGTCACAGAATCTAGATAACATTTGTCCAAGAAGTTGCTAGATTTGTTGCTAGGCTTTTGAAAAAAGTCTCAAAAGGGGCAGGGAAGTCACTAAATCTACCGACAAAAATCGCTAAATTGGCAGTACTGATTTCGATATTTATCAATACTGAAATATCTGAAACGATTCCAGTGCTTATTTTCCGCAGTATTTATACGCCGATATCAGCTGCGTCTTCTTGCTCTCTCTTCTCTCCGATGGCGAACTGACAGTTTGACACACACCCGCCTTCTCTCACTCACTCATTTCATTCACTCACACAGGCTGAATAGTGTTGTTACAGGGCACAAATTTCAGCACATGTTTGTGGGTATTGCGCATAATTTTACTCATTCCTGCAGGTTTCGCACTCACACCAAAAGCACGCGCATCACTGATCTACTGTATATAAGTGGAGCGCACAGAGCCGCCTACAAACAGCTTACAAGTACCAAATTATTTTTTGTGGCTTATTGCATTTAAATGGTCAAATACACACAAAATTATGTCAAAATGCCCATCTTGGTGAGTATTCAAGTAAACAGTTTTGGAATGTAAACAGAAAACGCATGTTGTGTAACAGTACATTGGATCTGTGCATAAGCTCTTAAAGTGACAGCAGCCTAATAAACCTGCTGCTGTCTGCCATGTTATGTCAACAAAAGACAAAAAGATAATCACTCACTGCTCTTGACTGAATAACTTTTGTAATTTTAATTGTAAGCATTAATCTGTATTTATTTATTTTTTTTACAATGATGTCTATCCAGTGTTATTTTTCATTTGATTACTTTATTTAATTTCTGTAGTATTTCTTACCCGAATACTACTATCAGACCCATCTGAAAAACTTACAGCCATGTTTATGTCATTTTTCTCTTTATCATTTATATATAATATATATATGTATGTATATGTGTGTGTTTGTTTTGAATGACAGCGTATATATATTGGTGGTGTCCGACTGGACCGATTCTGGGTTGTAGTGGTGGGCCGCCTGAACCAAAAATGCCAGGGTTTAGTCCAGCCCTGACCACAACTGCGGAGATACCACTAAATTGCCGTACCAACAGTGCGCGTGTCCGTCTCTATTGTGTGTGCGTCTTGAGGAAGTTCTTATGAGTGAGGTTACTAATATGTCCTGCTCCGTGAGCCACAGGTTAATGGTGTGTGCTGAGTGGAGGTCCGGACGCAGGAGAAAGCAATCACTGGGGGTTGCCAGTCCACTGCTCTCTCTGAGGTCCTGTCTCAGTGGGCCCAGGTGTCTCCTGCACTGATATTACAGCGGGGCAATGAGCTACAGCAAACAGAGATGAGTTCCCCCACTGACCCCCACCAGCACGCAGATACCATGACAACCAGAGTCCAGAGAGATCAGACCTCTAGCATTCGCCTCGAAGGATAAAGTCAATGTAACCTTGAAGCAATTAGCCACTATATTGCACTCTGGATGTCACTACTTTGTATGCAACATGTAAAATCACTGCAAACAAAAGGATCTCAGATCTAACTGTTCTGAGCCAGTGTAACCAGGTGTAGTTCTTCACATTAACTACGCTCTAATGTTTGAAAATCACAAACTCCATCTAATACCATTACATTTATATATTTTTGAGTGTGCTGTTAATTGTATATGATATGTTTATTATGACATTACAGAATAAAATGTGTTGAAAATCCACTAATATTCACTCCCCTCAAAGAGGAATTATATTTTGGACGTTTATAAACATTGGGATCACCTCTGTACAGAATAATATTAAAATGAACACAAGAGGGCAGTAAAAGTACATGATACTGAATTGACTGTGATCCACTGGCGTCTTAAACAGCTTGTGTTAAAGTGAGCAGATTTCTGAAATGGAAACTGGGGACATTTCCTAGTGCAGAGGTCAAAATTCTGGTGGGATATGTATAATATAATGTTTTTTTTTTAACAAAAACAAAATTATGACTTTACCAAAACCCATTACAAAAAATAAAACAAAATTAATATAAGATCATATGACAACTGTATTTAACAAATATTTTAAACTTATTCTAATTGTTTTAATAATTTCATTTTTACAAACTTTGAATCTGTAGTAATTACAACTTAAAAAGTTTGTGCTTTCCTTTACTGTCCATAATAGGCTTATTATTTAGCATTTTAGGCTTATTTTGATAACAAAATAATCTTTTTGCTTTCTGCAAAAGTAATTGTTGCAAGTGTAATTGTTTAGTTGATTATTTTTTTCATTTATTAATTATACATATCATTGTGTACTTTCACCCATGTGGTGAAAGTTAGGATGTGTGAATTACTCCGGTGTATTGATGGAACATTTCGGGTTTAAAGCTGTGTGAAAGAAAATCCTGTTCAGGCCCTCTTAGTACATATACAAACAGTATTACTGTAATTTCACATGAATATGTGACTAACCTACCTTGAAACCCATAACAGTGTCTCTTTGATGGTCTTTTCTTCCCTATTGTGATGTATATCCAAGTGAAACGGCTTCTGGAACAAGAACAAATGTAGGGCGGGGCTTGAATTTGTCCGTGAGGAACTGATTGGATGGTTGTGGTTTGCTATTGGTGTATCTCGTGTGAGTGACAGGTTGCCCCGCCCTCATCATCAGAGAAGAGAAGAGATCGCCCTGTCCCAAATGGCACTCTAAACACTCACGGTCTTCCTACAAGCCCGCACTTTTGTGACATAATGCCGCTTTGACTGTCAGGAAGATATCTTCTGCGGAGCTCGCACCAGCACAGGCTCGGCAAAAGTGCGCATTGATGGCGCATATCAACCGCAAAGGGGGTGCTCACGAGCACTCTTCTGAGACCTAAAATTGACAAATGGGACACCCTACTCACGCGGCAGCCATTGTAGGTCCACAAGACCGAAAGTGTTATGAAGTGTGGGAGGGGAAGTTATTTTGATTCAAGATTATGAGGAACATGAAGTTAAAACAATAATGATGTGCACTGATAAATCATTTAGAATAAAATACAATATTTCATAAAAAAAAAAAAAATAGCCAAATTTGATTTCACGTTGACTTTAAAGAAGCAGTGAATTTGTGGTTTGCTATTGGTGATCAGTGTAGCTTGCAGCCCCCTCTGTTGGTGAAAATAATCACTGCAGGATTGCTCTGGTAACATGCTGCTTTTGCAGGGTGTATTGAAGGTGTAGGGACATTTCCGGGTATAAAACACCAAAAACTGGGAATCTTCATCACTGAACAGGGCTGTGTTCAGAATAACATACTACTGTCATACTCATATTTATATGCAAATTTTCTGTATGTACGGAATTCTCAGAAGACCATTTTATAAATTGTGCTATACTTTTATTGGTTAGTTAGATCAGTAGAATGTTATTACAGTACATACAGTGTATCAGCCTCCCCGAATATGGTCACATGTATTAAAATGATTTGAGAATTTAAATGAAACCACTGTGACATCTTAATGCAGACTCAACACAGATACTATGTGCTGGAGAGATTTACCCCAGATCATGTTTGATGTGCGAGTGCACACTGAACAGGTGCAGGGCAGGTATGTCAGTGCTGATGCTAATAGGTTGTCATGGAAACAGACATTGGAGATGTTGTTATCATGAGTGCGTGCTGTACTGAGATTGTCGTTGCAGAAAGCAACATTGGACAGTGGAGCTGCTGTTGGGTTCAGGTGTGTCTGTCCACTTGGTTTGATCGATAGATTGGAATCTGAGTCCAATGAGCAGCAGACTGTATTATGCTGCATAGACAACATAGCTGTGCAATGCAAGAAAAGCCAGTGTAGGCTTTCCATTCCTGTTGAAATGGGTCATTTACTCTGTGCAGCAAGCTGTTCTAGCCAGTCTGTGAATTAGTTGATGACCTTGAGGAGGGTCGACTTTTGGATGAGGTTTGCCTCGCAATCCAAATAGCTTTTTTTGTACCCTTAGCAGCACAGTTAGCTTCAAGAGGTTCTAAACAAAACATTAAAGTTTTTGTTATTGCAATGAGTAAATTTGTCAGTGCAGTTATTCATGCCAACCTAGTTCTAGATCCAACAGGTTCTCAGTTAAAGTTATAATACACTACAGAACCATTACTAAAACTGAAAAAAGCAGAAATGCAATAACCTGGTGACATTCTAGTGATCAATTGCTCGGAAGCAGGGGTTGCATGACTTATGCTAATCAAAAAATTGATTCTGAAATCAAAATTGACAATTCTTTTTATGGAATATTGCAGTGTTTATTATAAATGATTTATCGGTGCACATCATTATTGTTAAATTCATGTTCCTCATAAACTTGAATCAGAATAACTTCCCCTCCCTCTTGCAGCATCTCTTCTCTGATGACAAGGGCGGGGCGACCTGTCACTCACATGAGATCCACCAATAGCAAACCACAACCATCCAATCAGTTCCCCACAGACAAATTCAAGCCCCGCCCTACATTTGCTCTTGTTCCAGAAGCCATTTCACTCAGATATACGACACAATAGGGAAGAAAAGATGAGCGCAAATATGCAGACTTAAAAAAAAAAAAAAGATTTGAAAAGAGTAGTTTGTGTCAGCTTGGGGAAATTAATTGATTGCCCAATAGGGCTTTTCAACCTGCGCTTAACCCCGGGTTATCGTCGTTCTAAACACCAATTTTAACCCCGGGTAAAGGAGCGTTTCACACTTGTAATTTAGATGCGGGGTTAGCACCGTTTTTTTACTCAGGGTTATGAAACCCTGCTCTGGAGCCGCTTTTGAGGTGTTAACCCTGCATTGTGGTGCCAAACTTCTACAGTGTGAAACGATGTGGTGTTACAACGTTACTACTAGATGCTTAGTAACTGACAACCAATCGTGTACCCACACATTTTCGGCAGTCACGGAAACACTGCGCGATGCATTAACAGTAGTTTCTGCGTATGATAGGAAAAATGTCAAACGGTGATGGAAAACATGACAATTGGAGTGAAGAAGAGACCGTCGTTCTTACCTTTATAGTTCGAAAAGTTCACTCAGAAAAAAACTTGATATTACAGTCAGCAATGTGTAATGTGAGGACGCGCAAAGCTAGAGCCTTTATGTAAACAGGTCACTTGCTACGTTTGTCCAGTCAGTAACACTGACACTGCAAATGTGCAGATAAGGACTTTAACCTGGGGTTTAGAAATGTATAGTATGAGCAGTGTGAAACGTGAATAAAGATAACCCAGGAATCTGTTTATTCAAGTATGAAAAGTTTGCAATAATTACTTCTCTTACATATTGTAAAAACATTAAGATTTACCACATTTTATTTTGCATTTAATTGACACGCAACTGTAATCTTAACATCGGTGTCTTTGATGTCAAAATACGTGCATGTATAATTGCATATACTAATCAAATTAATAAAAAAAAAAAGAACTGTATTATATAACATTATCAAATAACATTTCACAAGTAAAAATAATGGATTTGTACTCATATCACTTAGATCTTCATGCAACCATTGAGAAATAGTTTATAGCCTAAAGGTATACTTTGTTTTTTTTGTTTTTTTTCTAGTTTACACGCACAGTTGATCGCACAGCCTTGGAAAGTATACTTCATTTGACTCGTGCGCAAACACAGGCGTTCGACGCATGCACGGTTTTGAGCAATCTCTCGACCCGAGTTACAACCCGTGTAAATATCTTTGTATTCTTTAATTTACATTTAGTCATTTAGCAGACGCTTTTCTCCAAAGCGACTTACAAATGAAGATAGTAGAAGCAATCAAATAAACATGAATGCAACAGTATGCAAGTGCCGTGTCAAGTCACAGTTTCATCAGTAAAGTGCTCGTTTTTTTTACACAAATAGATGGAGAAAGACAATAGAAATCGAAAAAAAGAAAAGTAAAAATATAAATAAAAAGTAAGTGCTAATATTACAGGTTCAGGTGTTGACGAAAAAGATATGTCTTTAGCAGTTTTTTGAAAATGGCTAAAAAGTCAGCTGCTCGGATAGAGCGTGGCAGGTCATTCCACCAACCAGGAAACCATGTCATGCTAGAGTTGTACAAATGAGGATACTTTCTGACCTCTTCATACAATCTGTTGTCTATGTTGGCCTCCATTTTCGCTGTAGCTTGCATGTGTTCAGGTCTGTTCTGTTTATGCAGTTCTTCTTTGACTACCTTGTGAATCCCCCAGGGCACTGTTGCCACCTAGTGGATAAACTAATTACTGCAAAAACAATTAAATGCGCATGTACAAGTGCGTGCGGTTACAAAAATCCGGCAGTGCGCATACTCTTCTGATGACGAAATTCACGTCACACACACTGTACGCTGACCCTCGCGAACATGTAAAAAGTGAACTATATTTTGGGCCAACCCTCTCCATTGTATTACGTGAAGCTCCCTCCTTGTCATTTCTGACTTATACCAAAAAAACAGAACAATGCTTTAAAGCTGCTGTGTGACAGGGTGTACAGCAAACAAGCTAAAAAACCCAGAACTAAGTTCTTATATGCTGTCGAGTGTCGACCCCAAAAAACACAAAAGTGGATACAGGCAATTGAGGCAGAGCGCAACGTGTCATATTACTCTGAGAACTACGCCCACTGGAGGGGAACGTAATCGGCGACAGGATATGCTAAAAAAAACAAACAAAAAACCCCCCATTATTTTTAACCGTGTCAAAGGATTATTTCAACACCCTATGTGAACCTGAGAGGAGGAGATATATTGAGAAACTATAATTTACCCACAATTTACCCATTCTTCCTGCTGACGCTTCACATCTTATTGCCTTTTGTCTGTTTAAAGGCTGGCTTTTATGGTTTGGAACCTTATAAAAACGTAGTTCTGGGTTTTTTAGCTTGTTTGCTGTACACCCTGTCACACAGCAGCTTTTAGGCATTGTTCTGTCTTTTGCTAGAAGCAAGAAATGACAAGGAGGCAGCTTCACGCAATACAAAGTCAATGGAGAGGGTTGGATTGTTTCCCCCCGGTGTGAGCATGGCCTAAATGCGCTCTGTCTCTATAGAAAAACAGAAAATTCACGTAGTCATGGTCCTCCTGGCACGTATTGCTCTTGATCATGGTCATGGCTTGCTTGAGTTAAGAAAAACAAGCTCGTCAACATGAGAAGAATGCAGGATGATCTTTGCAATAAATTATTTTATGCTGTGCACTGATGGCAGGGACAACAAGATAAGATTTAGCCTGCTTGGATAGGTGAGGGAACCGATGTTTTATTACATGCACGCTCGTGTCCTCGATGGCTTCCGACAGCGCAGACTAGTGGTTGAAGTAATTGACTACACAACTACCTGACTAGTCTATGAAACCCCGACTCAGGGGACAAATGTATGTAGCTTTATATATTTAGGACACCAAAGTTGTGTCTGTTGCATTGACCATATTTTAGTCTCTCCATGGTTTTGCAATTTTGTGATTGCAAAAATGAACGGACAGTTTCTTTCTGCAGAAAACATAAACTTGAGATAATAGCAGCTAATCAAGATCCATTTATCTTAGGCCAGTCGAACTGATCAAAATGTGGATGTGCTGTTGTCCTGATCTTCATGTAAAAATGATGAAGAGCTAAAATGATGTTTCACAGTTTTTTCATTTAATGGTTTTACTAATTAATGTTACCAACTCACCCATAACATTAGTTTGTGCATAGTGTGTGAGAATGAGTCTGTATATGTATGAGGCCAGGTTGATTTAATTAATGCAAATCCTGTGATCTTGTGATGCTAAGTGATGCTAAGCCAATTATTAACATGATGTCTAAGAAAATAAATATTGAAATATAGAAATCATGGCTGAGAGAGTGTAGCTTGTGCAACCCCAGTGGGGCTGGGACATTATATTATATTATATTATATTATATTATATTATATTATAAAAAAAACTTTTAACATTTGATTTTTTTTTTTTTTTTTTTTTTTTTTTCCCCAACTTTTATTTTTTATTTTGGAAAAGTCACATCACATACCTAAAAATACATAGTTTTTTCAAATTCGTCATTACTTTTTCATACATTTTACCAAACAAAAAACTAAGACAAAGATAATATTAATCAAAAGAAGAAAAGGAAGAATTTTTTACAATATATTAGTTTAAAAACGTTCTAGATTCTATTTATCAAAAGAGAACATTTGAGCATGTGTCAGATTCTTTCATTCTTATATATATATATATAATTTTTTTTTTTTTTTTCTAATGGCCGATATAATGGCTTTCGGGTTACAATTATATGAGGTTGCCGATAAAATCAATACGCTTTGATGTCACACTATTTAATTCAAAGATATGCATGCATAAAAATTGCGGCAATAGTAATTTTATTTTTGACATATTTACTGAATTATAAATAATTAATTGGAAAATATAAAAAATATTTAATGGAAAAAAAGATATTTTGAACTTGATTAAAAAAAAAAAAAAAAAAATCTGTATTGATTCTGTAATCCCTTCAAGGTATTTTTCACAAACAATGAAATAGTTAAAAACATGAATAAAAATGGAAACAAAAAACAAAAAACAAAAAAAACAACAACAATGCTCTCAGTAATCTGGTAGAAAATAAAATCAGCCGATATATTGGCCTTGGTGGTATATTGAACGGCAACTACCCGTCACCAGCCTTTTCATCTGAAATTCATCCAATTTTCTGCCTATAGAACACAAACAATGTTACCATTATATGTTGCTTTCTGACTTTTTTCTATTTTTTAGTTAGGACTTCTTCAGTTTCACAAGACCAAATTTTCCCATGATATCTTAAAGACTACATGACAAAAGAATGAAATCCATTTAACCTGAGCAAACTGACACTGCCTTGCTGACTCATCATTTACAATGGAACTACTGTTTGATTTCACAGAAATTCAGGCAGGGCCGCTCATGTTATTACAGCGTGTCTCAGACATAGTCTTGGTCATTTCTCACTTCCATGATTTCTTACATCCATCACATGGCAAACTGCGTCGTTTCTGTCTTTGCATTAGCAAATAGAGGAAAGCAATGGAATTTCTTGTATACAGTAACCACACAGAGCTGCTACTGAGGCATTTGTAAGACAAAGAGCAGATTAAATATTTGTTGTGGAAAGCCAAAGGGGCTCTGGTTTATTTGTTTTCTTAAAACTGTTTGCATAATTATATTACATTCAGTTTTATGTAATACATTTGTATTACATAAATACCTTACTTTCTGTAATGTAGTTCTTCAGTACTTGTAGAATATACACCGACGGGCCAAAACATTATGAGCACCTGCTTAATATGCTAATATGCAAGCAAACACAGGGTCTAAACCATTCGTATGTTTCAAAGGAAGATATATTTGTGTGCCGTATGGTAACTTATACCATACTTCTCAAAGATAGAACCAAGTGGAAGCATATAGAGAGAGGATACTATGGGAGCTAGAGTAGAGCCTTGGGGGACACCACAGGTCAGAGGGACAGAACCAGAGTGAAACTGCCCAACATTGACTGAAAAACTCCTGTTTGTAAGACTGAAAGTAATTTAGGGCAGAACCACTTACAGTATGTTCTAAAAGAACATTGTGGTCTAGAGCAGGGCTCTTCAAGTAGAAGTTTATTGGTAAAAATTATTTTATTAATTATTAGGCTTAAATGAAAATATTCTCACAGTGAGACATGGTAACCACAGGAAAAATCATACATGGCTACTCACTACCACTGTCAAATGGTATTATATTATGATATGTTATATAGACCTATAAAAACGCCTAAACACAGCGCTTAGGTCTAAAACTACCAGTGCTACAGAATATCATGTAGGTCGCGAGGTGGAGTCGCCGTGGATCGAACTTGTTGGTCCGGCACATCCCACAGATGCTTAATTGGATTGAGATCCGGGGAATTTGGAGGTCAAGTCAACACCTTGAACTCTCCATCATGTTCCTCAAACCATTCCTGAGCAATGTTTGCAGGGTGTTGAAGGGCTGTGCCTGGTCTGCAACAGTCTTTAGCTGTCACATGTCAAATTTATGTCCACATGAATGAAAGAAATTATGAGAACTCATCTTGTAGAGGCCACAGAAATATGGCTTGTCCAAAAACATATTTTTTTAGAACATAAATATATTTAAGATAATCAAATTCTAATCTAAATTAAAATTAAAAACAAAAAAACAAAAAACAAAAACAAAACAAAAAACAAAAACTATCAACAACTGTTAAATCAATAACTATTTTTTTTTGGAATTAAAAAAAAAAACCACATTTTTATTGAATAACATAACAGATGTTGAACATTAAAGTTGTTGAAACTTCTAAAATCACAAAATGATTTCACAATGTTTTTTTGGCCTATTTGACTAAAACAGCAGGACAGTGTTTTGGTTATAACAACAATCTGATATTGTACTGAACCACCATAAGAAGTTCATATACATGAATGATGAGAAGCCATTACCACGCATCTCTCCTCTATTCCCAGCATGCATTTGGACTAGGACAGAACAATAGGAAAGGTTTACAATTAAATTGCCAGTAGCAGTCTGTTGAGATGGATGAATGCTGTGTGTGGTCTTTGTACAAGAGAAAGATAACATTTATTGACGGTCATTAGAAGTGACAACTCTTCCTCAATTCAGATGCTAAAAGAACAGATGAAATAAAGAAATGGAAAGAGTTGGAGCATATCTCATTTTCTGCTGTATAATGTGCGTGGCTTCAGGCAACATCACATTACTGTGTTCACCTAAAGTAATTTATTGATACTGAAGACTACTCAGTTAAGAAAACAGCCTAAACTACCAAGAGGGCTGTAATTCTTTCAATTTATCAGGCCTCTGAATTCAATATCCAGCGTAGCTTCCTCTCTTTTGATGTACAAAGCACGTTAAAGCTACATAACATTATCGTCTCTCGGCAAGCATCGCAATCATCCACCACCTTTTTATTTGTATGTCTCATTTGTCATCGTCATTTATTGATGTCTCATAAATGGCAGGCGTTTCAAGTGGATCAAAGAGCAGCCTAAACATTCGCACTTCATGTGGAGTCGTTTTCTTTTTGCGCAGAAAAGAACATCATTTCTCATCTCTCCTTTCAACAGGAGGTGGTTTTGAGCACAAACGCTTTCATTAGAAATTGAAGAATGGAGTTGGATGTATTTTTTTTTAAACACAAGGACAAAAGCTTAAAAAGGTTAACTACACATATGGTTAATTCAGAGGTTTTAAATTCAGCACCGACACGAATCTTCATATTTGTAATTCAGGCAATACAGTAAAAATAAATTCTCAAAATTTGCTTGTAAATTTCACAAAAAATTACAAAGAACAGCAAGTAACACGTTAAATTAAACATAATTCCCTTTCAAGGGAATTCGCGCTGCGTCAAAGCGCTGTGGGAATGCCTCTGCATGATTGCATCGTGAAGCACATGTGAAATCAGTCCAATGGCGTGACAGGGTTTTACAGACGGTACTTCATAGTTCCAAAGAAGGAGGGTTGTGTCCCATTTTAGATCTAAGGCAGCTAAATCATTCTGTCAAGAAGCTGAAGTTCAAAATGCTCACTTTGAGATAGATCGTGTCACAAATCCGGTCCGAGGACTGGTTTGTCATGATAGATCTAAAGGACGCATACTTCCATATTTACATCCTTCCTCAACACAGGAAGTTCCTGAGGTTCACTTTTGGGGGCGAAGCGTACTAATACCGGGTTCTTCCTTTCGGCCTAGCTTTATCTCCCTGCACCTTCACAAAATGTGTGGATGCAGCTCTGGCTCCACTGCGACTCCAGGGCATTCGCGTATTAAACTACATAGATGACTGGCTGATTCTGGCTCAGCTGAGAGAGTTGGTGGTTCAGCATCATGGTTCTCGCCCACATGAGGATGTTGGGGTTGAGGCTAAACACCAAAAAGAGTGTAGTATCTCCAGTCACGGGGTGCTCTCGTCCTAGTGTGCGCTTTGATTTCACACAGACAGACACTTTGTATTGCGTGTCCACAGCGCTTTGACGCAGCGCGAATTCCCTTGAAAGGGAATGTCTCGTTACGTATGTAACCATGGTTCCCTGAGAGGGAACGAGACAATGTGTTGCTTTGCCATACTCCCTGCATGCCTGTGACCGACTTGCTGTAGCCTATCAGAAGCTGTTTGGTTCAGGTGTGCTTTATAGTTTCCTGGTCATGATGTCACCCGCCTATGCCTTTCTATCACGCCATTGGACTGATTTCACATGTGCTTCACGACGCAATCACGCAGAGGTGTTCCCACAGCGCTTTGACGCAGCATCTCGTTCCCTTTCAGGGAACCATGGTTACATACGTAACCTGAGACATTTTGAAGTATAGAAAAACTGAGTTTTTTGGGTTTTTTTTTGAAAGCTCATGACACAATGCTAGGGTGTTGTGGGTTGTTGCCAGTGTATTGTATTGCATTGTATGTATGTATGTATGTATTTCTGTTCATTCATATATTCTGAATTATATTTCAAATTTTTTGCTTGTAGTTGTGTGATTCACGTTCTGTCAGACTGAAAGCATGCCTACAATATTAATAAAATCTCCCAGATGTAGCAAGCAGCTCAAATTCTGTCATAATATACATTAAAAAAGAAAAAAGAAAAAAAAAAGTTTACGGTACGCTGAAGTTTTCAAAGGTGTGGGGAAGTTAGGGTGCTGCAGCGCCCCCTGTTTTTGCAAATTATAAGTGTGCTACAAACCTTTTCTTTTATTAAGCTGTTTTAATCTTACATAGTTTACTTTCTCAGAATAGAATTGGTCTATTATTTCATTCCTCTTGGATCTTGATTAACGCACATCAGCACACAAATGCCATCAACATGAACAAAAATGCTCCCAAAAATTAAGTTACGGGGGAAAAAATGCCCCAATAATGATATTGATATATTATATAACAATTAAATAAACAAGACGTTAATATCAAGTGAGTAACTTGCATTTTAGACACGTATTGTCTGTTTTTGCCCCTTCAGCGAAAATAGTTCCAAACAAATATATTTTGTATATAAATATATATATATATAGTATATCAGAACCTTTGTGCATCTGAGCAACATGATTATTTCCTGAAAGAATCAATGCTTCTGAACGAATTGATTTGAATGAATGATTCAATTACTCAAGCGCAAGTCTGTAAGGTACGCACAAGTGTTTATTTATTTATTCATTACTGTTTATTTCCTGTTGCCCCTGCAGACTCGTTTATTGCCTGCAAAGATACCTCAAGAGCCCAAAAATTCATGTGCCTCCTGATGGAAATAAATGTTGTGATGTTATTTCCATCAAGAGGTGCATAAATTTTTGTTCAAGATCTTGTATTGACAATGCAAGAGGTGAGCACTCTGTAAAGTCTACTCCAGCACATCCCAAAGTGTATATTATTTGTTTATATTCCATTAAACCACCCCCCGCCCCCATTTAACACCCCCAATCCAAAACATCTTCCAGTGCCCCGGTACTTTTATATGTATTAATCTGAAGAGAAACATAAAAATGTAGACTGTAGAATATACAGTAACAATTCTCGTGATTTCTGATCAGTTTTTAGAAACATTGATAAAAATTTATTTATTTTTATTTTTTTAGTTTTTTTTTGTTTGTTTTTTGAATATTTTATTATTTATTATTTTTTACCTATTTGGTAACACTTTACCTAAAGCCTTTATACATTATAAAAGTATTTTAATTCATTAATTATGCCTTGTAATGCACCTTATAATGCATTGTATGGTCTCATGAATAATTGTATCCACAGTTTTAATACATTACAATACTTATATTACGCCTTTAGAAAGTATAATGCATTAAAACACGTGACAACCAATTTCAGATGTAACAAGAAATCTGCAAATATTATAATGCATGCAAACTTTGGTTACAATTATTTATGAAAAGACATAATGCAATAATGTACATTATGGATACCTTTATAAACCCTAAAGGCTTTAAGTAAAGTTTAGCCAATGTCCTACAGAGTTGTATTCAAAATCCACTTGGCTACAAAAATGTGAAGGGCATGACACGTCTGGATCGTGTTGCAGGTTTCTAAGGCATCATGGGTGGTTGCTATTGGTATGTGCTGAGGTGTTGCAAGGTTTCTTTGTTTAAATCCCACAAGGATGATAAATTCCACAAATGTGAGCAAAGGTGATTCTTGCAAACCCCACTAACAAAAAAAGTACCATTTATGATGGGCAGACAAGCTCACTGTGATTAAAGCAGCTTTGCAAGTTGAACGAGGCTCCGTTTCTTACCTGGTGTGTCTGTGTGGCAATGCAATGTTTCAATTACAGATTACATGAAAAAGGGCATTTGAGCGGCGAGACTAACGTGCCAGTCTAACATTGTCCAATTAAAAAGGAGAATTACTCTATTATTGCTTTGATAGATCATTTGCTCCTGAAAACTGCAAGCTTCTCGCTGGTTAAAGGTGGTGGTCTGTCAGGCGTGAAATCAATACAAGGCACATATAATAATTCATGCTTCCCTGTGGTCTGAATAATAATTGTTTTAGCCATCACATTGCAAATATTTTCTTTTCCTCTAAAGGTGAAAAGGCTGTATACTGTATGCTGCGCGATCTTCGGGCCTCCGGTATATAATTGACGCGCACTATGAAGCTAGGGATTTTCACGCATTTCCACAAAATTATATGTATTTGAAAAGCGTCTGCCCTTTGTCTGAATGGTTATGAGTGTCGAATGAGAACTACTGCAGGAAATAGTGCGTGCTTTTCACTGGCTAGTGTGAACTTGAACTTTGGTACCAGTGCTACTTTGAAACTCAGTCTAAATGAAGAGCTCTATGAAACGTGGCCTTGGGGGGGGCGATGGGGGTCTGGCTATGACCCAGTTAAATCCTCGTGGACGGTGGGCACCCAACATGCCGAAGAAGTGCTGGAATACATTAATACCAATGCAGCACTCACTGACCCGACTCGCAAATCAATAGAAAATACAAATGTGTGGAGACACATATGAACAGGCCAAAGCTTCATTTAACCTCTTCTGCTTCTGCCGTTAAGAGTAGAGTTGAGAGTAAATGTGCATGATGATGGTGTTACCGCCCACCTGCTCTTCCTGGCTGCGAATATTGTGTGGCTAATTATTCAGGGCTGAAAAATCATCAAGAGTACTAAAGGCTGGCAAACGCAAAGAGCTCTGACAAGTCCACATGACTTAATGGAAATTATTTCTGTATAAGTTCTGCCATCATTTACACACATTCATGCTGTTCCAAATCCATAAGATTTTTTTCCTCCGTGGAACACAAAGGAGAGTTGTATTGCAAGTCTTCTGAAGGCATGAATTTCAGTGAATAAAAATTCTGCAAAAACTTTTTTTTTTTTTTGGCAAAAAGTCCACCATAAATAGTGCAGTGATGCACAAAGCACATCTCACACTATAATATCATAATTATTGTTTTAAACAATAAAATTCAATTAAGTATTTCATTATTTACAAACCAGTTAAACAGACTAGCAGAAAACAGAAAAGGTAACAAACACAACACAGAGTGATACAGAACATAGAAATACTTATTTCAAGATGCAAAAAAATGAAACTGTATAACTGTACACTTGATTTAACATGAAAAATAAACCTCTGCAATGAATAGAAATTTCTGCATGTGCACCTCCAGAAAATAACTCTGCAGTAAAATTAAACTAAGCCTTTGCAATCTGATATAAAATATATTTCTGTAAAGTGTAAACATTGCTGAATAAAAATTTACCAGTGCCAACACTGGATTACAGGAGTGCCAAAATACAACAAATAAAATCGGATTGAGAGTTTGATTTCTGAGCACCTGCAGTGAGCTGGCAAAGAAACATGGTGCATTTGGCAGATTGATTCATGACATTTCAAGAAAGTACAAGTGGTCATGTTCAGTCACTGTAATCAGTGTAAGAGCACTGAGATGGCAAGAATTTATATAAAATGTACATTTCATTTGTTGAGTATCTATCTCAGCTAATTGTGAGTCTTCAGTTTGAAATGTAGAATTTATTTGGATTTTGCCACATTAAGATTTGATGTGGAATTTTGGCACTTCTTTATATTTGTGACACTGTTTGCACTGAATTTTCACTCAGCCATGAAACTGAAACAACAAAACCTTCTTACTACACCAAAATATTTTGCTTATTTTCTTTATTTTGTTGCTTTTTGTTTATTTGTTTGGTATGTTCATTTTGTTGCTTATTTAATTCCTTTTTCATTTTTCATGTTAAATCAAGTGTACAGTTTTTTGCATCTTGAAATAAATATTTCTATGTTCTGTATTACTCTGTGTTGTGTTTGTTTCCTTCTTCTGTTCAGAAGATCACTGAGCCTTTAAATCTCTTTTATAAAAGCTTTACGAGGCATGAATAGTCCTCACTTTAGATGAGCTCACAACAATAGTTAACTGACAACTACTAAATGTTTTATAACTACCTGAATAAATAATGAATTACAGTAGGAATATGTATTAATAAAGCATTTATTAACACACTGAGTAACTATTAATGTCTAAATAATAAGATGTATAAATGTATTTAAATAGTTTATTAATCATTTACTTACACTTTCTAAATGATCTTATGAACAACTGACAACTCCTAAATAACTGCTTTGTAAATAATGTAATACTTTATTAATGATCAATTTATCATTTCTAAATTAAGTATGAAAATACAATTATCATTATAGATATACTTATAAATAAAGAACAAAGTATTTATAGCTGTTTTTATAAACTGTATACTAATGCTTTATAAATGAC